>NW_027423024.1:5079856-5522356 GCF_048934315.1 Petromyzon marinus
ATACTAGCTGTACTACCCGGCTTCGCCCAGGACTTGGATCCACAACGCCCGGCCGCCTTTGTCTCCCCAGTGGGGATGTTCACACACCACAGCAGTTACTCGTTTGAGGCTGAGACGACCTAGGGGAGGCCCAGGACCGGTTAAAATAATCGTCACCGGTGGTGGCCGTGAGCGGGAATCGAACTCGGGTCGCCGGGTTCGTAGCGCAGCGTAGCGCTAACCACTACACTACAATGTGTTACGCTTCCACACACACACAGACACACACACAGACACACACACAGACACACACACATGGACACACACAGACACACACACGGACACACACACAGACACACAGACACACACACAGACACACACAGACACGCACACATAGACACACACACAGTCACACACAGACACACATACAGACACACACACAGACACACACACACAGACACGCACACACGCATACACACACACAGACACACACGGACACACGGACACACAGACACACACAGAGACACACACACAGACACACACACAGACACACACACACAGACACACACAGACATACACACACAGACAGTCACACACAGACACACACACAGACACACACACAGTCACACACAGTCACACACACAGACACACACACAGACACACACACAGACAGTCACACACAGACACACACACAGACACACACACACAGACACACACAGAAACACACACAGACACACACACAGACACACACACAGACACACACACACGGACACAATGTATAAACCTCCACCCACTCGTGCGAGTGATGAATATAATAGATAAGTGCCAATAATGCATTGTAAACACGCGTCTACGTCACGTGCTCTCGCAATTAACTCATTAACCCGATTGGCAATCATTGACATCCACGCCAGCTTCACGTGGCCGTCAAGGCATCGGCCAATCAATTATGCAAATTAGTGTCGCAATCCCACTGATTGATGAATCAAGGCGGGCAGGCTGAAGGAGGAGTGCGCCTAGTGAATAGTGAATTGTTCACTCGGTGCGTGTGTGGAGCGGTGGCTACCGCCGGCGCTGTGGAGGGCTTGTTAATGATCGTTCACTGGACTCGACATTGGTGGTGGTGGTGATGTTGTAAGGAGTTGGGGCACAAAGTGAAGCTTCACCTGGCCAGCAGGACGGTCTGTTGTCTCGAGTTTACGACGTTTGTTATTCGAGCTACAAATAGCCGAGTGGGGGGGGGGGGGTTGTGGACGCGTGGCAGACCCCCAACTCTGTGCGTTCTCTACCGTAGTCTCCAGATTCATAGACGCACTTTCTGGAGAATGTGACCATTCTTAATTTCAACAACAACAACAAACACCGCGTTAAGCAGTGGTGGTAGTAATAATACTGTAGCTCTTGGGTTACGTTATGCATTTCGTACAATGCCGAGCCGTTAGGATGTTTTGCGATGACCATAATATGAATGACTTAAAGCTGTCGTGACTGCAGGAATCACATTTATGTTTACTGCCTCAGCAGCTCTCCCGCTATATGATATTGTTATTATTTTTTATATATTTTTTCTATTTACGTTGCTTTATCGAAAGACCCAAAGAATATAATAATCATGTTTGTCAATCATCATCAGCTGCGATAGCATTAAGTGGCATCATCAGTTGAATCATCATCATCAGCAGCATCATCATCACTGCCCTTGTCGCTATCTGACAGCATCATCATCACTGCCCTTGTCGTTATCTGACAGCATCATCATCACTGCCCTTGTCGCTATCTGACATCATCATCACTGCCCTTGTCGCTATCTGACATCATCATCATCGGCAACAGAGGCAGCAGCAGCAGCAGCGTCACGACCGCCATGCAGTGCAGCGCTGCCAGCGAGACTTTTCCCAACTCCGACTCGTTAGCAGGAGGAGAGGCTGCAGCCGCGAGCACCACGTGGCCACTCGCAGGCGCTGCGTCACGTGGTGTCGGCACCGGGCTAGTCTCACTATCGCAGGGTTACCTGCACGTACCTCCAGGTGTGCCTCGGACAGGTGTGTCTGTGTACCAGCCAGGTGTACCTGTGTACCGGCCAAGTGTGCCTGTGTACCAGCCAGGTGTGCCTGTGTATCAGCCAGGTGTGTCTGTGTACCGGCCAGGTGTGCCTGTGTATCAGCCAGGTGTGCCTGTGTATCAGCCAGGTGTGTCTGTGTACCGGCCAGGTGTGCCTGTGTATCAGCCAGGTGTGGGTGTGTATCAGACAGGTGTAGATAAGTACCAGCCAGGTGTGCCTGTGTATCGGCCAGGTGTAGATAAGTACCAGCCAGGTGTGCCTGTGTATCGGCCAGGCGTGGGTGAGTACCAGCCAGGTGTGTCTGTGTATCAGACAGGTGTGTCTGTGTACCAGCCAGGTGTGTCTGTGTATCAGCCAGGTGTACCTGTGTATCAGCCAGGTGTGTCTGTGTACCAGCCAGGTGTGCCTGTGTATCAGCCAGGTGTGGGTGAGTACCAGCCAGGTGTGTCTGTGTATCAGCCAGGTGTGGGTGAGTGCCAGCCAGGTGTGTCTGTGTATCAGCCAGGTGTGGCTGAGTGCCAGCCAGGCTCTCAGAAGGGCTACGCTTGTTGGGGGTTCGCGACGGGCGTGCGGCCGGTGTCGACGCCGGCGTGGGCAACGGGCGAGTGGCAGGTAGGGCGGCTTATTCCACGTGCTAGCGGCGGTGATGGCAGTGGTGGTATTGATTACGGTGGCAGTGGTGGTTATGACATTGGTGGTGATGGTAGTGGTGGTATTGATGGTGGTGGTGGTGGTAGTGTTGGTAGTGGTGGTTGTAATATTGATGGTGGCAATGGTGGTGATGGTAGTAGTGGTATTGATGATGGTGGTGGTGGTAGTGTTGGTAGTGGTGGTTGTAATATTGATGGTGGCAATGGTGGTGATATTGACGGTGGTGTTGGTAGTGATAGTGCTGGTTGTAATATTGATGGTGGCAATGGTGGTGATGGTAGTAGTGGTAGTGACGGTGGTGTTGGTCGTGGTAGTGCTGGTTGTAATATTGATGGTGGCAATGGTGGCGATGGTAGTAGTGGTATTGACGGTGGTGTTGGTCGTGGTAGTGCTGGTTGTAATATTGACGGTGGCGATGGTGGTGATGGTAGTAGTGGTAGTGACGGTGGTGTTGGTAGTGATAGTGCTGGTTGTAATATTGATGGTGGCAATGGTGGCGATGGTAGTGGTGGTATTGACGGTGGTGTTGGTAGTGATAGTGCTGGTTGTAATATTGATGGTGGCGATGGTGGCGATGGTGGCGATGGTAGTAGCGGTAGTGACGGCGATGGTGGTGGTGGTAGCAGTGGGGTGTTATTGTGGCACGGCGTGAAAGCCCTCGGCGCTGCTGCTGCTGCTGCCGCTGTGAGCCAGGCAGGCACCAGGCGCGCCCCGCCGGCACCCCCGGCCGGGGTGATCTGCTGCGTGGCGGCACGCGACGCCTCGCACGGCCGTGCCATCCCACAACGCTCACAGGTAACGGAGCTCCCTCACCACCCCCCTCCCCCGCGATGTCGCGAACGTCAACACACATTGCACAGTAGGTCCTCATTAAGACCACACATTTATTTCACCGATCTGTAGTGCAAACGAATGAATGCATGTGTGTGTGTGTATGCATCTTCATTCGCGTGCGCCTATCTCCGACATTTCAGGAGATTAATTCCCGCCGCCTTTCCAGTCCTGCCAGGGTCGATAAAATAACAACCACTTTGTTGGGGGGGGGGGGAGTTGAAAGGGATCGGCCCCGCCAGAGGAATATGGAATTTCCACCATCGGCTCAGGGCTGTGAAACCGGACACGAGCACCGCCGCTCACCTGAGCGGCAAATCACTTTGACCTCGACTTGACCTTCAGCAGAAACAAAATCACGTGCCTTGTGAACGCCTCTGATGCACCACAGTGCCTTGTGAATGCCTCTGATGTGCCACGTGCCTTGTGAACGCCTCTGATGCACCACAGTGCCTTGTGAATGCCTCTGATGTGCCACGTGCCTTGTGAACGCGTCTGATGCACCACAGTGCCTTGTGAACGTCTCTGATGCACCACAGTGCCTTGTGAACGCCTCTGATGCACGTGACATGCCTTGTGAACGCTTCTGATGCACCACAGTGCCTTGTGAACGCCTCTGATGTGCCACAGTGCCTTGTGAACGCCTCTGATGCACGTGTGTGCCTTGTGAATGCCTCTGATGCACCACGGTGCCTTGTGAACGCGTCTGATGCACCACAGTGCCTTGTGAACGCCTCTGATGCACCACAGTGCCTTGTGAACGCCTCTGATGCACGTGACGTGCCTTGTGAACGCCTCTGACGCATCACAGTGCCTTGTGAACGCCTCTGACGCACCACAGTGCCTTGTGAACGCCTCTGATGCACCACGGTGCCTTGTGAACGCGTCTGATGCACCACAGTGCCTTGTGAACGCCTCTGATGCACCACAGTGCCTTGTGAACGCCTCTGATGCACCACGGTGCCTTGTGAACGCCTTTGACGCACCACAGTGCCTTGTGAACGCCTCTGACGCACCACAGTGCCTTGTGAACGCCTCTGATGCACCACGGTGCCTTGTGAACGCCTCTGATGCACCACAGTGCCTTGTGAACGCCTCTGATGCACCACAGTGCCTTGTGAACGCCTCTGATGCACCACAGTGCCTTGTGAACGTCTCTGATGCACCACAGTGCCTTGTGAACGCCTCTGATGCACCACGGTGCCTTGTGAACGCCTCTGATGCGTCACGTGTCTTGTGAACGCCTCTGATGTACCACAGTGCCTTGTGAACGCCTCTGATGCACCACAGTGCCTTGTGAACGCCTCTGATGCACCACAGAGCCTTGTGAACGCCTCTGATGCACCACGGTGCCTTGAGAACGTCTCTGATGCACCACGGTGCCTTGTGAACGTCCTGATGCACCACGGTGCCTTGCGAACGCCTCTGATGCACGTGACGTGCCTTGTGAACGCCTCTGATGCACCACAGTGCCTTGTGAACGTCTCTGATGCACCACAGTGCCTTGTGAACGTCTCTGATGCACGTGACGTGCCTTGTGAACGCCTCTGATGCACGTGACGTGCCTTGTGAACGCCTCTGATGCACGTGACGTGCCTTGTGAACGCCTCTGATGCACCACAGTGCCTTGTGACCGCCTCTGATGCACCACAGTGCCTTGTGAACGCCTCTGATGCACCACAGTGCCTTGTGAACGCCTCTGATGCACCACAGTGCCTTGTGAACGCCTCTGATGCACCACGGTGCCTTGTGAACGTCTCTGATGCACCACGGTGCCTTGTGAACGCCTCTGATGCACCACAGTGCCTTGTCAACGCCTCTGATGCGCCACAGTGCCTTGTGAACGCCTCTGATGCACCACGGTGCCTTGAGAACGTCTCTGATGCACCACGGTGCCTTGTGAACGTCTCTGATGCACCACGGTGCCTTGTGAACGCCTCTGATGCACGTGACGTGCCTTGTGAACGCCTCTAATGCACGTGACGTGCCTTGTGAACGTCTCTGATGCACCACAGTGCCTTGTGAACGTCTCTGATGCACCACAGTGCCTTGTGAACGTCTCTGATGCACGTGACGTGCCTTGTGAACGCCTCTGATGCACGTGATGTGCCTTGTGAACGTCTCTGATGCACCACAGTGCCTTGTGAACGTCTCTGATGCACCACAGTGCCTTGTGAACGCCTCTGATGCACGTGACATGCCTTGTGAACGTCTCTGATGCACCACAGTGCCTTGTGAACGCCTCTGATGCACGTGACGTGCCTTGTGAACGCCTCTGATGCACCACAGTGCCTTGTGACCGCCTCTGATGCACCACAGTGCCTTGTGAACGCCTCTGATGCACCACAGTGCCTTGTGAACGTCTCTGATGCACCATAGAGCCCCGTCGCCCCCTGCGCCACGGAGCGGCTGCACGCCGGCTCCCGGGGGTCACGTGACCTGTGGGGCTCCGTGACCCCTCTGGGACCCGTGGCCTCCGCGGACCCGGCGAGACTCCGGCAGTGGCCTTCGGGACCCGCGGGGCCTTCGGAGCCGGGCCGACCCCCGGGGCACCCCTGGCCTGGCCAGCCGGTGAGGGGCGGTGTTGACTGTGTTGTCTTCACTGTGTTGTGTTCACTGTGTTGTGTTCGATGTGTTGTGTTCGCTGTGTTGGCTGTGTTCGCTGTGTTGTGTTGGCTGTGTTGTGTTCGCTGTGATGTGTTCACTGTGTTGTGTTGGGTGTGTTGTGTTGGCTGTGCTGTGTTGGCTGTGTTGTGTTTGTTGTGTTCGCTGTGCTGTGTTCGCTGTGCTGTGTTCACTGTGTTGTGTTGGCTGTGTTGTGTTCACTGTGTTGTGTTGGCTGTGTTGTGTTAACTGTGTTGTGTTCGCTGTGTTGTGTTCGCTGTGTTGTGTTGGCTGTGTTGTGTTTGCTGTGCTGTGTTCACTGTGTTGTGTTGGCTGTGTTGTGTTGGCTGTGCTGTGTTCGCTGTGTTGTGTTCGCTGTGCTGTGTTCGCTGTGTTGTGTTGGCTGTGTTGTGTTCGCTGTGCTGTGTTCACTGTGTTGTGTTGGCTGTGTTGTGTTGGCTGTGTTGTGTTGGCTGTGTTGTGTTCGCTGTGTTGTGTTCGCTGTGTTGTGTTCGCTGTGTTGTGTTGGCTGTGTTGTGTTTGCTGTGCTGTGTTCACTGTGTTGTGTTGGCTGTGTTGTGTTTGTTGTGTTCGCTGTGTTGTGTTGGCTGTGCTGTGTTGGCTGTGTTGTGTTGGCTGTGTTGTGTTTGTTGTGTTCGCTGTGTTGTCTTCGCTGTGCTGTGTTCACTGTGTTGTGTTGGCTGTGTTGTGTTCACTGTGTTGTGTTGACTGTGTTGTGTTCGCTGTGTTGTGTTCGCTGTGTTGTGTTCGCTGTGTTGTGTTGGCTGTGTTGTGTTTGCTGTGTTCACTGTGTTGTGTTCGCTGTGTTGTGTTGGCTGTGTTGTGTTGGCTGTGCTGTGTTCGCTGTGTTGTGTTCGCTGTGTTGTGTTGGCTGTGTTGTGTTGGCTGTGTTGTGTTCACTGTGTTCGCTGTGTTGTGTTCACTGTGTTGTGTTGGCTGTGTTGTGTTCACTGTGTTGGCTGTGCTGTGTTCACTGTGTTGTGTTGGCTGTGTTGTGTTGGCTGTGCTGTGTTCGCTGTGTTGTGTTCACTGTGTTGTGTTCGCTGTGCTGTGTTTGCTGTGTTGTGTTCACTGTGTTGTGTTGGCTGTGTTGTGTTGGCTGTGTTGTGTTCGCTGTGCTGTGTTCGCTGTGTTGTGTTCACTGTGCTGTGTTGGCTGTGTTGTGTTCGCTGTGTTGTGTTGGCTGTGTTCGCTGTGTTGTGCTGTTTTGGCTGTGTTGTGTTCGCTGTATTCGCTGTGCTGTGTTGGCTGTGTTGTGTTCGCTGTGTTGGCTGTGTTGTGCTGTGTTGGCTGTGTTGTGTTCGCTGTGTTCGCTGTGTTTGCTGTGTTGGCTGTGCTGTGTTCGCTGTGTTGTGTTCGCTGTGCTGTGTTCGCTGTGTTCGCTGTGTTGTGTTCGCTGTGTTCGCTGTGTTCGCTGTGCTGTGTTGGCTGTGCTGTGTTGGCTGTGTTGTGTTCACTGTGTTGTGTTAGCTGTGTTGTGTTGGCTGTGTTGTGTTCGCTGTGTTGTGTTGGCTGTGTTCGCTGTGTTGTGCTGTTTTGGCTGTGTTGTGTTCGCTGTATTCGCTGTGCTGTGTTGGCTGTGTTGTGTTCGCTGTGTTGGCTGTGTTGTGCTGTGTTGGCTGTGTTGTGTTCGCTGTATTCGCTGTGCTGTGTTGGCTGTGTTGTGTTCGCTGTGTTGGCTGTGTTGTGCTGTGTTGGCTGTGTTGTGTTCGCTGTGTTCGCTGTGTTTGCTGTGTTGGCTGTGCTGTGTTCGCTGTGTTGTGTTTGCTGTGTTCGCTGTGTTGGCTGTGTTGGCTGTGCTGTGTTGGCTGTGTTGTGTTGTGTTGGCTGTGTTGTGTTCGCCGTGCTGTGTTGGCTGTGCTGTGTTGGCTGTGCTGTGTTCGCTGTGTTGTGTTCGCTGTGTTGTGTTCGCTGTGTTGTTTTGGCTGTGTTGTGTTCACTGTGTTCGCTGTGTTGTGTTCACTGTGTTGTGTTGGCTGTGTTGTGTTCGCTGTGCTGTGTTCGCTGTGTTGTGTTCACTGTGTTGTGTTCGCTGTGTTGTGTTTGCTGTGCTGTGTTCACTGTGTTGTGTTGGTTGTGTTGTGTTGGCTGTGCTGTGTTCGCTGTGTTGTGTTCGCTGTGCTGTGTTCGCTGTGTTGTGTTGGCTGTGTTGTGTTCGCTGTGCTGTGTTCACTGTGTTGTGTTGGCTGTGTTGTGTTCGCTGTGTTGTGTTGGCTGTGTTGTGTTCGCTGTGTTGTGTTCGCTGTGTTGTGTTCGCTGTGTTGTGTTGGCTGTGTTGTGTTTGCTGTGCTGTGTTCACTGTGTTGTGTTGGCTGTGTTGTGTTTGTTGTGTTCGCTGTGTTGTGTTGGCTGTGCTGTGTTGGCTGTGTTGTGTTGGCTGTGTTGTGTTTGTTGTGTTCGCTGTGTTGTCTTCGCTGTGCTGTGTTCACTGTGTTGTGTTGGCTGTGTTGTGTTCACTGTGTTGTGTTGACTGTGTTGTGTTCGCTGTGTTGTGTTCGCTGTGTTGTGTTCGCTGTGTTGTGTTCGCTGTGTTGTGTTTGCTGTGTTCACTGTGTTATGTTCGCTGTGTTGTGTTGGCTGTGTTGTGTTGGCTGTGCTGTGTTCGCTGTGTTGTGTTCGCTGTGTTGTGTTGGCTGTGTTGTGTTGGCTGTGTTGTGTTCACTGTGTTCGCTGTGTTGTGTTCACTGTGTTGTGTTGGCTGTGTTCACTGTGTTGGCTGTGCTGTGTTCACTGTGTTGTGTTGGCTGTGTTGTGTTCGCTGTGCTGTGTTCGCTGTGTTGTGTTCACTGTGTTGTGTTCGCTGTGCTGTGTTTGCTGTGTTGTGTTCACTGTGTTGTGTTGGCTGTGTTGTGTTGGCTGTGTTGTGTTCGCTGTGCTGTGTTCGCTGTGTTGTGTTCACTGTGCTGTGTTGGCTGTGTTGTGTTCGCTGTGTTGTGTTGGCTGTGTTCGCTGTGTTGTGCTGTTTTGGCTGTGTTGTGTTCGCTGTATTCGCTGTGCTGTGTTGGCTGTGTTGTGTTCGCTGTGTTGTGTTCGCTGTGTTGGCTGTGTTGTGCTGTGTTGGCTGTGTTGTGTTCGCTGTGTTCGCTGTGTTTGCTGTGTTGGCTGTGCTGTGTTCGCTGTGTTGTGTTCGCTGTGCTGTGTTCGCTGTGTTCGCTGTGTTGTGTTCGCTGTGTTCGCTGTGTTCGCTGTGCTGTGTTGGCTGTGCTGTGTTGGTTGTGTTGTGTTCACTGTGTTGTGTTAGCTGTGTTGTGTTGGCTGTGTTGTGTTCGCTGTGTTGTGTTGGCTGTGTTCGCTGTGTTGTGCTGTTTTGGCTGTGTTGTGTTCGCTGTATTCGCTGTGCTGTGTTGGCTGTGTTGTGTTCGCTGTGTTGGCTGTGTTGTGCTGTGTTGGCTGTGTTGTGTTCGCTGTATTCGCTGTGCTGTGTTGGCTGTGTTTTGTTCGCTGTGTTGGCTGTGTTGTGCTGTGTTGGCTGTGTTGTGTTCGCTGTGTTCGCTGTGTTTGCTGTGTTGGCTGTGCTGTGTTCGCTGTGTTGTGTTTGCTGTGTTCGCTGTGTTGGCTGTGTTGGCTGTGCTGTGTTGGCTGTGTTGTGTTGTGTTGGCTGTGTTGTGTTCGCCGTGCTGTGTTGGCTGTGCTGTGTTGGCTGTGCTGTGTTGGCTGTGTTGTGTTCGCTGTGTTGTGTTCGCTGTGTTGTTTTGGCTGTGTTGTGTTCACTGTGTTCGCTGTGTTGTGTTCACTGTGTTGTGTTGGCTGTGTTGTGTTCGCTGTGCTGTGTTCGCTGTGTTGTGTTCACTGTGTTGTGTTCGCTGTGCTGTGTTCGCTGTGTTGTGTTCACTGTGTTGTGTTGGCTGTGTTGTGTTGGCTGTGTTGTGTTCGCTGTGCTGTGTTTGCCGTGTTGTGTTCACTGTGCTGTGTTGGCTGTGTTGTGTTCGCTGTGCTGTGTTCGCTGGGTTGTGTTCACTGTGTTGTGTTGGCTGTGTTGTGTTGGCTGTGTTGTGTTCGCTGTGTTGTGTTGGCTGTGTTCGCTGTGTTGTGCTGTTTTGGCTGTGTTGTGTTCGCTGTATTCGCTGTGCTGTGTTGGCTGTGTTGTGTTCGCTGTGTTGGCTGTGTTGTGCTGTGTTGGCTGTGTTGTGTTCGCTGTGTTCGCTGTGTTTGCTGTGTTGGCTGTGCTGTGTTTGCTGTGTTGTGTTCGCTGTGCTGTGTTCGCTGTGTTCGCTGTGTTGTGTTCGCTGTGTTCGCTGTGCTGTGTTGGCTGTGCTGTGTTGGCTGTGTTGTGTTCACTGTGTTGTGTTAGCTGTGTTGTGTTGGCTGTGTTGTGTTTGCTGTGTTGTGTTGGCTGTGTTCGCTGTGTTGTGCTGTTTTGGCTGTTTTGTGTTCGCTGTATTCGCTGTGCTGTGTTGGCTGTGTTGTGTTCACTGTGTTGGCTGTGTTGTGCTGTGTTGGCTGTGTTGTGTTCGCTGTATTTGCTGTGCTGTGTTGGCTGTGTTGTGTTCACTGTGTTGGCTGTGTTGTGCTGTGTTGGCTGTGTTGTGTTCGCTGTGTTTGCTGTGTTTGCTGTGTTGGCTGTGCTGTGTTCGCTGTGTTGTGTTCACTGTGTTCGCTGTGTTGGCTGTGTTGGCTGTGCTGTGTTGGCTGTGTTGTGTTGTGTTGGCTGTGTTGTGTTCGCCGTGCTGTGTTGGCTGTGCTGTGTTGGCTGTGCTGTGTTCGCTGTGTTGTGTTCGCTGTGTTGTGTTCACTGTGTTCGCTGTGTTTGCTGTGTTGGCTGTGTTGTGTTCGCTGTGTTGTGTTCGCCGTGCTGTGTTGGCTGTGCTGTGTTCGCTGTGTTGTGTTCGCTGTGTTGTGTTCACTGTGTTCACTGTGTTGGGTGTGTTCGCTGTGTTGTGTTTGCTGTGTTCGCTGTGCTGTGTTCACTGTGTTGGCTGTGTTGTGTTTGCTGTTTGCCACGAGGGTGACCGCGGTTTGTCAGTGACTCGCAGTCTCTGTTGCGGTCTCTGTGGTGCGGCAGTCGAAGCCCAACGGGGCAGGTCGCGTGCGGCGGGCCGAGGCGTGGGGGTGGCCGCCGCCTCTCCCCGAGTCGTCTTGGCCAGCGTGGAAGAGCAGGCCGACGAATTTACCCCCCCCCCCCCACCATCGAGAGGGGTCGCTCGCTCTCGCCCTGCGCTTCTCTTTCCGCAGCGCCGAGCACCGGGCCACCGGGGGGGCGGCCCGGCGCCGCCACCCCGGTTGTTCCGCACCCCGGCACCGGAGCTCTTCTCTGCCGTGCAGCGCGGCGAGCTGCGAGACGACTCCCAGCCAAGTCTCATCGATATCGTCCTCCTGCAGCACCACTACCACCAGCAGCAGCAGCAGCAGGTCCACTACCACCAGCAGCAGCAGCAGGTCCACCACCAGCAGCAGCAGGTCCACTACCACCACCAGCAGCAGCAGCAGGTCCACCACCACCACCACCAGCAGCAGCAGGTCCACTACCACCACCAGCAGCAGCAGCAGGTCCACCACCACCACCACCAGCAGCAGCAGCAGCAGGTCCACTACCACCAACAGCAGCAGCAGCAGGTCCACCACCACCACCAGGTCCACCACCAGCAGCAGCAGCAGCAGGTCCACCAGCAGCAGCAGGTCCACCACCACCAGCAGCAGCAGGTCCACCAGCAGCAGCAGGTCCACCACCAGCAGCAGGTCCACCACCAGCAGCAGCAGGTCCACCACCAGCAGCCACAGCAGCAGCGGATGCTGCAAGCGGGGTCGTCCTGCGTGGTTCTCAAGGGGTCTCAGATTCCAGCTGGGCTCTGCAGGACTCTCACGGGTCCCTCCAGCACCTCCAGCACCTCCACCACCTCCACCGCCGTCTGCTCCACCACCTCCACCGCCGTCTGCTCCAGCACCACCACCACCGTCTGCTCCACCACCTCCACCGCCGTCTGCTCCACCACCTCCACCACCGTCTGCTCCACCTCCTCGCGCTCCTCCCGCTGGAGCTCCTCCGCCTCCCAGAGGACAGCGGCTGCTGCCGCATTAGCTCGGAAGAGCAAAGCGAACGTGCGCGAAAGGCTCCGGGTGAGAAGCCACGATCCCCTTAGGTTGACTCAGACTAAAATAAAACTTGGGGGGGGAGGGGAGGGGGGGTGATATGGCCCAGTGGTGGCACGTTCGAGACTCAGTTCGGATCTCGCGGGCCACCCCAGCGATTACGTGAATAGAGTAGCCCATCGTGGTCCATGTGAGTGACGTTTTAAACATTGACACTGCACCTACATCAGTTGGGACCACACGTAGCAGCGACAGTCTCCTCCAGACTGGCCCCCACTTGCAGGCCGGGCGTCACGTGGTGCAGCACGAGGACAGCTGCCACTGGGAGAGCTTGCGGGTGCCCTTTCAAACGTCTGAGGTGTAAAACGTAAAGTCGCTCATCGTCGCGCGAAGAGATGGCCCAAGACGAGGACGCCGCGTAAAAAAATAATTTTTTAACTTAAAACTCGGATCCGTCCGTCCGTCCGTGTGCCCATCCTCCCACGCGTCCGTTTCTCTCCCCGTGCTTTTGAGTGACTTCACGTTTACATTATGAGACCTCCTTTGCCAGTAACAAGATATAGTAATAGGTTTTACCCTTGTACGCCTTTTGGCGTCATCTGGTCCAACACCAATGGAGACTAGGCTCTAAGAAAAGCCGTCTCGGGTGTGGACCAATCAAATTCAAGGACAGTGCATATTATTATCAGAGTTGTCTCTTTTGTTTACATTTTGACTGCTTGTGTTGTGGTTATTGCAAACATGATGCCTTGAATAAATGTGTCAGTTTTTGTGCCAGTTAAAAGGGTAAAACCTATTACTATGATTCATAATAAAGGTTTTTGGGTTAGATCGCGTTTATTTATAAATGTGTCGTAACCCTCCACCACCCGACACGGCCAATCAGCAAAAAAAGTGTCACGTTGACAAAAGACAAATAATTCACTACTTCAGCCCACCGGTGTGTTGAAGAGTTAATCCACATTTACAGTTTGAGTACGACGTTTCGCTGGTAAATACTTCCAGCATCATCGGGCAATTCGCCAGAATGGTAAAGCCCTCGCTTGCTCCCGGTTTTATATAGAGCAGCAGGGTGACGTCATCACTTAACTCATCAGGTGCAGTGATTAGAGGCGGAGGGGGGGGTAATGTAATTATATAATCGATTAGTAATCAGTCATTGGTTATGATTAGTAATGAGTTGTAGATTAGTAATTCTTTAAATCAAAATGTAATGTGTATTATTTATTACTAATCTACAACTCATTACTAATCATAACCAATGACTGATTACTAATCGATTATATAATTACATTACCCCCCCCCTCCGCCTCTAATCACTGCACCTGATGAGTTAAGTGATGACGTCACCCTGCTGCTCTATATAAAACCGGGAGCAAGCGAGGGCTTTACCATTCTGGCGAATTGCCCGATGATGCTGGAAGTATTTACCAGCGAAACGTCGTACTCAAACTGTAAATGTGGATTAACTCTTCAACACACCGGTGGGCTGAAGTAGTGAATTATTTGTCTTTTGTCAACGTGACACTTTTTTTGCTGATTGGCCGTGTCGGGTGGTGGAGGGTTACGACACATTTATAAATAAACGCGATCTAACCCAAAAACCTTTATTATGAATAATATTGGTCGCGAAAGCCTACGTGTTAAACTATTACTATGACTTCGCGTTATCGTGGCCTGCCGTGCGGTTGTTGGAACGCGGCACGGGGTGACGCGATACGGTTGAAGTCTGGTCGAACCGAGTCCTCGCCCACGGGTGGCGGAACGAGTTAAATTCACGGGAACAAAAATCCCGTGCTGGTGGCGAGAGAAGAGCGATAGGGAGGGCGACTGACCGCCAGCGAGCGACGGGAAGCGAATCGGCGATTCACCGGATCGTCAATCGCCTTCGACGCCGCTCGGCCCTCGAGCGCCGCCGCTCAAGGGCCAAGCGGCGTCCATCCCCGGCACTGACGGCGTGTCCGCGCGCGTCCGTCCGTCTGCGTGTCCGTGCCCTCAGGTGCGAAACCTGAACCGCGCGTTCCTGCTCCTGCGTCGCCTGCTGCCGCCGGACCGCCTCCGGCCGTCGCGGGCGGCGACGCTGCGCGCGACGGTTCGCTACATCGGCCTGCTGCAGGCCGTGCTGGCGGAGACCGCCGCGGCACGCGGCTCCTCCCCGCGTGGCGCGTGACAGCGCGGGGAGGGAGGGGGGAGCGGCGGTCAACCCACCTCGGAATGCAGCAGTGTGTGTGTTTGGTGAAGGGTGTCCCACCGACTCGGCCAGGTGCGTACACGTAGGTGCGCGTGAGCACGATGCCAACCGTGCGCTAGTCGGAGATGCGGGAGCGAGGGGGGGGGAAGGACAAAAACAGTTCTAAGTAATATTATATTCTTAGCTCTTTCAGTAAAGTCACGTTGAAGGGAAACAATAAAATAATAAAATATATATAACAATAACATATTTATTATTTTATTGTTTCCTTTCAACGTGACTTTACTGAAAGAGCTAAGAATATGAATTACTGCAGTCACGAAAGCTTTAAATCAGTTGTAAGTGAATTAGTTTTCAACGTCAGATGATCATTTCAAAGTGCACAGCTCCCGTGGTGAGCGTTGTGTACACGTCACGATGCCACGTGCACACGGCACGATGCCACGTGTACGCGTCACGATGCCACGTGCACGCGTCACGATGCCACGTGCACGGACCGCCCGCGTACCCGCCGGGTAGGTGGCTACGAGTTTGCCGGAACGCTCGACGACCCTCGCCACTCGTTCCCCGAGCTCCTTAGCCCGTCACCCAGTGGCGTGGGCTCCGTGGCGAGACCTTTGACGTCCGCTCGTGCTGCGGCCGAAACGTCGTGATTTTTTATTGTTTTATTTTATTTTTACCCGCGTGACTTTACCGAATAGAACCAAAGAGCGTGGATCCTCGCAGTCACGAAAGCTTCAAATCTAGAATTGATAGCCTGTACGGGGAGGGTTTTCACCTATCTGTTAGAGCTTTTAACAGACAACGGGACAAGAATCACCTGATGAAGGCCGCTTGTGTTGTGGCCGAAACGTCGTGATTTTTTATTGTTTTTTTTACCCACGTGACTTTACCGAATAGAACCAAAGAGCGTGGATCCTCGCGTTCACGAAAGCTTCCAATCTAGAATTTTTTTGCTCGTCTGCTTCGGCACCGTCGCCGCGGTACGTCGGGACTTGCGAGCGCGCCACGCCGCCCCACGGTTTGTTATTTAGGGTCGCGTTCCTTAATATTTGTTGTTTGAGTGAGCCTCGAGATTTATTGTTTTCCCCCAATCGTTGACGCGGTTTCAACAACATTCTCGAATTTGCGCGGCGTTCTGGTTTTGTGTGCGTGGGCGCGTCGAAGGATTATCGACTTATTTCCACGTGAGCTAAAGTTTCCACAGCCGCGTGATTTGCAACGTTCCGCGCGTACGAGCTTGTCGCCCCGGTCGCACGTTTGCTGCCGCGCGATTCGTCCGAAACGCTAAAATAAACAACCGCCGGATGAACCAATAGCGCGTACATCGCGAGCCGCGAGGACCGACGTCGCAGACAGCGGGGTCGAAATACGGCGCGCGGAGGCCGCGGGAGAGTCCGGCTTCGGCTCTGCCGAGTCCGGGAGGTCAAAACCGCCGACCTCTGGGCGGCGATTCGGGCGCGTGACACCGTCCGTTGCAACCGCGTCGGCTTGCCCGGCGTGACGCGTGTGGCGGACCGCGCGCGTGTAACTAACGCGGCGTGTGCGACGCGCAAGCGACGTTGCGAATCGCGCGGGCCAACGCGTGCGAATCGCGCGCAAGTTACGCGCCGACGTAACGACGCCTCGGGTGACGGCTCAAGCAAAGCGTTGCTCGTGGGGCGTTGGAAACCAGACGCCGGATAGTTGGACGGAGATCGCGAATGCAAGGCATCCGGGCCACCCCGCGCTAAACGTTGTACGCATTGAACACGAAGCGCGCAATCCCGCCAGGCACTCCGTGCCGCTACAACCACCGCAATCTTGTTCTTGGTTCTTGCGGTAAAGTCACCGCCACGTAGAAGGGAAACAATAAAATAATAAAAATATAAAACAATAAAATTCTCACGACGTTTCGACTGCGACACAAGAAGCAATCATCATCAGGTGTGAAAACCACAGCAAGAACAATTTGAAAAAAGTGGCGTTTTTTTTTTACTACTACACCTGATGATGATTGCTTGTGTTGCATTCAAAACGTCGTGAGAATTTTATTGTTTTATATTTTTATTATTTTATTGTTTCCCTTCTACGTGTTGGTGACTTTACCGAAAAGAACCAAGAATATGAATCCCCGCAATCGCGAAAGCTTTACATCAAAATTCACCACAATCTTGTAAAGCAAATACAACACATATTGTGGATTCAACATGGTGGGGGGGCGGAGGGGGTATGTTAGACCCCCTAATGTAATGTCGTAGTGGGGGGGGGGGTACGTTGAGACCCCCTAATGTAATATTGTAGTGGAGGGGGTACGTTAGACCCCCTAATGTAATATGTCGTAGTGGAGGGGGTACGTTAGACCCCCTAATGTAATGTTGTAGTGGAGGGGGTACGTTAAACCCCCTAATGTAATGTCGTAGTGGAGGGGGTATGTTAGACCCCCTAATGTAATATGTTGTAGTGGGGGGGGGTACGTTAGACCCCCTAATGTAATATGTCGTAGTGGAGGGGGTACGTTAGACCCCCTAATGTAATGTCGTAGTGGAGGGGGTACGTTAGACCCCATAATGTAATGTCGTAGTGGAGGGGGTACGTTAGACCCCCTAATGTAATGTTGTAGTGGAGGGGGTACATTAGACCCCCTAATGTAATATGTCATAGTGGGGGGGAGGGGTACGTTAGACCCCCTAATGTAATATGTTGTAGTGGAGGGGGGTACGTTAGACCCCCTAATGTAATGTCGTAGTGGAGGGGGTACGTTAGACCCCCTAATGTAATATGTCGTAGTGGGGGGGGTACGTTAGACCCCCTAATGTAATGTCATCGTAGTGGAGGGGTGGCGATGCCGATGCCATCCTGGAAGGCGTCAGGAGCTTGCTACTGTGGAGTGAGTGTCACGAGTTGAACGCCCCCTGGCGCATTCCCAAGTCGCGGGACGCGGCACCACCACCACCACCGCCACCACCACATCATTTCGCACTCTCATCCCTCTCCGCACTTCCTCCTCTCTCACGACCACCCACCCGCCTCCCTCCGTCTCACTCACACTCCCCTCTCTCTCACTCACTCTTCCTCACTCGCTCACTCATCCACCAACATCCAACATCGGGGCCGGATTCGGGCGTGGGGGGGGGGGGCTTTAGGGGCTGCAGCCCAGGGGCCTCGTCCAGCTGAAGCGCCTCCAGAGACGAAGTGAAAAGTGATTTCAGTTGCGCATGCTGAATTTTATTCGTCGTTAGCCTAGTAACAAAAAATACTTTTTATTTTTCTTTAACTTTGTTTTCCTTATTCTTAGCTCTTTTGGTAAAGTCACGTTGAAGGGAAACAATAAAATAATAAATATAGTCACGTTGAAGGGAAACAATAAAATAATAAAAAAAAATATAAAACAATTAAACAAAAATTTGTTTCCCTTCAACGTGACTTTACCGAAAGAGCTAAGAATATGAATTACTGCAGTCACGAAAGCTTGAAATCAAAATTTGTTTTCCTTTTGAACATTTTTTACCGGGGGGCCTCACGGTACCTGTAGCCCAGGGGGCTTACACAATCTTAACCCGGCTCTGTCTCCAGTGGACTCATATTAGTATTTGCCCTAACACGCTGTTAAGGCTGGGGGGGCGCTACTGGGGGGTGTGGGTTGTTCTTGTAAGTGCACGGGAAGGGTGCGGGGTGCGGGGTGCTCGCGTAGCCTTAGGAATGCGGAATTCGGTCGTGCGGGTCAAGAGGTCACGTGCGGGGGAATCACGTGGTGAGGCGTGGCCACGTGTCTACCCCAACTGCCGATCTTCCCATCAGCATCGGGGCCCCTGACTTGTCGCGGTGAACTTTCGGGGGCCCACCACAACTCTACGCACACTGCCTCCTCTCTCTCTCTCTGGTAGAGTTGGCTTCAGGACGACCATAACGCCTCTCAGAACAATATAATATTACCGTGGAGGCGTCCTGGTGAGTTTGGCCAGGGCGGCACGGCGATAAGGGGGCGATAACCGATGAACGCAGACGAGGCGGTAAGATCACAGCTCACGGGCAGAAAAAGCTCGGTGGCTTTTTTGCCACCGCAGCCACTATTGAAGGGAGGTATTCAGCCGGAAAACGACAGATCGTAGCTGACCACGGATTTGCGGATTTCGGATCCGCTCCATTTCGTGCAACTTTTATTCATAGGTTTCAACAGTCGACACGTAACCATCCGTGACAATTACAAAAACACATTGAACATTACAAAAAAAGTCGTGCGTGCACACACGTCACGTGACGCGCGTGCACACGTCACATGACGCGCGTGCACACGTCATGTGACGCGTGTGCACACGTCATGTGATGCGTGTGCACACGCAACTATAAAAATACTGTGCTGTCAACAAACATGTGGAGGTAACTGCGTTAACCAGTCCCCCAGTACTTAGAGGTACATTACGCTCCGCTTCAGAAATGTTTCTCGAGAAATCTCACCAACGAAATATTTTTTTGTTATTTTGTGTTTACATCAACACTCTTCTGGGATCTTTGACGAGCCATATCCTCGTGTATCCTCATTGTTCTTGTATAAAGCCCTCACTGGATTGATTGTAAGGATATTTGGTGCAATAAACACAGTGGTGGAATAATACAAAAAGGAGGATTTACCCTTACTGGCAATAAGGCGGCAGGTGTTAAGATGTTCAAACACCAAACGGACCCCTGTTACAAGGCATCCAGTCTGCATTAACCACACATACTTGCGGTAAACCGCTCAAACAAATATACTTCGGTAATGTATGCATTGCCCTTTAAGCTGATTGGCCTATACAACAACATGGAATCTTACGATGGGTGTATCTCACACTCTCTGGGTGCAGTGCCTTCTGCTAATAATTCCTAACTCCAAGCCAGCACGCATTCTAGGGAAACATCGAGAGCCCTGCTTGTAGGAGAGATTGTGAATACTGCTGAAATATATTTACATTCTCTCTACACGTGAAACACACGCTTGTACTGGTAGGAACCTCCTGGTTATTACACCACCAGCCCACAGGGGATTATTGTTGTGTCCGTCCGTCGTGCATCCAAAAATGGGAGGGGAGGGGCTGGGTGGGGAGGGGAGGGTGGGGAGGGTGGGGAGGAGAGGGTGGGGAGGGGAGGGTGGGGAGGGAGGGGCTGGGTGGGGAGGGAGGAGCTGGGTGGGGAGGGGAGGGTGGGGAGGGAGGGGCGGGGTGGGAAGGGGAGGGTGGAGAGCGGCTGGGTGGGGAGGATGGGGTTGGGTGGGGGGTGGGAGGGGTGGGGCTGGGTGGGGAGGGGCTGGTCACCCCGTGGTGCCCTTATAAAACTCAACGTTTCACCTACTCACGCCGGCTCGTGCCCGCCCTCACAGTGGGGCATATTGTGCTGAATGCACCACGTGGTGGTGCCGCCGTTGTTGACCCTGGCCATTGACCGAGCAACCCAACGTTCCTACCAGCTCCCTCCGCAGGAGAATGTGTTTATCGATAAACCTTCTTCAAATCGGGGATTTTTGTAACATTTTAGCTGTCACGGTGGTCACTGTTCGTAACTACGCCGTACTCTTCTGCACCTCATAGCAGCGCAAATTGTCTGAAATGTTCAGCAATTAAAGGTTTCAGTCGTGAAGAAGCGTTTGTTAATAATGTGGGCTTATTAAAGTTAGTCACTGTTATGTTGTCCCCAAAGCAGTTTGTGGCATGCGATAACCTTAATGTATGTCCTCTGTTACAAGCTACGTCTCAATTTACGGAATGTAATTCAATTAATCATACCTCATCATCACCACTCATCGTGTAATTATTCAACCCTCTACAGTCGATTTAATTAATGCGATGAGTGTTCTATATTGGATAATTTAGAGGGCTTCAATCGACGGGCTTGAAAGACTCCGGCTACAGCTTATATAAAACTGTCATCTCTTTCCCAAAAATGTTTCTGCAGTTTGCCCAACGGCCCACAGAAGCATGTCATGCGGAACTACCACCAGGAGCCACGGCTTCCCTACGCGCATGGCGATCAAACCAACATTTGAAATTCTGAAACCCAGAATTATTTCGAACAAATCAGCTTTTAAGATGGCAATTTTTGCCGCCGAACTTAAGAACCCAATATAATCACGGCTGGGCAGCTGAAACATCGATTTCAATGCAACATCTCTTTGGTTGCTATATCAATGTCTCTGAGCCCTGAGCCGCTTTCATTGGAAGACCCCCCTCACGCTCGGTTTGTGACCACAACACGACCATTTAAAAGGCCCTTCCCCCGCCCCCACCCCGTCTTGTTCGACCACGTCTTTCTCCGTAACGGACTCCTACAGGAGGGGGTGAGAGCGTCAGCCAGGGGATGAGGTTATCCTGGGCCCGTGGCGCTCTGGTTGACCACGGAAGGCACGCGACCGGCAAGATCTACGCAGGGGCCCCAGGCGGGGGCTAGGGGGTTTGGTCACGTGCCAGGGGGCGAGATCCCACGGGAAGGGTCGAGAAAGCCCAGGAGGCGTTCTCGACGGTGGTCGTGGCCGAGGGCGGGGCCTTAGCCACGGGCCAGGAGCCGGTAAACCGGGCTCCCCACCAGGGACCGGGGGGGCTCTGCGTTGACTCTCGTCATCCGAAGATCGACGATCTACGTTCGGGAGAAGAAGTCACCAACACGCGGACGAGGACCCAGGCCAGGGTGTGGATTTTGTTTCCAGGTCCTTCCGGATTTCCCCTTCCACATTTGAGAAACGTGAGTTTGAGTATTTGGCAACTGCTGTAAATGTCCACGTGATGATGATGATAAACCTAACTGGTAGAGCTCTAATTTGTAATGGCCAGGTCAGGGCCGTTCTGAGAGAGCTACGCAGCATCTCAATGGGGGGCCTTACCCAGTAAAAATAAAACGTGGTTTAGTTTCTTGTTCGAGTCTCGTGCACGACTTGCAAAACGGCGTCGCGAACAACATCACGTGTCCTCCTGCTAAGAGGAGTTCCAGCCCAGGTGAGTGTTGAACCTGGCACCTTCATTATCACCACCATCACCATCGCCACCACCACCACCACAATGTCTCCAGCAAACAAAACAGCCGCCAAGTGCCCTCACTCTGGGGGCAGGCAGGCAGGGAGAGAGGAGGAGGCCACGACAGACCACGTGACCCACAACCAACCCTGGGACACGGGAGCGACGTCAAACAGAACCGCGACGCGGGGGGGGGGGAAGGGCGAGTCGAACGGACGACGCTTTTCTGTCGACGCTCGCATCGTTCCGGGAAAAAAATGTGTCGTGGACGCACCCCAACAGAGCACGCAAACAGCCTCACCAACCACCACCACCACTCACCACTCACCGGGTCGTCAATAAAGTTGTGCGAGCCTCCAGCGAGTCTGCGGGTCTCTTTGTGGCGAGTCTGTGGGTCTCTTTGTGGCGAGTCTGTGGGTCTCTTTGTGGTGAGTATGTGGGTCTCTTTGTGGCGAGTCTGTGGGTATCTTTGTGGCGAGTCTGCGGGTCTCTTTGTGGCGAGTCTGTGGGTCTCTTTGTGGCGAGTCTGTGGGTCTCTTTGTGGCGAGTCTGTGGGTCTCTTTGTGGCGAGTCTGCGAGTCTCTAGCGAGTCTGCGGGTCTCTTTGTGGCGAGTCTGCGGGTCTCTTTGTGGCGAGTCTGTGGGTCTCTTTGCGGCGAGTCTATGGGTCTCTTTGTGGCGAGTCTGTGGGTCTCTTAGTGGCGAGTCTGCGAGTCTCTAGCGAGTCTGCGGGTCTCTTTGTGGCGAGTCTGTGGGTCTCTTTGTGGCGAGTCTGTGGGTCTCTTTGTGGCGAGTCTGTGGGTCTCTTTGTGGTGAGTCTGCGGGTCTCTTTGTGGCGAGTCTGTGGGTCTCTTTGTGGCGAGTCTGTGGGTCTCTTTGTGGCGAGTACGGGACACCGCCACCCCCCCACGATTTACAGCTTGAAAATCAAGTCGGGGGGGGGGGAAATTACTTTTAATCAACGTGAGGATAATAACAAAAACAATACCACACTCCAGTGGCGGACTTGCAAACGCTGCACACACAAACACAAAGATTCCCGGTGCCGCGTACACCCTCACTAGGCTGCTGGGGGCTCGGTGTCAGTAGCCAGTGCACCAATGAAGGCCGGGAGAGAACCATCGGCAGGGCTTGTCACCGTCAGCCTCCTCCTCCCCTTACACCTCCACCTCCACCACCTCCACCACCTCCTCCACCTCCACCACCTCCACCACCTCCTCCACCTCCACGTGCAGCTGCGTCATCTCCACGGTGTCGCCGCCGTCTCCGCCGTCACCGGCCAGCACGTTGCTCCCGTAGTCGCTGGAGGGAGCGGAGAAAGTAGGCGAGGGTGATACGTACGTACCTAGCGTGAGAGTGATAAGTACTAACCTAGCGTGAGAGTGATACGTATGTACCTAGTGTGAGAGTGATATGTACTAACCTAGCGTGAGACTGATACGTACGTACCTAGCGTGAGAGTGATATGTACTAACCTAGCGTGAGAATTATACGTACTAACCTAGCGTGAGACTGATACGTACGTACCTAGCGTGAGACTGATATGTACTAACCTAGCGTGAGAATGATACATGCTAACCTAGCGTGAGAGTGATACGTACATACCTAGCGTGAGAATGATACGTACTAACCTAGCATGAGGGTGATACGCACTAACCTAGCGTGAGGGTGATACGCACGTACCTAGCGTGAGAGTGATACGTACTAACCTAGCGTGAGAGTGATACGTGCTAACCTAGCATGAGAGTGATACGTGCTAACCTAGCGTGAGGGTGATACGTACTAACCTAGCGTGAGAGTGATACGTACTAACCTAGCGTGAGAGTGATACGTACTAACCTAGCGTGAGAGTGATACGTACGTACCTAGCGTGAGAATGATACGTACTTACCTAGCGCGTGAGTGTGTACGTACGTACCTAGCGCGTGAGCGTGTACGTAGTAACCCAGCGTGAGAGTGACACGTACGTACCTAGCGTGAGAGTGATACGTACGTACCTAGCGTGAGAATGATACATACTAACCTAGCGTGAGAGTGATATATACTAACCTAGCGTGAGAATGATACGCACTAACCTAGCGTGAGAGTGATACGTACTAACCTAGCGTGAGAGTGATACGTACTAACCTAGCGTGAGAATGATACGTACGCACCTAGCGTGAGAATGATGCGTGCTAACCTAGCGTAAGAGTGATACGTGCTAACCTAGCGTGAGAGTGATACGTGCTAACCTAGCGTGAGGGTGATACGTACTAACCTAGTGTGAGAGTGATACGTACGTACCTAGCGTGAGAATGATACGCACTAACCTAGCGTGAGGGTGATACGTACTAACCTAGCGTGAGAATGATACATGCTAACCTAGCGTGAGAGTGATACGTACATACCTAGCGTGAGAATGATACGTACTAACCTAGCATGAGGGTGATACGCACTAACCTAGCGTGAGGGTGATACGCACGTACCTAGCGTGAGAGTGATACGTACTAACCTAGCGTGAGAGTGATACGTGCTAACCTAGCATGAGAGTGATACGTGCTAACCTAGCGTGAGGGTGATACGTACTAACCTAGCGTGAGAGTGATACGTACTAACCTAGCGTGAGAGTGATACGTACTAACCTAGCGTGAGAGTGATACGTACGTACCTAGCGTGAGAATGATACGTACTTACCTAGCGCGTGAGTGTGTACGTACGTACCTAGCGCGTGAGCGTGTACGTAGTAACCCAGCGTGAGAGTGACACGTACGTACCTAGCGTGAGAGTGATACGTACGTACCTAGCGTGAGAATGATACATACTAACCTAGCGTGAGAGTGATATATACTAACCTAGCGTGAGAATGATACGCACTAACCTAGCGTGAGAGTGATACGTACTAACCTAGCGTGAGAGTGATACGTACTAACCTAGCGTGAGAATGATACGTACGCACCTAGCGTGAGAATGATGCGTGCTAACCTAGCGTAAGAGTGATACGTGCTAACCTAGCGTGAGAGTGATACGTGCTAACCTAGCGTGAGGGTGATACGTACTAACCTAGTGTGAGAGTGATACGTACGTACCTAGCGTGAGAATGATACGCACTAACCTAGCGTGAGGGTGATACGTACTAACCTAGCGCGAGAGTGATACGTACGTACCTAGCGTGAGAGTGATACGTACGTACCTAGCGTGAGAGTGATACGTACGTACCTAGCGTGAGAGTGATACGTACGTACCTAGCGTGAGGGTGATACGTACTAACCTAGCATGAGAGTGATACGTACTAACCTAGCGTGAGAGTGATACGTACTAACCTAGCGTGAAGGTGATACGTACCAACCTAGTGTGAGAGTGATACGTACTAACCTAGTGTGAGGGTGATACGTACTAACCTAGTGTGAGGGTGATACGTACTAACCTAGTGTGAGAGTGATACGTACTAACCTAGTGTGAGAGTGATACGTACTAACCTAGCGTGAGAGTGATACATACTTACCTAGCGTGAGAATGATACGTGCTAACCTAGCGTGAGAGTGATACGTACGTACCTAGCGCGTGAGCGTGTACGTAGTAACCTAGCGTGAGAGTGACACGTACGTACCTAGCGTGAGAGTGATACGTACGTACCTAGCGTGAGAATGATACATACTAACCTAGCGTGAGAATGGTACGCACCAACCTAGCGTGAGGGTGATACGTACTAACCTAGCGTGAGAGTGATACGTACTAACCTAGCGTGAGAATGATATGTACGCACCTATCGTGAGAATGATACGTGCTAACCTAGCGTGAGAGTGATACGTGTTAACCTAGCGTGAGAGTGATACGTGCTAACCTAGCGTGAGGGCGATACGTACTAACCTAGCGTGAGAGTGGTACGTACGTACCTAGCGTGAGAATGATACGCACTAACCTAGCGTGAGAATGATACATGCTAACCTAGCGTGAGAGTGATACGTACGTACCTAGCGTGAGAGTGATACGTACTAACCTAGCGTGAGAATGATACATGCTAACCTAGCGTGAGAGTGATACGTACGTACCTAGCGTGAGAATGATACGCACTAACCTAGCGTGAGGGTGATACGTACTAACCTAGCATGAGAGTGATACGTACTAACCTAGCGTGAGAGTGATACGTACTAACCTAGCGTGAGGGTGATACGTACTAACCTAGTGTGAGAGTGATACGTACTAACCTAGTGTGAGGGTGATACGTACTAACCTAGTGTGAGGGTGATACGTACTAACCTAGTGTGAGAGTGATACGTACTAACCTAGTGTGAGAGTGATACGTACTAACCTAGCGTGAGAATGATACGTACGCACCTAGCGTGAGGGTGATACGTACTAACCTAGCGTGAGAGTGATACGTACGTACCTAGCGTGAGAGTGATACGTACCAACCTAGCGTGAGAGTGATACGTACCAACCTAGCGTGAGAATGATATGTACGTACCTAGCGTGAGAGTGATACGTACTAACCTAGCGTGAGAATGATACGTGCTAACCTAGCGTGAGAGTGATACGTACGTACCTAGCGCGTGAGCGTGTACGTAGTAACCTAGCGTGAGAGTGACACGTACGTACCTAGCGTGAGAGTGATACGTACGTACCTAGCGTGAGAATGATACATACTAACCTAGCGTGAGAATGGTACGCACCAACCTAGCGTGAGGGTGATACGTACTAACCTAGCGTGAGAGTGATACGTACTAACCTAGCGTGAGAATGATATGTACGCACCTATCGTGAGAATGATACGTGCTAACCTAGCGTGAGAGTGATACGTGTTAACCTAGCGTGAGAGTGATACGTGCTAACCTAGCGTGAGGGCGATACGTACTAACCTAGCGTGAGAGTGGTACGTACGTACCTAGCGTGAGAATGATACGCACTAACCTAGCGTGAGAATGATACATGCTAACCTAGCGTGAGAGTGATACGTACGTACCTAGCGTGAGAGTGATACGTACTAACCTAGCGTGAGAATGATACATGCTAACCTAGCGTGAGAGTGATACGTACGTACCTAGCGTGAGGGTGATACGTACTAACCTAGCGTGGGAGTGATACGTACTAACCTAGCGTGAGAGTGATACGTACGTACCTAGCGTGAGAGTGATACGTACGTACCTAGCGTGAGGGTGATGCGTACGTACCTAGCACGTGAGAGTGATACGTACTAACCTAGCGTGAGGGTGATACGTACTAACCTAGCGTGAGAGTGATACGTACTAACCTAGCGTGAGAGTAATACGTACTAACCTAGCGTGAGGGTGATACGTACTAACCTAGTGTGAGAGTGATACGTACTAACCTAGTGTGAGGGTGATACGTACTAACCTAGCGTGAGAATGATACGTACGCACCTAGCGTGAGGGTGATACGTACTAACCTAGCGTGAGAGTGATACGTACGTACCTAGCGTGAGAGTGATACGTACGTACCTAGCGTGAGAGTGATACGTACGTACCTAGCGTGAGAGTGATACGTACTAACCTAGCGTGAGAGTGATACGTACCAACCTAGCATGAGAGTGATACGTACCAACCTAGCGTGAGAATGATATGTACGTACCTAGCGTGAGAGTGATACGTACTAACCTAGCGTGAGAATGATACATGCTAACCTAGCGTGAGAGTGATACATACTTACCTAGCGTGAGAGTGATACGTGCTAACCTAGCGTGAGAGTGATACGTACTAACCTAGCGTGAGAGTGATACGTACTAACCTAGCGTGAGAGTGATACGTACTTACCTAGCGTGAGAATGATACGTGCTAACCTAGCGTGAGAGTGATACGTACGTACCTAGCGCGTGAGCCTGTACGTAGTAACCTAGCGTGAGAGTGATACGTACTAACCTAGCGTGAGAGTGATACGTACTTACCTAGCGTGAGAATGATACGTGCTAACCTAGCGTGAGAGTGATACGTACGTACCTAGCGCGTGAGCGCTAGGTACGTACGGAGCGCTGTGTCGCGTCGCCCCGCGTGGTGTGGCGACCACTTAGGGAGCGGCTTTCATCCGGCGGTGTCAACCGGGGGGGGGGGGGGGGGGGGGGGGGGACGAGGTCTTAAAATTCAGATTGTTTCTGTTCCACCACGGTGGCGGCAGCTGTGTTGGCGGTGGCTACCTGCAATCAGAGACGGTATCCTTCTCGGGGACCAGGCTCGGGGCGTTTCCTCCTCGCTCGTCTGCTGGGGAACGAGAAAAATCTACGCGGAACGTTGCGACAAATGGAACACGCGAACACGAACACAAACACATGCGCCGCCGTCGGCACGTGCAAAGTAGAGCAACGTTTAACAAATCTATAACAAGTATATAGATACAAACACCAATACCTTGTTTGTGTATCTTACCGGGTAAGCCCCCCACTGTGCTACTACGTGACTTGTTTAGTAGAAGCTACGCCGGCTATCACAAGTGACAGCTGAACTCAGTGGCTTATTGTCGTCGTCGTCATCGTCGTCGTTATCATCGTCGACGACATCATCATCGTCGTCGTCATCATCATCGTCATCGTTGTCATCATCGTCGTCATTGTCGTCATCATCACCGTCGTCATCATCGTCATCATCGTCATCATCGTCGTCATCATCGTCATCATCCTCGTCGTCATCGTCATCATCGTCATCATCATCATCGTCATCGTCATCATCGTCGTCATCGGGTGGCAAATAAAGAGCAGCAGCCAAATGGCTCTGAACGCGTAAACGCAGGAAGTGTCAGGGTCGGGATAGAACCCATGACCTCCTGCGTACCAGGCGAGGTAGTTAACATCTCATAGCCACCGTGATGATGATGATGAGGGAGACACCGCAAACTCCAAATATATAGGTGTCAGGGGCGGAGATGTAACCCACGGACTCCTGTGTACCAGGCGAGGTCGTCAACATCTCAGCCATTGTGATGATGATCATGAGAGACACCGCAAACTTTAAATAAACAGCGGCAGCAGCAGGCGTCGTCAGAGTCTGGATCCAACCCACGACCTCCCAAGCACCAAGCGAGGCAGTCAACATCTCCGTAGCCACCGCAACGCCACCGCCGCTTACCGGGACGCTTGCCGGCGCTCCCTCTGCCCCACACGGTGCACATCAGGAAGGGGAGGATCGCCAGCACCGTTATGACCGACAGGAAGCTGATGGAGGCGCTGCTACTGCCGCTGGAGGGGAGCGTCGCCTTGTCTCCCGTAGACACCCCGGACGAGGGTGGGGAGGAGCGGGAGGTGGTAGTGGTGGTGGTGGCTACGAGATTGGGGAGGCACGGGGAGATACGGGGAGACACGGGTAGAAATGGGGAGACGTAGAGACACGGGGAAACAGAGAGAAAAAGTGAGACAGATACAGACAGCGAGACACAGACAGACAAACACAGACAGATTGCATAGCTGAGCGGTGTTGTTGGATGAAGTTCATGAGGAGGAGGATTTGGTCTTCATCAATTCTGTGTCTGTCTGTGTCTATGTCTTTGTGTATCTGTGTCTGTCTATGGCTTCTATGACCTCCTGTCACAGGTGCTAGCAAAAGTGGCCACTCGGGATAGAGTCATCCCGTTGGGCGACTTCAATGCGCGAGGCACCTGGTCTGGAGTGATTGGAAGGCGTGGGCCAGATCAGCTCAATAACAACGGCAGGAGGCCGCTAGATTTTTGTGCAGCCCATGGGCTTGTAATTACCAACACGCTGTTCCGGCATCGGCGCATCCGCACAACATCACGGATGCATGCCGAGTCCAAGCAAGAACCATCTGCCGGACTACGTAGTGGATGCAACAGCGGATGTGAGCCCGTGCCCTTGAGACCAGAACCTGCCGTGGAGCCGATCTGGACAATGACCATCGGCTAGTCATCTGTAAGATGTGCCTGCCATTCTTCCACTCCGGCGGTGGGTGTACACCCAGGAGCCCATTCCAACCTAAAGTGGCCTGGTCTCAGCCGTGCACCCCAAGGGACGGACACTAAAATGGTTGATGGGCGTGCAGTCCACGACCCCTTGCGGAGCTCCGCGGTGGGAACTTTGGGCGGCACGCGGGGGGGGGGGGGGGGAAGGGGGGGCACTCAAGCAAAGGGCGACCGCTAAAAATGCAGACAGGTAAAATTAACCAGATGGAGACGAAAATGATTTCACGGCCCAATTTGGCGTGGGTGTTCATACCAGAGCCGCGTCAATTATCATTTGGCATGACACGAGAGAGAGGAGCGGTGCAGCAAGCCGACAGGGAAGGACTCGGGCCAGACGCGACCGTTAGCTGCGAAGACGCCAAGATCAGGAGGGAAAACACTCGGGAGCCACGTCGGAGCGTCGGCGCGGCCGGCACGGCTACGATGCGGCCGGCACGGCTACGGTGCGGCCGGCCGGGAACACGGCGCCCCCCCCCCCCCCTGACGTACCATCGTCGCGCGTGCGAGCCTGGATGGGCGGCGACGAGGGCCCCGGGCTGGCCCCCGTGTAGGCCCGCACCGTCACCTCGTAGGGGGCCCACCTGGTCAGCCCGTGCAGCGTCACGCTCCTCCGGTACGCGGGCTGACGCGGCGTCCAGCGCCAGCCGCCCCCCCGGCTCGGCCGCCCTCCCGTGCCGTCCCCTTCCTCGTCCCCTTGGTGGTGGTCCCCTTGGTGTTCCCCTTGGTGGTCCCCTTCTTCCTCGTCGTCCCCTTCTTCCTCGTCGTCGTCGTCGTCGTCCCCATCCCCCGAGCCGTCGTCTGCGTCTGCTGCGTGCGCCACGCCTTGGCTGGGCAGCTCCCTGTAGGCCACCGTGTACCCCGTGACGCCGCCGCCGTCCTGCTGGCCGTGAGCGGGTGGCGGCTCCCAGCTGACCAGCAGGCTGCTGGAGTTGAGGGCCACGCACGTGATGTTCTGTGGGGGCGCGGAGGGGGCTGTGGGTCGGGTTGGGATTGCGGTGGAGGTGACGGAGTGGGGGGGTGGGGGGGGGTCACCGTGAGTCGTGGTAATTGGGAGAAACATCAGAAACCACCGCAACTTGTGAAAACGATGAGAATGACCCAGGGGGTGAAAAATTCAAGTTAGTCAATGGCTGACCCCCCAGACCTGCAAGTTAGTCAATGACTAACTTTAATGACCTCAATGACTAACTTCAATGACTAACAATGACTAACTTGCAGGTCTGGGGGGGAGGGTGGTGCTCAACTTTGTTGTTGTTGTTAAGGAGACGCCTTGAATTAGTGACTGCGAACATTCAATTAGCACCGCGATTGGACTCCCCACGACCAAACAAAGAGCAAAACCGGGAGCTTTACAATTCCAACGATGTGAAAACAAAAACACATTAACACCACCGTAGGCGTGGTGAACAACAACAACAACAACCAACAACAAAATACAACTCTCGTTAGGGACGTTAATAAATTAGTGGTGAAAAAAGCTCCTTGAAAGCTCAATGAAAATTCCAAGTAAAATTCCATCATCATTAAAACCTTCCGGTTATCTGTGAAGTACCGTGAATGACACAAAATACATTCAGCTGGCAGGGTAGCCGTGACATCCACATCCCTCTAACAGTCCCACAGAGGCCGCATGCCCTGCAGTTAACTACACAGACACAATCAACAATCAACAGGGCACGTCACCACACAATAATAATTGGGTCCTGTAACAATGACAATGGATCTCTCTCCCCTCCCCCCACACACACCACATCCTCCCCACACACACATCCCCCCACACACACACACATCCTCCCCCCACACACACACACATCCCCTCCCCCCACACACACACACATCCCCTCCCCCCACACACACACGTCCCCTCCACCCACACACACACACATCCCCCCCACACACACACATCCCCTCCCCACACACACACACATCCCCTCCCCCCACACACACACACATCCCCCACACACACACACATCCTCCCCACACACACACACATCCCCCACACACACCCCCACACACATCCCATCCCCCACACACACACACATCCCCACACACACACACACATCCCCTCCCCACACACACCCCCCCACACACACACACATCCCCCACACACACACACCCCCACACACACACACACACATCCCCCCCACACCCCCACAGATGAATCAATAGGAGTAATGAGTGTCACACACAGTGCTGGTACTTGTTGTGTACGTGTTAGTGCGGTGTGTTCGTGTAAAGTTGTGTAGCGTCACAACGTGGTTTACTGGGGCTGACGAACACAACGAAATGAGTAAACAAAACTCTCTCTGTTAATGAGATTTTAAAGTTTTGATTCAAAGCTTTCGTGACTGCAGCAATTCATATTCTTAGTTCTTTCGGTAAAGTCACGTTGAAGGGAAACAATACATATCTCATTGTTGTTGTTGTATTTACCTCTTGCCGTGATTTGTCCTTGCCGTGATTTGTCCTTGACACCTGATGAAGGTCGCCTGCGTTGTGATCGAAACGTCGTTGATTGTGTTTTGTTTTAATATAATTTTATTGCACTTCTACACACGTGACTTTACCGACAAAAACACCACTGAGTGAACTAAACACTTTCTGTTGTTTTCACTCAGCCACACAAACATCGATTACCAATCAACACACTGACACACATCGATTACCAATCAACGCATTGACAAGCATCGATTACCAATCAACGCACTGACACACATCGATTACCAATCAACACACTGACACACATCAATTACCAATCAACGCATTGACGAGGATCGATTACCAATCAACGCATTGACGAGCATCGATTACCAATCAACACATTGACACACATCGATTACCAATCAACGCACTGACACACATCGATTACCAATCAACGCATTGACACACATCGATTACCAATCAACGCATTGACAAGCATCGATTACCAATCAACGCATTGACACACATCAATTACCAATCAACGCATTGACACACATCGATTACCAATCAACGCATTGACACACATCGATTACCAATCAACGCACTGACACACATCGATTACCAATCAACGCACTGACACACATCGATTACCAATCAACGCACTGACGAACATCGATTACCAATCAACGCACTGACACACATCGATTACCAATCAACGCATTGACACACATCGATTACCAATCAACGCATTGACACACATCGATTACCAATCAACGCACTGACACACATCGATTACCAATCAACGCACTGACGAGCATCGATTACCAATCAATGCATTGACGAACATCGATTACCAATCAACACACTGACACACATCGATTACCAATCAACGCATTGACACACATCGATTACCAATCAACGCACTGACACACATCGATTTACCAATCAACGCACTGACACACATCGATTACCAATCAACGCACTGACACACATCGATTACCAATCAACGCACTGACGAGCATCGATTACCAATCAATGCATTGACGAGCATCGATTACCAATCAACGCATTGACGAGCATCGATTACCAATCAATGCATTGACGAGCATCGATTACCAATCAACGCATTGACACACATCGATTACCAATCAACGCACTGACACACATCGATTTACCAATCAACGCACTGACACACATCGATTACCAATCAACGCACTGACACACATCGATTACCAATCAACGCACTGACGAGCATCGATTACCAATCAATGCATTGACGAGCATCGATTACCAATCAACGCATTGACACACATCGATTACCAATCAACGCACTGACACACATCGATTTACCAATCAACGCACTGACACACATCGATTACCAATCAACGCATTGACACACATCGATTACCAATCAACGCACTGACGAGCATCGATTACCAATCAATGCATTGACGAACATCGATTACCAATCAATGCATTGACAAGCATCGATTACCAATCAATGCACTGACACACATCGATTACCAATCAACACATTGACGAGCATCGATTACCAATCAACGCATTGACACACATCGATTACCAATCAACGCACTGACACACATCGATTTACCAATCAACGCACTGACACACATCGATTACCAATCAACGCACTGACGAGCATCGATTACCAATCAATGCACTGACACACATCGATTACCAATCAATGCATTGACACACATCGATTACCAATCAACGCACTGACACACATCGATTACCAATCAACGCACTGACACACATCGATTACCAATCAACGCACTGACGAGCATCGATTACCAATCAATGCATTGACGAACATCGATTACCAATCAACGCATTGACACACATCGATTACCAATCAACGCATTGACACACATCGATTACCAATCAACACATTGATGAGCATCGATTACCAATCAATGCATTGACACACATCGATTACCAATCAACGCATTGACACACATCGATTACCAATCAACGTACTGACACACATCGATTACCAATCAACGCACTGACGAGCATCGATTACCAATCAATGCATTGACGAGCATCGATTACCAATCAACGCATTGACACACATCGATTACCAATCAACGCACTGACACACATCGATTTACCAATCAACGCACTGACACACATCGATTACCAATCAACGCATTGACACACATCGATTACCAATCAACGCACTGACGAGCATCGATTACCAATCAATGCATTGACGAACATCGATTACCAATCAATGCATTGACAAGCATCGATTACCAATCAATGCACTGACACACATCGATTACCAATCAACACATTGACGAGCATCGATTACCAATCAACGCATTGACACACATCGATTACCAATCAACGCACTGACACACATCGATTTACCAATCAACGCACTGACACACATCGATTACCAATCAACGCACTGACGAGCATCGATTACCAATCAATGCACTGACACACATCGATTACCAATCAACGCATTGACACACATCGATTACCAATCAACGCACTGACACACATCGATTTACCAATCAACGCACTGACACACATCGATTACCAATCAACGCACTGACACACATCGATTACCAATCAACGCACTGACACACATCGATTACCAATCAACGCACTGACGAGCATCGATTACCAATCAATGCATTGACGAACATCGATTACCAATCAACGCATTGACACACATCGATTACCAATCAACGCATTGACACACATCGATTACCAATCAACACATTGATGAGCATCGATTACCAATCAATGCATTGACACACATCGATTACCAATCAACGCATTGACACACATCGATTACCAATCAACGTACTGACACACATCGATTACCAATCAACGCACTGACACAAATCGATTACCAATCAACGCATTGACACACATCGATTACCAATCAACGCATTGACACAAATCGATTACCAATCAACGCATTGACACACATCGATTACCAATCAACGCACTGACACACATCGATTACCAATCAACGCACTGACGAGCATCGATTACCAATCAATGCATTGACGAACATCGATTACCAATCAACGCACTGACACACATCGATTACCAATCAACGCATTGACACACATCGATTACCAATCAATGCATTGACGAACATCGATTACCAATCAACACATTGACACACATCGATTACCAATCAACGCATTGACGAGCATCGATTACCAATCAACGCACTGACACACATCGATTACCAATCAACGCATTGACACACATCGATTACCAATCAACGCATTGACACACATCGATTATCAATCAACGCATTGACACACATCGATTACCAATCAACGCACTGACGAGCATCAATTATCAATCAACGCATTGACACACATCGATTACCAATCAACGCATTGACGAGCATTGATTACCAATCAACGCACTGGCAAGCATCGATTACCAATCAAAGCACTGACGCCCCTCCCCCACCCATAACACAGCTTGATGAGCTAACGAGTAACTCTGTGTGTGACGCCACTTTGTGATCCTATGTTGTAAGAGTTTTATTATACTTGGTTCTTTCGGTTAAGTCACCACGTAGAAGGGAAATAATAAAATAATAAAAAAACATAATAGGCGAGAATTTTGTTTTATTGTTTTATTATTTTATTGTTTCCCTTCTACGTGGTGACTTTACCGAAACAACCGAGAAGATGAATCCTTGCACAGTCACGAAAGCTTTAAGTCTAAATGTTATTTTATAATTGCTTATGCCTCAAAACGTTGCTGTTGTGACGAGGACTTCACGTGAAGGGATGACACAAATAGACACTGCCTTTCCTTATTGTGAGAATATATAAATTACAAAAATATCACTCACCTCCTCCTGCTGCTGTTGCTCCTGCTGCTGCTCCTGCTGCTGCTGCTGTACCCGTGGCGTCGGTCTCTACACCGGCACAGGCGACGAGACCGACACAGCACGCGACACAGAGCCCCACGGGCACCAACAACGACGACGATCCCTGCAGCTCCGCCATCGTCGTCCTCGTCAAATCCTCCTCCTCAGTGAGCCTCGCCACGAGGCCTCGCTCTGTCTCCTCGTTGCCTGTCACGTGGCTCGCTAGCAGACACGGGGAGGGGGGGGTGAGGTGGGGGAGTGACGTGTGTGTGGGGGGGAGGGTGACAGGGCGTGGCTAACAGCCTTGGGGGGGTGGGGAGGGGGCTGACGTGTGTGGGGGAGGGTGATGGGGCGTGGCTAACAAGGCTTGGGGAGGAGGGTGTGGGGGGGAGAGTGACGTGTGTGGGGGGGGAGGGTGATGGGGCGTGGCTAACAAGGCTAGGGGAGGGGGGTGACGTGTGTGGGGGAGGGTGATGGGGCGTGGCTAACAGGCTTGGGGAGGGGGGGGATAGGTCATAGTTCAGTTATTTGGTATAGCCCTGTGAGCCATTCGGCTCTTGAATCGGGTGCAACCGCAACAAAAAAAAACTAAAACATGAACAAGAAAACATCTTGAAGTGACTTTGTGTGACTGTGCAAACAGAAAATCCAGGGAAAAACAGCAAAATATTCCACAAAAAGCACCGTACACCAACGCTGTGTGCACATAGCATGCGACATTTCAATTGCAACACAAGCAATCATCATCAGGTACAAATGCAAGAGAAAACAAACCTAGTTAACTTAGAAATGTAATGTAATACAACACAGAGAGTCGGCCAACATAACAGTCAACACCCCACCTGGTTGATCACGTTCTTCCAAAGGTTGCTCAATTTGAAAGAGAGACACACAGACAGAGACAGATATAACACAGAGACACACAGAGAGAGATACACACATACAGTGAGGGAAAAAAGTATTTGATCCCCAGCTGATTTTGTACGTTTGCCCACTGACAAAGAAATGATCAGTCTATAATGTTAACGGTAGGTTTATTTGAACAGTGAGAGACAGAATAACAAGGCCGTAGCCATGGAGTCAAGATTGGGGGAGACCAAATCTACCAGGGGGTCTGGGGTCCCCCCCCAGAAAGAAAAAATCTAAATTTTAAAACTAATTTCCTGACATTTCCTAAAATATTGAAAAATTTCGCTAACACATGGGATGGAATTTGTATTATTTGATACAATAATGTATAATATTGTATTACATTGCTCTGTGTTGTTTCTTTTTTAACTTTTCTTGTTTCATAGTATGTAATGGCAGAGATTAGGGATTCATAAAGTACAACGCAATCATATAAACACAAATCTACGCATTGTTATATGAAGACAAGTCCTGGTTTTGTGGCCAAGGTTTAGCGAAATTGTTGTTTTTATTAACATAGCATAGCAATTATTATTAAAAAAAATATTTTTATAGCAATATATTGGGGGGACATTTTGAGCATATTTGATTATTGTGGGGGGATATGTCCCCCACCAATATATATTATAATTATTATAACATATTATAATTATTATATATTATAATTACGGCCTTGTGTCAATGAGAGATTTGGAACTTTGGTGACTGCAGGAAATAATAATAACACGAGGACACGCAGAGAGAGAAAGCTCACTTATATTCTTGGTTCTGTCGGTAAAGTCACCACGTAGAAGGGAAACAATAAAATAATAAAAATATAAAACAATAAAATTCTCACGACGTTTCGACTGCAACACAAGAAGCAATCATCATCAGGTGTGAGAACCGCAGCAAGAAAATGTTCTTGCTGTGGTTTTCACACCTGATGATGTTCTTGCTGTGGTTTTCACACCTGATGATGATTGCTTCTTGTGTTGCAGTCAAAACGTCGTGAGAATTTTATTGTTTTATATTTTTATTATTTTATTGTTTCCCTTCTACGTGGTGGTGACTTTACCGACAGAACCAAGAATATGAATCCCTGCAGTCAAGAAAGCTTTAAATCAAAAGCTCACTTAATCAAACAAACTGAGTAAAACTTGGAAATGTAATGCAATGCAACACAGAGAGTCGGTCAACACACAATAAATGCATAGCCTGGTAGATTACTTTCTTACAAAGATTGCTCAACTAAGCAAGATAATTGAAGCAAACGCGATCAGGCGAGGGCAGGAGGCAAGGCCCCGCGTGGCTAGGCCCCGCGTTGTAAAGTTCCAACCTGGACATCGATTCCCATGCTCGCTGCTACTCAATTGACATCCCTACGAGAGAGCGAGGCTCTACCTTGGTAAACAACAACAACAACAACCACCACCACAACCACCACCACAACCGCGATGAGAATTTCTCACCTCGGATTTCAGTTCACGCACGGAGCGGCAGATTCCTGTTACCTCGTGACGTCACGCGGCAGCAGGAGGTGACGTCACTTGCGTGGTACAAGACACTCCCCTCCTGCAACGAGCGGTCATAATTTAAATAAATTATGTTCATGAGCCCGACCCATACGTGGAGGGATGGGGCGTGGGTGCTGAAACCCGTCGCAATAAACTCGCGACGGCCTTCACGAATACATTATGTTAATGAGCCGCCAGTCACCGGGCGTAGCTTTGCCCAAATAAGGATTGTACTTGAACAGATAACGGAAGTGACCCAGGCAGAGGTGACGTCACGCTCAAGGGCGCGGTAGACGGGGTGGGGTGGATACCTTGGTGACATAACGTCACTAGCGAGGGACACCTCCCCCTGGCGTTTCACGCCGATGAGGTGATGCTGAGTAGTGACGTCACAGAGCGGGGTTGGAGTTTAAGTTGATTTAGATTCATTTTCCATTGCTCCCTCCCTTGAACTCAGCAACAACAACAACGTGGACATTGCATCCCACTGGGATTTTTAGCACACAGCGTTGGTGTACGGTGCTTTTGTCAGGAATATTTTGCTGTTTTTTCATGGATTTTCTGTTTGCAGAGTCACACAAAGTAGTCACTTTAAGATGTTTCTTGTTCGTGTTTGTTGTGGTTGGACTTGATTCAAGAGCCGAATGGCTCACAGGGGTATACCAAAATATATAAACTGAAATTGTGTACACACTGTGTGTACGTACACTGTGTGTGTGTACACTGTGTGTATGTGTGTGTATACTGTGTGTGTGTACACTGTGTGTACACTGTGGGGGGCACAGTCATCTCAGTAGACCAATGGGCATCTTTTCATCAATTTATTATTTTCCAATTTTCTTGTTTTTGTTATTTTCTATTTACGTGACTTTATCGAAAGAACCAAGAATGTGGTAGCACATTCTCTATTTATTGCAGACGTTCAAGGTTAAAATCCGACAGGCACACCTGGCTACCCCAGTAACATTCACCACAATATGCGCAGTCTGCTAAACGGCAGATGTAAAACATAACGTTGCATCATTCACAACGCACAGGTCATTGCATGTTGGTGTCACGGTCAAAATTGTGGCAATTCCAAACATTATCCAGAAACTCCACAAGGGAGACACGCACCCCCTGTTACCAACGACGGAGGCGCAGGGTCAGACGCTCGATTACGTTGGAATCGATCTGCAGACGGTCAGCCGCTCCGTGTCGCCTTATCTCGATCCGGCGATCCCAACCAGGTGAAAGTCCGCATCGAACCGAACCCCCGGCAAGGCCATCGTCTACTTAATGACGAGAGAAAATTCACACGAAATATCGTTTTCAATGAATAAGCTTTTAATGAATACAATTATACAATTCAAGACAAAATACAATTAAAAGTTGTTTCATTTTCAGACTTCAAGACGGAGCATCGGGAGCTTGCGTGGAGGCGTTGTTCGTGTGCAATTTTTTTCATGACTTTCCTGGCCCAAGGCCGCAAATGGTTGTGAGGGGCGCGGCAGGCGGTCAGGCTTGCTTCAACCATTGGTTGTGAACATCCAGACGTGAATCAGGAAGGAGCATTTCTTGTCCTAGTTCGACAAAATCTACGTCAACACGTAAAACAAAATTATAATTCGTGTTGTAGAGAATGTACCTCCTCCTATACGTGTAACTTTTAAGCGGTATGCCTTGTAACTGATGAATGATCCGAGTGTGCTTCCTATGTCAAAGACAATGAGTTGCTCCAGATGCTTCATGACCTGTATCACAAGAACAACGGGTCTCACCTGAGTTCTCTGTACAGGTTACTTCCAAAACACACACACACACACACACTTTGTCCTAACGTAACTTATTCAATGTTTGACCCTTATAAATGAAATGATGCATGTACACACAAAATAAGACAAGCGTTCATTCTGAATAATTGACAGGCATTTTAACAAAATTTAATTACTGCAGTGAAATGTCCTGCATCAGATAACATCTGATTAAGAAGCTATTTAAACAAAAAATATGCAGCGTCTGCTTAACAGTGGATGTAAAACATACTGTTGTGTCATTCAAAACGAGTAGGCCATTGCATGCTGGCGAATTCTAAACATTAGCGACAAATTACATAACTGAGATGAAACATCAATCATCGCCCCCTACTGACAGCCTCTTGTTCACATACTCTTTGGTTCTTTCAGTAAAGTCACGTAGGTAGACAAAATAATAATAGATCAGAACGTTTCGATTGTAACACAAGCGGTCGTCCTCAGGCGGAAAAAAATAATAAATGCAGGCCGGTGCAGGGCCACCACCCTGTGCCACACAGGGGCAGCTGCTACTTGGGGATGCTCTTCGAGTGTTTCAGACGAGATACAAAACTCCGAGCTGCCGAGGCGATTAAGCAAGCACCGTGTAAAAGCAATTATTATAACATAGTGAATGCTTGGGGGCTTCTTGGCTCTCGCTCCTGGTCAGAGATCTCCCCAACCCACAGGTCCACAAAGACTATCCGCTCGCTCTTACTCTGCAGGATGAACCTAGGACCTGAGTGTTCAACGTCGCATTCTTTTCGTTAAAGGCCTGTGACAAAGATGCATCTATTGTAACGACATCGTCTCTGGCTTACACATCTACCGGGTCTCCATTTAACTTTGTATTGTCTAGGAAGTCCACCCACACCTCCACAAACTGCTGGGAGTTGCCTCGCTCTGTCTCAGTCAGAATTCTCCTCCTGCTTCACGTTGCCTCCATCGATGTTAAGGTCTCATTTTGGTGAATCTTCATCTTCACATTTTACCTTCACTTCTTCGCTCTTCACCATCACCTCTTCACCATCACCTCTTCACATTTCACCTCGATACCTTTAAGTGTCAAAGCTGGGATTTTCCTCCGGTTCTTGTTTCATGAGGGATGGGCTCATTGCGGCACTTTGACTTTCACTAGCTGATTTAAGACTCCACTCCTTGTGGATCTTCTGATGCTTCTGTGTTCTCTGGTGTACTTGAAGGTTTGATGAATTTGCAAACATTTGCCTGCACAGAGTACACTTGAAGGGTTTCTCTCCCGTGTGTGTTCTCTGGTGTACTATAAGAGCAGCTGACTGTGCAAATGCCTTCCCACACACACTGCACTTGAAGGGTTTCTCTCCCGTGTGAGTTCCCTGGTGTGCTACAAGAGCAGATGACTGCGCAAATGCCTTCCCACACACACTGCACTTGAAGGGTTTCTCTCCCGTGTGTGTTCTCTGGTGTACTATAAGAGCAGCTGACTGTGCAAATGCCATCCCACACACACTGCACTTGAAGGGTTTATCTCCCGTGTGAGTTCTCTGGTGTGCTACAAGAGCAGATGACTGCACAAATGCCTTCCCACACACACTGCACTTGAAGGGTTTCTCTCCCGTGTGTGTTCTCTGGTGTATTTTAAGAACAGATGACTGTGCAAATGCCTTGTCACACACACTGCACTTGAAGGGTTTCTCTTCTGTGCGAGTTCTCTGGTGCTGTGTCAAATTTCCAGTCCGATCCGTGCTGTATGCATGCTGGTCGCATTGTTGACTTGTCATACCGAGCTGCGCTGAGTGCATTTGCTCCATCAGACCAATTCTGCGGAGGAAGCGTCAGAGGAAGCGTCAGCTGCAGACAGAAAAAAATAATATCCACACCATCTACACGTCAGTATCGAGGCACAGAGGAATGCATATATAGTCACATGTGACTTACACGTCTATACTTATTCATATATTCATGATGCAGTGAAAAAGTTTCCCAAATTCATCACAGGGCTGTTATGGCACACAATGAGAGGGCAAATGGTCATAAACATGCCTGGAAGCCCTCGTATCTTCAAAATGAATGTTCACCCAAAACTCCGAGCACACAATTTCGGCTGTCTGGCTACAAAAGGAATATTTATGAGAGCTAAATTCAGCTGACATAGCAAAGGGTGTTGAAAACAATACCATTTGTGTTATGCATAAATTAATGTTCAATCGCAACTTAGAGGTGTGAATCCAGGCTCAGATGTCCTTAAATGCTGGGATGAACAGTTCCGACTTCAGCTGAATGTGTGTGCTGTGTTCACCTCCAGTTTCCATTCTTATAAAGAGTTCCAGAGGAAAACAAAAGTAAAATATTGTTGTGCTATAACGTCCGTGTTCAACAGAGTTAATAGACGTTACTGCAAACACAAACTGTACACTGTCACTGGGTAAACAGGCGGTGGCGTGTCTAGAATCATGCCTGGCCACCTTCATCTGCTTGGCATGAATGCTTCCTCACTCCACCAAGTAATTAATTGAGGATCAACGAACACAGCCGAGGCTAACTGTAGTTTGCGTGTCTCTCTCCGTGGTGAAATGTTAACTACCTCACCTAGTATACAGGAAGTCGTGGGTTCGATCCCGACCCTGACGCCTGCTGTATATTTGGAGTTTGCGCGTCACTCCGTTTAGCGTCTTTGACCGATAGACATTGACATACGTATTCTTGGTTCTTTCTGTAAAGTTACGTAGATAGAAAATAACAATAACAGATAATACAATTACATTAAATAAAGACTACTTGTGTTGCGATCAAAACGTGGGTTTTTTTGCTTTATTTACTATTTTTTACGTTTGTTATGTTATTTTTATTTTATTTTCTATCTACGTGACTTTACCGAAAGAACCAAGAATATTAATTCCTGCAGTCACCAAAGTTTTAAGTCAAAACATTCACACACGTTGACAAAGCCTCACCTTGTGTTGTTGTGGGCAGGTCGCTTCTGATAACAAGAGCGGTATAGCAGCTCAAGCGGGCTTGGCCTGCTAACAAAAGAAAATAAAAACTGCGTGAATATTTGCAATAAAACAAAGTTACAAAGTGGCGAGCCGGGTGAAGACAAATTAAACTTAAGCGAGATAATTAAAGTGAATGCAATCAGGCGAGGGCAGGAGGCAAGGCCCCGCGTGGCTAGGCCCCGCGTTGTAAAGTTCCAACCTGGACATCGATTCCCATGCTCGCTGCTACTCAACTGACATCCCTACAAGAGAGAGAGTGAGGCTCTACCTTGGTAAACAACAACAACCACCACCACAACCACGACCACCACCACCATGAGAATTTCTCACCTCGGATTTCAGTGCAAGCGCGCACACGGCAGCTTCCTGTTACCTCGCGACAGCAGAAAGTAGTATGACGTCACTTTCCTCCCAAGAGCTGCTCTGTAACTGAATAAATTATGTTAATGAGCACGGCCCATATGTGGAGGGATGGGGGCGTGGGCGCTGAACCCGTCGCAATAAACTAGCGACGGCTTTAACGAATACATTATGTTAATGAGCCACCAGTCACTGGGCGTAGCTTTGCCCAAATTAGGATTGGCACTGGAACGATATCGGCAGTGACCCAGGCGGAGGTGACGTCACGCTCAAGAGCGCGGTGGACGGGGGAGGGGTGAATACCTTGGTGACATGATGTCACTAGCGAGGTACACCTCCCCCTGGCGTTTCACGCCGATGAGGTAATGCTGGGTGGTGACGTCACAGAGTTGGAGTTTAAGTTGATTTAGATTAATTTTCCATTGCTCCCTCCCTTGGGTGTGTGAGCTCAGCAACGTGGACATTATTGTGTATACACCGTGTGTGTGTGTACACTATGTGTATACACTGTGTGTGTCACTGTGTGTCACTGAGTACCTGGTGCGGTGTGTAAATATCGCCACTAGGGAGACAAAGGCGGTCGGGCGTGGTGCTGGCCACCCACCCCCTCGTGTACCGTTCCGGCCTTCATAGGTGCTCGCTAACAGAACTTGCCCCTACAGTCTGTTAAGGCTACACGGGGGATCTTTGTCTTTGTGTGTCACTGTGTGTGTACACTGTGTATACACTGTGTGTGTGTACACTGTCTGTGTACACTGTGTGTGTGTACATTGTGTATACACTGTGTATAAACTGTGTGTACACTGTGTGTATACTGTGTGTACACAGTGTGTGCACACTGTGTGTGTGTACACTGTGTGTGTGTACAGTGTGTATACATTGTGTGTGTACACTGTGTGTGTGTACACTGTGTGTGTACACTGTTTGTGTCCGAACCCCCGGCAAGGCCATCTACTTAATGACGAGAGAAAATTCACACGAAATGTCCTTTTCAATGAAGTCTTCCAGATGTAAATTGATACAAGCTTTTAATGAAGAAATAAACTCATCCAATTCAAAACACAACACAATTCAAAGATGCTTCATTTTAAAACTTCAAAATGGAGCATGGGGTACTTGCGTGAATGCGTCCTTCGTGTGCAAATGTTGTGACTTTCCTGGCCTGAAGGCCGTCAATGTGTTGGACCCCAACAGCAGTGGGGTTTGCTTCAACCGATAGGTACGAACATCCAGACGTCAATCAGCAAGGAGCATTTCTAGTCCCAGTTATACAAACTCTACGTCAACACGTAAGACAAAACTACAATTCGTGTTGTAGAGAATGTACCTCCTCCTATACGTGTAACTTTCAAGTGGTATGCCTTGTAACTGATGAATGATCCGAGCGTGCTCCCTATTTCAAAGACGATGACTTGCTCCAGAGGCAGACGCTTCGTGAAACACAAAAGTACCCTTTGACCTGTATCACAAGAACAACGGGTCTCACCTGAGTTCTCTGTACAGGTTACTTCCAAACACACACACACACACACTTTGTCCTAACATCACTTATTCAATGTGTGACCCTCAGACAAAATGTTACATGTACGCGCACAATCAGACAAGTATTAATTCTAATTAACATTGATTACTGCAGCGAAATTGACTGCATGTAAGCAGGTAACATGACATCACTTCCGAGGTAAGAGACACGCCCCTCCCATAATAAGCGGCTCGGCAACTGAATAGATTATGTTAATGTGAACTGGTCATATGTCGAGGGATGGGGCGTGGCTGCTGAACTCGACGGCTTCAACGGATACATTATGTTAATGAACCGCCAGTCACTGGGCGTAGCTTTGCCCAAATAAGGATTGGCACTGGATTGACATCGGCAGTGACCCAAGCGGAGGTGACGTCATGCTCAAGAGCGCTGTGGACGGGGTTGGCAGTGTGAATACCTTGGTGACATGACGTCGCTAGCAAAGTACACCTCCCGATGGCACTTCATGCCGATGAGGTCATGCTGAGTGGTGACGTCGCAGAGCGGGGATGGAGTTTAAGTTGATTTAGCTTCATTTTCCATTGCCCCCTCCCTTGGGTGCGTGAACGCAGCAACAACGTGGACATTGTGTGTGTACATACACACACTGTGTGTGTGTATGTACACACTGTATGTGTGTACGTACACATACAGTGTGTACATACACAGTCTGTGTGTGTGTGGGTAGTGGGGGGCAAAGGTGGTGTATTAGCCAGTCATCTGAGTCAGTCGACCCATGGCATCTTATCATCAATTTATTTAATTTTTTTTATTATTTTTATTTATTCGTATTTTTAAAATTTTATTTTTATTTTATTTTGTTTATTTTTTGTATTCTATCTACGTGACTTTACCGAAAGAACCAGGAATATGGTAGCGCATTCTCTATTTGTTGCAGAGGTTCAAAGTTCAAATCCGACAGGCACACCTGGCCACCCCAGTAACATTCACCACAATATGCGCTGTTCTGCTTCACGGCGGATGTAAAACAGAGTATTGTGTCACTCACAACGCACAGGTAATTGCATGTTGGTGTCACGGTCAAAATTGTTGTAATTCCAAAACATTATCCAGAAACTCAACAACGGAAATGTTTGGCTACGTACGGTTTTAAAGAAGTGTTAGTCAAACAGAATGTGTATTTACGTGCGCGTGTTTAAACGTATCTTTGTACGAGCGGTAGGGCAGCGGTTAGCGCTACGCTGCGCTACGAACCCAGAGACCCGGAGTCGTTTCCCGCTCACGGCCAACACCGCCAGTGATGATTATCTGAACCGGTCCTGGGCCTTCCCTAGGTCGACTCAGCCTAAAAATGAGTACCCAGTGTGATGTGAGCATCACCACTCGGGATACAAAGGCGGCCGGGCGCGGTGCTGGCTACCCACCCCCTCGTGTGCCGTGCAATCCTTCATAGGTGCTCGTTAACAGCACTTGCCCCAGCAGTCTGTTGAAGGCTGTACGGGGGATCTTTGTGTGTGTGTGTGAGTGTGTGAGTGTTTGTGTGCAATAAGATCAGGCAATGACTGGCAGAGAAAATTGCTTGAGATTATTTTAAAAGCATGGGTTTAGAAAAGTGAACAAAGCATGTCTCTATTATGTGCATTACCATTGAAGGGTGCTTTGGGTTCAAAGCCATCCGCATAGCCTCAAATCTGCATTAATGCCAATTTGTCTCCGTATCTGGTAAGATCATAGTATTACAGGAGGTCCTCTCACGCGCTAACCCAGACTGATGTGAGTGCACGATCTCTGTATTAGTTTTTTTATTGTCCTTAACTCAAATCAATCAATATGCAGTTCAGGTCAAATAAGACATTCCTTTTTAACGCTTTCCAACCAAGGTTGAGATGTTAATGCATTAGCTCTGTTCGTTCATATCTGCCGATCTGTCTGTAGCATGGCATTTCGATAACCCTCTTAAAGATGTATGGACTGATGCTGTACAAGAAGGATGTGGAGCTGAGTGGGCTTGCCGATGACTGGTACCAGCGGTGTCAAGATCGGCCTCTGTGGAGGAGGCTCGTGAAGCACGTTGCTGGGCAGTTGGAGGCAGTCGCCCTCCAGTAACAACGGAGGGCGGATGAGCGACGCTCACGACAACGAGCGGAGCGTCGGCCACACCAAGTCGGTGCAGTGGTGCCTCTGTCAGTCATCTTATTGAGCACATGGCAACTTGGGTCTGTCCTGAGCTGGCAGAGAGCCTTCGACACATCACGTGGCCTCACCACGTAAGACAAAACTACAATTCGTGTTGTAGAGAATGTACCTCCTCCTATACGTGTAACTTTTAAGTAGTATGCCTTGTAACTGATGAATGATCCGAGTGTGCCACCTATTTCAAAGACAATGAGTTGCTCCAGATGCTTCGTGGAACACAACACCGTTTCACCTGTATCACAAGAACGGGTCACACCTGAGTTCTCCGTACAGGTTACTTTCAAACACACACGCACTTTGTCCTAACATCACTTATTCAATGTTTGACCCTTACAGATCAAATGTTACAAGTATGCACAAAACCAGACAAGTATACATTCTAAATTGACAGGCATATTAACAAAATTGGATTACTGCAGTGAAATATACTGCATCACGTTACATCGTATTAACAAGAAACTTTTAAAAAAAGTTGCAGTCTGCTTCAGAGTGTATGTAAAACATACTATTGTGTCATTCAAAACGAGTAGGCCATTGCATGCTGGCGTCTAAGTGAAAATTTAGCAAATTCTAAACATTACCTACAAACTACACAACTGAGATGACACATCAATCATCGCCCCCTACGGACAGGCTCTTGTCCACATGCAGGCCGGTGCAGGGCCACCACCTTATGCCACACAGGGGCAGCTACTTGGGGATGCTCTTCGAGTGTTTCGGACGAGATACGGCACAAAACTCCGAGTTGCTGAGGCGGTTAAGCAAGCACTATGTAAAAGCAATTATTATGATAACATAGTGAATGCTTGGGAGCTTATTGTCTCTCGCTCCTGGTTAAAGATCTACCCAACCCATGGGCCCACAAAGTGTTCAACTTCACATTCTTCTCATTAAAGGCCTGTGACAAAGGTGCATCTATTGAAGCAACATCGTCTCTGGCTTACACATCTACTGGGTCTCCACTTGACTTTGTATTGTCTAGGAGCAAGTCCACATACACCTCCACTTCCACAAACTGCTGGGAGTTGCCTCACTCTGCCTCAGTCAGAATTCTCCTCCTGCTTCACGATGTGAAGGTCCCATTTTGGATCTTCATCTTCACATTTTACCTTCACTTCTTCGCTCATCACTTCTTCACATTTCACCATCACCTCTTCATATTTCACCTCGATACCTTTAAAAGTGTCCAAGCTGGGATTTTCTTCCGGTTCGTGTTTCATGAGGGATGGGCTCATTGCGGCACTTTGACTTTCACAAGCTGATTTCAGACTGCACTCCTTGTGGATTTTCTGATGCTTCTGTGCTCTCTGGTGTACTTGAAGATTTGATGAATCTGCAAACGGCTTCCCGCACAGAGTACACTTGAAGGGTTTCTCTCCCGTGTGTGTTCTCTGGTGTACTACAAGAGCAGATGAATGTGCAAACGCCTTCACGCACACACTGCACTTGAAGGGTTTCTCTCCTGTGTGTGTTCTCTGGTGTTTTCCAAGATCAGATGAATGTGCAAACGCCTTCACGCACACACTGCACTTGAAGGGTTTCTCTCTCGTGTGTGTTATCTGGTGTACTTCAAGATTTGATGAACGTGCAAACGCCTTCCCGCACAGAGTGCACCTGAAAGGTTTCTCTCCCGTGTGTGTTCTCTGGTGTTTTTTAAGAGCAGATGACCATGAAAATGCCTTCCCACAAACACTGCACTTGAAGGGTTTCTCTCCCGTGTGTGTTCTCTGGTGTTTTACAAGCGCCGATGACTGTGCAAATGCTTTCACGCACACACTGCACTTGAAGGGTTTCTCTCCCGTGTGTGTTCTCTGGTGTTCTACAAGAGCAGATGACTGTACAAATGCCTTCCCACACACACTGCACTTGAAGGGTTTCTCTCCCGTGTGTGTTCTCTGGTGTGTTACAAGATGACATGAATCTGAAAACGCCTTGCCGCACAGAGTACACTTGAAGGGTTTCTCTCCTGTGTGTGTTCTCTGGTGTTTTTTAAGAGCAGATGACCATGAAAATGTCTTCCCACACACACTGCACTTGAAGGGTGTCTCTCCCGTGTGTGTTCTCTGGTGTGTTTTCAGAACAAATGAACCTGAAAATGTCTTCCCACAAACACTGCACTTGAAGGGTTTCTCTCCCGTGTGTGTTCTCTGGTGTGTTACAAGATTACATGACTGTGTAAACGCCATCCCGCACATCGTGCACCTGAAGGGTTTCTCTCCCGTGTGTGTTCTCTGGTGGTTCTGAAAAACTGATGGCCATGCAAATGCCTTGTTACACACAGTACATTTGAAGGGTTTCTCTCCCGTGTGTGTTCTTTGGTGTACTTGAAGATTTGATGAATCTGCAAACGCCTTCCCACACACACTGCACTTGAAGGGTTTCTCTCCCGTGTGTGTTCTCTGGTGTTTTTTAACAACAGATGAACATGCAAACGCCTTCCCACACACACTGCACTTGAAGGGTTTCTCTCCTGTGTGACTCCTCTGGTGCCGTGTCAGATTTCCAGTCCGGTCCGTGCTGTATGCACGCTGGTCGCATTGTTGACTTGTCGTACCGAGCTGCGCTGACTGCCTTTGCTCCATCAGAACAATTCTGCAGAGGAAGCGTCAGCTGCAGACAGAAAAAAATAATATCCACACCATCTACACGTCAGGCACAGAGGAATGCACACGTAACTTACACGTCTATACTTATTAATATATTCATGATTTAGTGAAAAAGTTTCCCAAATTAATCAGATTTGATGAACGTGAAAACGCCTTCACGTACAGAGTGCACCTGAAGGGTTTCTCTCCACGGGCTGTTGTGGCACACAATGAGAGGGAAAATGTCATTAATATGCCTGGAAGCCTTCATATCTTCCAAGATGAATGTTAACTCAAAACTCTAAGCACACAATTTCGGCTGTCTGACTACAAAAGGAATATATATGAAAGCTAAATTTAGCTGACATAGCAAAGGGTGTTGAAAACAATACTATTTGTGTTATGCAGAAATGCATAAATTAATGTTCAATCGCAACTTAGAGGTGTGAATCCAGGCTCAGATGTCCTTGAATGCTGGGATGAACAGATCCGACTTCAGCTGAATGTGTGTGCTGTGTTCACCTCCTGTTTCCATTCTTATGAAGAGTTCCAGAGGAAAACAAAAATAAATTATTGTTTTGATATAACCTCCGTGTTCAACAGAGTTAATAGACTTTACTTCAAACACAAACTTGACACTGTCACACACTGCCATGAGTAAACAGGTGGTGGTGTTACCAGAACCATGCCTGGCCACCTTCATCTGCTCAGCATTAATTCTTCTTCACTCCACAAAATAATGAATCGAGGATCAATCAACATAGCCGAGGCTATCCGTGTCTCTGTCTCTCTCTCCCCGTGGTGAAGGTGTTCCCCTCCACACATTCAGAGTCAACAGCGGCACGCGCTTAGCGTCTTTGACCGATAGACATTGACGCACGTATTGTTGGTTCTTTCAGTAAAGTCACGTAGATAGAAAATAAAAATAACAGATTACATTTAATAAGATAAAGAACACTTGTGTTGCGATCGAAACGTCGTGGGTTTTTTGCTTTATTTAAAAAAAAACATTTATTTTAATTTATTATCCTATTTTATTTTCTATCTACGTGACTTTACTGAAAGAACCAAGAATATTAATTCCTGCAGTCACCAAAGTTTTAAGTCAAAACATTCACACACGTTGACAAAACCTCACCTTGTGTTGTTGTGGGCAGGTCGCTTCTGATAACAAGAGCGGTATAGCAGCTCAAGCGGGCTTGGCCTGCTAACAAAAGAACGAAAATAAAAACTGCGTGAATATTTACAATAAAACAAAGTTACAAAGTGGCGAGCCGGGTGAAGACAAATTAAACTTAAGCGAGATAATAAAAGTCAATGCAATCAGGCGAGGGCAGGAGGCAAGGCCCCGCGTGGCTAGGCCCCGCGCTGTAAAGTTCCAACCTGGACATCGATTCCCATGCTCGCTGATACTCAACTGACATCTCTACGAGATAGAGGCTCTACCTTGGTAAACAACAACCACAACAACCACTACAACAACCACCACAACCACGACCACCAACACGATAATAATTTCTCACCTCGGATTTCAGTGCAAGAGCGAAGCGATCGCTTCCTGTTACCTCGTGACGTCACGCGGCAGGAGTAGGTGACATGACGTCACGTCCGGGGAACAAGACACTCCCCTCCCACGAGCGGCTCCGTAACTGAATAAAATTATGTTAATGAGCCCGGGCCATATGTCGAGGGATGGGGGCGTGGGTGCTGAACCCGTCGCAATAAACTCGCGACGGCTTTCACGAACTCATTATGTTAATGAGCCACCAGTCACTGGGCGTAGCTTTGCTCAAATAAGGATTGTACCGGAACAGATATCGGCAGTGACCAAGCAGAGGTGACGTCACGCTCATGGGCGCGGTGGACGGGAGTGGGGTGAATACCTTGGTGACATGACGTCACTAGCGAGGCACACCTCCCCCTGGCGTTTCAGAGCGATGAGGTCATACTGAGTGGTGACGTCACAGAGCGGGGATGGAGTTTAAGTTGATTTAGATTCATTTTCCATTGCTCCATCTCTTGAACAGAGACCCCTTGCGTGCGTGAGCTCAGCAACTACAACGTGGACATTATTGTGTGTACACACTGTTTCTGTGTGTACACAGTTTCTGTGTACACTGTGTGTGTACAGTGTGTGTATAGTGTGTGCCTGTATATCTGTGTGTGCCTGTGTCTCTGTGTGTGCCTGTGTGTGACACCTGATGATGATTGCTTGTGTTGCAGTCGAAACGTCGTGAGAATTTAATTGTTTTATATTTTTGTTATTTTATTGTTTCCCTTCTACGTGACTTTACCGAAAGAACCAAGAATAAATATCAGCTCTATGTTTTCAAATAAATACATTTTGGGTATCGAATAAATTATAGTCTAAAGAAGCTACACATGACGAATTGTAGGCAATTATAGTTATAATCAAAATACATTTTTAAACAATCACGTGGTCCCTGTAGTCGCCGTTAGAGACACAAAATCTGCTTGAAAACAGTTCATCAACATATATGAATGCATTGATTCGAATAAGCAGAGTTAATTTCCTATTTATGGCATGCCAGCTATGTGTCAGTTTTCGATATCAACATCACCTTATAAAAGAATAACATTTAAAATATAAGCGCACAACTTTATCCGTGATGAACGCTGCACTTCGTCGTTTTCCTGCAGGGGGCGCTGTAAACCTACACACACCCCCTGCATGCGATCGACGGACGCGCAGGGACAGACGCTCGATTACGTTGGAATTGATCTGCAGACGACCAGCAGCTCCGTGTCGCTTTATCTCGATCCCGCGATCCCCTACCAGGTGAAAGTCCGCATCGAACCGAACCCCCGGCAAAGCCATCTACCTAATGACAAGAGAAAATTCACGCGAAATGTAATTTTCAACGAAGTCTTCCAGATGTAAAATGAAATAAACTTTTAATGAAGAAATGAAATCATCTAAATCAGAACAACACAATTCAAATATGTTTCATTTTAAAACTTCAGAACTTGCGTGAATGCGTCCTTCGTGTGCAAATGTTGTGACTTTCCTGGCCTGAAGGCCATCAATGTGTTGGACCATTAAATGGTGCACAGCGTCTCAACAACAGCAGTGGGGTTTGCTTCAACCGATGGTTACGAACATCCAGACGTGAATCAGCAAGGAGCGTTTCTAGTCCCAGTTAGACAAAATCTACGTCAACACGTAAGACAAAACTACAATTCTTGTTGTAGAGAATGTACCTCCTCCTATACGTGTAACTTTCCAGTGGTATGCCTTGTAACTGATGAATGATCCGAGCGTGCTCCCTATTTCAAAGACAATGAGTTGCTCCAGAGGCCGACGCTTCGTGAAACACAAGAACACCCTTTGACCTGTATCACAGGAACAACGGGTCTCACCCGAGTTCTATGTACAGGTTACTTCCAAAACACACACACACACTTTATCCTAACATCACTTATTCAATGTGGCCCTCAGATAAAATGTTACATGTACGCGCACAATCAGACAAGTATTCATTCTAAATCATTGACGGTCATATTAACATTGAATTACTGCAGCTAAATTGACTGCATCACGTTACATCGTATTAACAAGAAGTTATTTTACAAATGCGCACCGTCTGCTTAACAATGTATGTACACCGTACTATTGTTGCGTCATTCAAAACGAGTAGGCCGTTGCATGCTGGCGTCTTGGTCAAAATGTAGCAAATTCTAAACATTACACTACAAATAATAGATCACGGCGTTTCGATGGCAACACCAGCAATCGTCATCAGGTGGGACAAGCAAGCAGCAAGAAAAAACTGCTGGAGTAGGCGTCTACTACTTCCGCAGTTTCTCTTGCTATGGTTGTCCCACCTGATGACGATTGCTTGTGTTGTGGTCTCAACGCCGCGATCTGTTATGTTTCTACCCACGTGGTGACTTCACCGAAAGAACTCAAGAGTGTGGATTCCTGCAGTCACGAAAGCTTCGAATCAAGATTGCCTACAAACTACACAACTGGGATGACGCATCAATCATCGCCCCCTACTGATAGGTTCTTGTCCACATGCAGACCGGTGCAGGGCCACCACTTTGTGCCACACAGGGGCAGCTGCTACTTGGGGATGCTCTTCGAGTGTTTCAGACGAGGTACGACACAAAACTCCGAGTTGCCGATGTGATAAAGCAAGCACCGTGTAAATGCAAATATTATAACATAGTGAATGCTTGGGAGCTTATTGTCTCTCGCTCCTGGCTAGAGATCTACCCAACCCACAGGTCCACAAAGATTGGCCAGCCTTAATCTGCAGGTTGCACCTAGGAACTGAGTGTCCAACTTCACGTTCTTGTCATTAAAGGCCTGTGACAAAGGTGCATCTATTGGAGCGACATCTCAAGCTTACACATCTACCGGGTCTCCACTTGACTTTGTATTGTCTAGGAGCAAGTCCACCCACACCTCCACTTCCACAAACTGCTGGGAGTTGCCTCGCTCTGCCTCAGTCAGAATTCTCCTCATGCTTCACGTTGCCTCCATCGATGTGAAGGTCCCATTTTTGGAGTTGAATCTTCATCTTCACATTTCACCTTCACTTCTTTGTTCTTCACCATCACTTCTTCCCTCTTCACCTTCACCTCTTCACATTTCACCTTCACCTCTTCACATTTCACCTCGATACCTTTAAAAGTGTCCAAGCTGGGATTTTCTCCGGTTCGTGTTTCATGAGGGATGGGCTCATTGCGGCACTTTGACTTTCACAAGCTGATTTCAGACTCCACTCCTTGCAGATCTTTTGATGCTTCTGTGTTCTCTGGTGCAGTTGAAGATTTGATGAATGTGCAAATGCCTTCCCGCACACACTGCACTTGAAGGGTTTCTCTCCCGTGTGTGTACTCTGGTGTACTTGAAGATTTGATGAATGTGCAAATGCCTTCCCGCACACACTGCACTTGAAAGGTTTCTCTCCCGTGTGTGTTCTCTGGTGTGTTTTAAGAGCAAATGAACCTAAAAATGTCTTCCCACACACACTGCACCTGAAGGGTTTCTCTCCCGTGTGTGTTCTCTGGTGTGTTTTAAGAGCAGATGACCGTGAAAATGCCATCCCACACACAGTGCACTTGAATGGTTTCTCTCCTGTGTGTTCTCTGGTGTTTTTAAAGAGTAGATTAATCTGAAAATGCCTTCCCACACACACTGCACTTAAAGGGTTTCTTTGCCGTGTGTGTTCTCTGGTGTGTTTTAAGAGCAAATGAATCTGAAAATGTCTTCCCACACACACTGCACTTGAAGGGTTTCTCTCCCGTGTGTGTTCTCTGGTGTTTTAAGAGCGGATGACCATGAAAATGTCTTCCCACACACACTGCACCTGAAGGGTTTCTCTCCCGTATGTGTTCTCTGGTGTTCTTTAAGAGTAAAGTTCCAACCTGGAGTAAAGTTCCAACCTAGACATCGATTCCTATGCTCGCTGCTACTCAATTGACATCCCTACGAGAGAGAGCGAGGCTCTACCTTGGTAAACAACAACCACAACAACCACCACCACCACAACGACCACCACCACGATGAGAATTTCTCACCTCGGATTTCAGTGCAAGCGCGCACACGGCAGTTCCCTCCCAAGAGCGGCTCTCCAACTGAATATATTATGTTAATGAGGCCGGCCCATATGTCGAGGGATTGGGGCGTGGGCGCTGAATAATCTCGCGACGGCTTTAACGAACAGATTATGTTAATGAGTCGCCAGTCACTGGGCGTAGCTTTGCCCAAATAAGGATTGCCACTGGAACGACATCGGCAGTGACCCGAGCGGAGGTGACGTCACGCCCAAAGAGCGCGGTGGACGGGGGAAGGGTGAATACCTTGGTGACATGACATCACTAGCGAGGTACACCTCCCCCTGGCGTTTCACGCCGATGAGGTAATGCAGAGTGGTGACGTCCCAGAGTTGGAGTTTAAGTTGATTTAGATTCATTTTCTATTGCTCCCTCCCTTGGGTGCGTGGGCTCAGCAACGTGGACATTATTGTGTATACACTGTGTGTGTACACTATGTGTATACACTGTGTGTCACTGTGCGTGTACACTGTGTGTGTGTACACTATGTGTGTACACTGTTTGTGTCCACATTGAACCAAACCCCCGGCAAGGCCATCCACTTAATGACGTGAGAAAATTCACGCGAAATGTCCTTTTCAATGAAGTCTTCAAGATGTAAATTGATACAAGCTTTTAATGAGGAAATAAAATCATCTAATGCAAAACGCAACACAATTCAAATGTTTCATTTTAAAAGTTCAAAACAGAGCATGGGGTACTTGCGTGAATGCGTCCTTCGTGTGCAAATGTTGTGACTTTCCTGGCCTGAAGGCCGTCAATGTGTTGGACCCTTATTGGTGCACAGCGTCTCAACAACAGCAGTGGGGTTTGCTTCAAGCGATAGGTACGAACATTCAGACGTGAATCAGCAAGGAGCGTTTCTAGTCCCAGTTAGACAAAATCTACGTCAACACGTAAGACAAAACTACAATTCGTGTTGTAGAGAATGTACCTCCTCCTATACGTGTAACTTTCCAGTGGTATGCCTTGTAACTGATGAATGATCCGAGCGTGCTCCCTATTTCAAAGACAATGAGTTGCTCCAGAGGCCGACGCTTCGTGAAACACAAGAACACCCTTTGACCTGTATCACAGGAACAACGGGTCTCACCCGAGTTCTATGTACAGGTTACTTCCAAAACACACACACACACTTTATCCTAACATCACTTATTCAATGTGGCCCTCAGATAAAATGTTACATGTACGCGCACAATCAGACAAGTATTCATTCTAAATCATTGACGGTCATATTAACATTGAATTACTGCAGCTAAATTGACTGCATCACGTTACATCGTATTAACAAGAAGTTATTTTACAAATGCGCACCGTCTGCTTAACAATGTATGTACACCGTACTATTGTTGTGTCATTCAAAACGAGTAGGCCGTTGCATGCTGGCGTCTTGGTCAAAATGTAGCAAATTCTAAACATTACACTACAAATAATAGATCACGGCGTTTCGATGGCAACACCAGCAATCGTCATCAGGTGGGACAAGCAAGCAGCAAGAAAAAACTGCTGGAGTAGGCGTCTACTACTTCCGCAGTTTCTCTTGCTATGGTTGTCCCACCTGATGACGATTGCTTGTGTTGTGGTCTCAACGCCGCGATCTGTTATGTTTCTACCCACGTGGTGACTTCACCGAAAGAACTCAAGAGTGTGGATTCCTGCAGTCACGAAAGCTTCGAATCAAGATTGCCTACAAACTACACAACTGGGATGACGCATCAATCATCGCCCCCTACTGATAGGTTCTTGTCCACATGCAGACCGGTGCAGGGCCACCACTTTGTGCCACACAGGGGCAGCTGCTACTTGGGGATGCTCTTCGAGTGTTTCAGACGAGGTACGACACAAAACTCCGAGTTGCCGATGTGATAAAGCAAGCACCGTGTAAATGCAAATATTATAACATAGTGAATGCTTGGGAGCTTATTGTCTCTCGCTCCTGGCTAGACATCATCTACCGGGTCTCCACTTGACTTTGTATTGTCTAGGAGCAAGTCCACCCACACCTCCACTTCCACAAACTGCTGGGAGTTGCCTCGCTCTGCCTCAGTCAGAATTCTCCTCATGCTTCACGTTGCCTCCATCGATGTGAAGGTCCCATTTTTGGAGTTGAATCTTCATCTTCACATTTCACCTTCACTTCTTTGTTCTTCACCATCACTTCTTCCCTCTTCACCTTCACCTCTTCACATTTCACCTTCACCTCTTCACATTTCACCTCGATACCTTTAAAAGTGTCCAAGCTGGGATTTTCTCCGGTTCGTGTTTCATGAGGGATGGGCTCATTGCGGCACTTTGACTTTCACAAGCTGATTTCAGACTCCACTCCTTGCAGATCTTTTGATGCTTCTGTGTTCTCTGGTGCAGTTGAAGATTTGATGAATGTGCAAATGCCTTCCCGCACACACTGCACTTGAAGGGTTTCTCTCCCGTGTGTGTACTCTGGTGTACTTGAAGATTTGATGAATGTGCAAATGCCTTCCCGCACACACTGCACTTGAAAGGTTTCTCTCCCGTGTGTGTTCTCTGGTGTGTTTTAAGAGCAAATGAACCTAAAAATGTCTTCCCACACACACTGCACCTGAAGGGTTTCTCTCCCGTGTGTGTTCTCTGGTGTGTTTTAAGAGCAGATGACCGTGAAAATGCCATCCCACACACAGTGCACTTGAATGGTTTCTCTCCTGTGTGTTCTCTGGTGTTTTTAAAGAGTAGATTAATCTGAAAATGCCTTCCCACACACACTGCACTTAAAGGGTTTCTTTGCCGTGTGTGTTCTCTGGTGTGTTTTAAGAGCAAATGAATCTGAAAATGTCTTCCCACACACACTGCACTTGAAGGGTTTCTCTCCCGTGTGTGTTCTCTGGTGTTTTAAGAGCGGATGACCATGAAAATGTCTTCCCACACACACTGCACCTGAAGGGTTTCTCTCCCGTATGTGTTCTCTGGTGTTCTTTAAGAGTAAAGTTCCAACCTGGAGTAAAGTTCCAACCTAGACATCGATTCCTATGCTCGCTGCTACTCAATTGACATCCCTACGAGAGAGAGCGAGGCTCTACCTTGGTAAACAACAACCACAACAACCACCACCACCACAACGACCACCACCACGATGAGAATTTCTCACCTCGGATTTCAGTGCAAGCGCGCACACGGCAGTTCCCTCCCAAGAGCGGCTCTCCAACTGAATATATTATGTTAATGAGGCCGGCCCATATGTCGAGGGATTGGGGCGTGGGCGCTGAATAATCTCGCGACGGCTTTAACGAACAGATTATGTTAATGAGTCGCCAGTCACTGGGCGTAGCTTTGCCCAAATAAGGATTGCCACTGGAACGACATCGGCAGTGACCCGAGCGGAGGTGACGTCACGCCCAAAGAGCGCGGTGGACGGGGGAAGGGTGAATACCTTGGTGACATGACATCACTAGCGAGGTACACCTCCCCCTGGCGTTTCACGCCGATGAGGTAATGCAGAGTGGTGACGTCCCAGAGTTGGAGTTTAAGTTGATTTAGATTCATTTTCTATTGCTCCCTCCCTTGGGTGCGTGGGCTCAGCAACGTGGACATTATTGTGTATACACTGTGTGTGTACACTATGTGTATACACTGTGTGTCACTGTGCGTGTACACTGTGTGTGTGTACACTATGTGTGTACACTGTTTGTGTCCACATTGAACCAAACCCCCGGCAAGGCCATCCACTTAATGACGTGAGAAAATTCACGCGAAATGTCCTTTTCAATGAAGTCTTCAAGATGTAAATTGATACAAGCTTTTAATGAGGAAATAAAATCATCTAATGCAAAACGCAACACAATTCAAATGTTTCATTTTAAAAGTTCAAAACAGAGCATGGGGTACTTGCGTGAATGCGTCCTTCGTGTGCAAATGTTGTGACTTTCCTGGCCTGAAGGCCGTCAATGTGTTGGACCCTTATTGGTGCACAGCGTCTCAACAACAGCAGTGGGGTTTGCTTCAAGCGATAGGTACGAACATTCAGACGTGAATCAGCAAGGAGCGTTTCTAGTCCCAGTTAGACAAAATCTACGTCAACACGTAAGACAAAACTACAATTCGTGTTGTAGAGAATGTACCTCCTCCTATACGTGTAACTTTCAAGTGGTATGCCTTGTAACTGATGAATGATCCGAGCGTGCTCCCTATTTCAAAGACAATGAGTTGCTCCAGAGGCAGACGCTTCGTGAAACACAAAAGTACCCTTTGTCCTGTACCACAAGAACAACGGGTCTCACCCGAGTTCTCTGTACAGGTTACTTCCAAACACACACACACTTTGTCCTAACATCACTTATTCAATGTTTGACCCTCAGACAAAATGTTATATGTACGCGCACAATCAGACAAGTATTCATTCTAAATCATTGACGGGCATATTAACAACATTGAATTACTGCAGCGAAATTGACTGCATCACGTTACATCGTATTAACAAGACGTTATTTTACAAATACGCACCGTCTGCTTAACAGTGTATGTACAACGTACTATTGTTGCGTCATTCAAAACGAGTAGGCCGTTGCATGCTGGCGCCTGGGTCAAAATGTAGCAAATTCTAAACATTACGCTACAAATAATAGATGAGGGCGCTTCGATGGCAACACAAGCAATCGTCATCAGGTGGGACAAGCACAGCAGCAAGAAGAAGAAACTGCTGGAGTAGGCGCCACGACTTCAGCAGTTTCTCCTGCTGTGGTTGTCCCACCTGATGACGATTGCTTGTGTTGCGATCTAAACGCCGTGATCTGTTATGTTTCTACCCACGTGGTGACTTTACCGAAAGAACTCAAGAGTGTGGATTTCTGCAGTCACAAAAGCTTCGAATCAAGATTGCCTACAAACGACACAACTGAGATGACGCATCAATCATCGCCCCCTACTGACAGGCTCTTGTTCACATGCAGGCCGGTGCAGGGCCACCACCTTGTGCCAAACAGGGGCAGCTGCTACTTGGGGATGCTCTTCGAGTGCTTCAGACGAGACACAAAACTCCGAGTTGCCGAGGCGATAAAGCAAGCACTGTGTAAATGCAATTATAATAAAATAGTGAATGCTTGGGAGCTTATTGTCTCTCGCTCCTGGTTAGAGATCTACCCAACCAACAGGTCCACAAAGACTGGCCGCCCTTACTCTGCAGGATGAACCTAGGAGCTGAGTGTCCAACTTCACATTCTTGTCATTAAAGGCCTGTGACAAAGGTGCATCTATTGGAGCGACATCGTCTCTGGCTTACACATCTACCGGGTCTCCACTTGACTTTGTATTGTCTCGGAGGAAGTCCACCCACACCTCCACTTCCACAAACTGCTGGGAGTTGCCTCGCTCTGCCTCACAGTCAGAATTCTCCTCCTGCTTCACGATGTGAAGGTCCCATTTTGGAGTTAAATCTTCATCTTCACATTTTACCTTCACTTCTTCGCTCTTCACCATCACCTCTTCACATTTCACCTTCACCTCTTCACATTTCACCTCGATACCTTTAAAAGTGTCCAAGCTGGGATTTTCTTCCGGTTCGTGTTTAATGAGGGATGGGCTCATTGCGGCACTTTGACTTTCACAAGCTGATTTCAGACTGCACTCCTTGTGGATCTTCTGATACTTCTGTGTTTTCTGGTGTACTTGAAGATTTGATGAAACTGCAAACGCCTTCCCGCATAGAGTGCACCTGAAGGGTTTCTCTCCCGTGTGTGTTCTCTGGTGTGTTTTAAGAGTAGATGACTGTGAAAATGTCTTCCCACACACAGTGCACTTGAAGGGTTTCTCTTCCGTGTGCGTTCTCTGGTGTTTTTTAAGAGTAGATGAATCTGAAAATGTCTTCCCACACACACTGCACCTGAAGGGTTTCTCTCCCGTGTGTGTTCTCTGGTGTTTTTTAAGAGTAGATGACTGTGAAAATGTCTTCCCACACACAGTGCACTTGAAGGGTTTCTCTCCCGTGTGTGTTCTCTGGTGTTTTTTAAGAGTAGATGAATCTGAAAATGTCTTCCCACACACACTGCACCTGAAGGGTTTCTCTCCTGTGTGTGTTCTCTGGTGTGTTTTAAGAGCAAATGACTGTGAAAATGTCTTCCCACACACACTGCACCTGAAGGGTTTCTCTCCCGTGTGTGTTCTCTGGTGTGTTTTAAGAGCAGATGACTGTGAAAATGTCTTCCCACACGCACTGCACTTGAAGGGTTTCTCTCCTGTGTGTGTTCTCTGGTGTGTTACAAGAGCAGATGAGCATGAAAATGCCTTCACACACACACACTGCACTTGAAAGGTTTCTCTCCCGTGTGTGTTCTCTGGTGTAATACGAGATTATATGACTGTGTAAACGCCATCCCACACATCGTGCACCTGAAGGGTTTCTCTCCCGTGTGTGTTCTCTGGTGTGTTACAAGATCAGAGGACTGTGCAAATGCCTTCACACACACACTGCACTTGAAGGGTTTCTCTCCTGTGTGTGTTCTCTGGTGTTTTTTAAGAGTAGATAAACCTGAAAATAACTTGCCACACACACTGCACTTGAAGGGTTTCTCTCCCGTGTGTGTTCTCTGGTGTGTTACAAGATTACATGACTGTGTAAACGCCATTCCGCACATCGTGCACCTGAAGGGTTTCTCTCCCGTGTGTGTTCTCTGGTGTTTTACAAGATCAGATGACTGTGCAAATGCCTTCACGCACACACTGCACCTGAAGGGTTTCTCTCCTGTGTGTGTTCTCTGGTGTTTTACAAGATCAGATGACTGTGAAAATGCCTTCACGCACACACTGCACTTGAAGGGTTTCTCTCCTGTGTGTGTTCTCTGGTGTTTTTTAAGAGTAGATAAATCTGAAAATGTCTTCCCACACACACTGCACTTGAAGGGTTTCTCTCCTGTGTGTGTTCTCTGGTGTTTTTTAAGAGTAGATAAATGTGAAAATGCCTTCCCACACACACTGCACTTGAAGGGTTTCTCTCCCGTGTGTGTTCTCTGGTGTGTTACAAGATTACATGACTGTGCAAACGCCATCCCGCACATCGTGCACCTGAAGGGTTTCTCTCCCGTGTGTGTTCTCTGGTGGTTCTGAAAAACTGATGGCCATGCAAATGCCTTGTTACACACAGTACATTTGAAGGGTTTCTCTCCCGTGTGAGTTCTCTGGTGCCGTGTCAAATTTCCAGTCCGGTCCGTGCTGTATGCACGCTGGTCACATTGTTGACTTGTCGTACCGAGCTGCGCTGAGTGCCTTTGCTCCATCAGACCAATTCTGCAGAGGAAGCGTCAGCTGCAGACATAAAAAAATAATATCCACACCATCTACATGTCAGGTACAGAGGAATGCACACGTGACTTACACGTCTATACTTATTAATATATTCATGATGTAGTGAAAAAGTTTCCCAAATTAATCAGATTTGATGAACGTGAAAACGCCTTCACGTACAGAGTGCACCTGAAGGGTTTCTCTCAACGGGCTGTTATGGCACACAATGAGAGGGGAAATGTCATGAATATGCCTGGAAGCCTTCATATATTCAAGATGAATGTTAACTCAAAACTCTAAGCACACAATTTCGGCTGTCTTACTACAAAATGAATATTTATGAAAGCTAAATTCAGCTGACATAGCAAAGGGTGTTGAAAACAATACTATTTGTGTTTTGCATAAATGCATGAATTAATGTTCAATCGCAACTTAGAGGTGTGAATCCAGGCTAAGATGTCCTTTAATGCTGGGATGAACAGTTCTGACTTCAGCTGAATGTGTGTGCTGTGTTCACCTCCTGTTTCCATTCTTATTAAGAGTTCCAGAGGAAAACAAAAATAAACTATTGTTTTGATATAACCTCCGTGTGCAATAGAGTTAACAGACTTTACTGCAAACACAAACTTCACACTGTCACACACTGCCATGAGTAAACAGGTGGTGGTGTGACAAGCACCATGCCTGGCCACCTTCATCTGCTCAGCATTAATTCTTCCTCACTCCACCAAGTAATGAATCGAGGATCAATCAACATAGCCAAGGCTATCCGTGTCTCTATCTCTCTCTCCCCGTGGTGAAGGTGTTCCCCTCCACACATTCAGAGTCAACAGCGGCACGCGCTTAGCGTCTTTGACCGATAGATACATTGACGCACGTATTGTTGGTTCTTTCAGTAAAGTCACGTAGATTGAAAATAAAAATAACAGATTAAATTTAATAAGATAAAGACCACTTGTGTTGCGATCAAAACGACGTGGTTTTTGCTTTATTTACAATTCTTAATTATTTTTACAATATGTTATTTTAATTTAATTTTCTATCTACGTGACTTTACCGAATAAACCAAGAATATGAATTCCTGCAATCACGAAAGTTTCAAGTCATAACATTCACACACGTTGACAAAGCCTCACCGTGTGTTGTTGTGGGCAGGTCGCTTCTGATAACAAGAGCGGTATAGCAGCTCAAGCGGGCTTGGCCTGCTAACAAAAGAACGAAAGTAAAAACTGTGTGAATATTTACAATAAAACAAAAGTTACAAAGTGGCGAGCCGGGTGAAGGCAAATTAAACTTAAGCGAGATAATTAAAGTGAATGCAATCAGGCGAGGGCAGGAGGCAAGGCCCCGCGTGGCTAGGCCCCGCGTTGTAAAGTTCCAACCTGGACATCGATTCCCATGCTCGCTGCTACTCAACTGACATCCCTACGAAAGAGAGAGAGAGGCTCTACCTTGGTAAACAACAACAACAACCACCACCACCACAACGACCACCACCACAACAACGATGAGAATTTCTCACCTCGGATTTCAGTGCAAGCGCGCACACGGCAGCTTCCTGTTACCTCGCGACAGCAGGAAGTAGTATGACGTCACTTCCCTCCCACGAGCGGCTCTCTAAATGAAAATATATGTTTTGATTTAAAGCTTTCGTGACAGCAGTAATTCATATTCTTAGTTTTTTCGGTAAAGTCACGTTGAAGAGAAACAACAAAATAATAAAATATATAAAACAATAAAAAATTCTCACGACGTTTCGACCATAACTCAAACGGTCATCTTCAGGTGTGTTGGTTTGCATAAATTTATTTTTAAACGGCGCATTTATTTATTTATAAAAAAACGTTAGCGTCACGCGCAGCGATTTGGCAGTTTACCCAGGACTAGTCCATCTATATTTTGAAAAGAGGAGGGGGGAGACGAAATTTTTTTTTATAATGTATGCTGTCTGAAAGCCACTGTAAGCGTGAACACTCAATTAAGAACTGAAATGGTTTATCAAATCTTTCCAATGATTGCTAAGATAGAATCCATCTTCTCGGTTGAAATTGTCTCTGTGCTTGTGTATGTGGATAGCCTAATGAACGAATCTCTCATGGAAGCCAGATGGCTTACAAAGAACCTCTGTCTTGGAAAAGTCAATGGCATGTGAGCCTACTGAATTAGAACAATGATCTGCTACGGCCGAGGTGTTGGTCCTACCGTGTTTAAGGTCTGCTTTGTGTTCACGAATGCGGTCCAAGACATGGCGTTTGGTTTCTCCAACGTAACTACTACCACAGAGGCAACTTAGTTTGTAGACACCAGGGTATTGTATGTCCGGAATCACATCTTTTACAGACGGAACCAGATCACGAATTTTATGTAATGTGTTGAAACGGACCTGGATCTTGTGTTTATTCAAGATTTTGGAGATCTTTTTTGTGATCCCAGCAATGTAGGGTAAAGTGATGGTTTTGAAAGGCTCCTCAAGAGGGTTCTTCTTCATGGTTTGAGTGATAGCTTTGCGGATTGTATAGTCGGAGTAACCATTAGCCCTAAGAGCTTGGTGTACGTGCTTGAGTTCACTGCTTATGTGTTCCTGGTCGGATATGCATTGGGCTCTATGATACAGAGTCTTGATGAGAAAATTCTTCTGTGATGGATGGTGGTGGGAATCCGGTTTCAGATAAGCATCCGTATGGGTAGCTTTCCTGTAGACAGAGTGGCTCATTGAACCATCAGGTCTCTTTTTAATTAGGACATCCAAAAAAGGTATCTTGCCATCTATTTCGACTTCCATGGTAAATCTGATGGCTAGGTGTATGGAATTGATGTGGTCGAAGAATTGGTCTAGAGCAGGCCGGCCATGTGGCCAGATGACAAAAGTGTCATCCACGTACCTCTTCCATAAGGTTGGGCGCAGAGTGGCAGTCTGGATGGCGTCAGTCTCAAATTTCTCCATGAAAATGTTAGCTATAACTGGAGAAAGGGGGGAGCCCATTGGGGTGCCCTCAGTTTGTTTGTAGAAAGTTCCATTCCAAGTGAAGTATGTATTGGTTAAACAGTGTCTCACCAGGGGGGGTACCTCAGTGTTTAGTCCTTGATGAACCAAGTCTTCAATGATTGCAATGGTGTCAGGTACAGGAACCTTGGTGAATAAGGAAACTACATCAAAACTGACAAGCAGGTCGTCTGGGGACAGGGAAATACCCTTAATTGTCGATACCAGGTGAGTAGAATTTTGTACCGCAGAGGTGGTCTTTCCAGTGAAAGGACTCAGGATTTCAGACAAAAAAACGAGCTAGTTTATAGGTGGGGGGAGCTGATAGTAGAGACTATGGGACGAAGAGGTGTATCAACTTCATGTATTTTTGGTAAGCCGTATAATCTTGGTGGCCTGGCAGCAGAAGGTTTCAACGAAAACTGTTTGACCCACCAGAGAACACACACAGGAGAGAAACCCTTCAAGTGCACTGTGTGTGGGAAGGCATGTTCACGGTCATCTGCTCTTAAAAGACACCAGAGAACACACACGGGAGAGAAATCCTTCAAATGCACTGTGTGTGGGAAGCCATTTTCACAGTCATATAATCTTCAAGTACACCAGAGAACACACACAGGAGAGAAACCCTTCAAGTGCACTCTGTGTGGGAAGGCGTTTACACTTTCATCTACTCTTGTAACACACCAGAGAACACACACGGGAGAGAAACCCTTCAAGTGCAGTGTGTGTGGGAAGGCGTTTGCACAGTCATCTGCTCTTGTAAAACACCAGAGAACACACACGGAAGAGAAACCCTTCAAGTGCACTCTGTGTGGGAAGGCGTTTAGACTTTCATCTACTCTTGTAACACACCAGATAACACACACGGGAGAGAAACCCTTCAAGTGCAGTGTGTGTGGGAAGGCGTTTTCACAGTCATCTGCTCTCGTAAAACACCAGAGAACACACACGGGAGAGAAACCCTTCAAGTGTACTCTGTGTGGGAAGGCGTTTACACTTTCATCTACTCTTGTAACACACCAGAGAACACACGGGAGAGAAACCCTTCAAGTGCAGTGTGTGTGGGAAGGCATTTGCACAGTCATTTGTTCTTGTAGCACACCAGAGAACACACACGGGAGAGAAACCCTTCATGTGTACTCTGTGCGTGAAGGCGTTTGCACATAAACTACATCTTTAAGTACACCAGAGAACACAAGCATCAGAAGAAGTGGAGTCTGAAATCAGCTTGTGAAAGTCAAAGTGCTGCCATGAGCCCATCCCTCATGAAACACGAACCGGAAGAAAATCCCACCTTGGACACTTGTAAAGGTATCAAGGTGAAATATGAAGAGGTGATGGTGAAGAGGGAATAAGTGATGGTGAAATGTGAAGATGAAGATTCAACTCCAAAATGGGACCTTCACATCGATGGAGGCAACGTGAAGCAGGAGGAGAATTCTGACTGTGAGGCAGAGCGAGGCAACTCCCAGCAGTTTGTGGAAGTGGAGGTGTTGGTGGACTTCCTCCGAGACAATACAACGTCAAGTGGAGACCCGGTAGATGTGTAAGCCAGAGACAATGTCGCTCCAATAGATGCACCTTTGTCATAGGCCTTTAATGACAAGAATGTGAAGTTGAACACTCAATTCCTAGGTTCAACCTGCAGAGTAAGAGCGGCCAGTCTTTGTGGACCTGTGGGTTGGGTAGATCTCTAACCAAGAGCGAGAGACAATAAGCCCCCAAGCATTCACTGTTATAATAATTGCATTTACACGGTGCTTGCTTAATCGCCTCAGCAACTTGGAGTTTAGTGTCGTACCTCGTCTGAAACACTCGAAGAGCATCCCCAAGTAGCAGCTGCCCCTGTGTGGCACAAGGTGGTGGCCCTGCACCAGCCTGCATGTGGACAAGAGCCTGTCAGTAGGGGGCGATGATTGATGCGTCATCTCAGTTGTGTAGTTTGTAGGCAATCTTGATTCGAAGCTTTCGTGACTGCAGGAATCCACACTGTTGAGTCATTTCGGTAAAGTCACCACGTGGGTAGAAACATAACAGATCACGGCGTTTAGATCACAACACAAGCAATCGTCATCAGGTGGGACAACCACAGCAAGAGAAACTGCTGAAGTAGTAGGCGCCTACTCCAGCAGTTTCTTATTGCTGCTGTGCTTGTCCCACCTGATGACGATTGCTTGTGTTGCCATCGAAGTGCCGTGATCTATTATTTGTAGCGTAATGTTTAGAATTTGTTACATTTTGACTCAGACGCCAGCATGCAACGGCCTACTCGTTTTGAATGACGAAGCAATAGTTTGTTGTACATACACTGTTAAGCAGACGGTGCGTATTTGTAAAATAGTTTCTTGTTAATACGATGTAACGTGATGCAGTCAATTTCGCTGCAGTAATTCGATGTTAATATGCCCATCAATGATTTAGAATGAATACTTGTCTGATTGTGCGCGTGCATGTATCATTTTGTCTGAGGGTCACACATTGAATAAGTGATGTTAGGACAAAGTGTGTGTTTTGGAAGTAACCTGTACAGAGAACTCGGGTGAGACCCGTTGTTCTTGTGATACAGGTCAAATGGTACTTTTGTGTTTCACGAAGCGTCTGCCTCTGGAGCAACTCATTGTTTTTGAAATAGAGAGCACGCTCGGATCATTCATCAGTTACAAGGCATACCACTTGAAAGTTACACGTATAGGAGGAGGTACATTCTCTACAACACGAATTGTAGTTTCGTCTTACGTGTTGACGTAGATTTTGTCTAACTGGGACTAGAAATGCTCTTTGCTGATTAACGTCTGGATGTTCGTACCTATCGGTTGAAGCAAACCCCACTGCTGTTGTTGAGACGCTGTGCACCAATAATGGTCCAACACATTGACGGCCTTCAGGCCAGGAAAGTCTCAACATTTGCACACGAAGGACGCATTCACGCAAGTACCCCATGCTCCGTTTTGAAGTTTTAAAATGAAACATCTTCGAATTGTGTTGTTTTGAATTAGATGATTTTATTTACTCATTAAAAGCTTGTATCAATTTACATCTGGAAGACTTCATTGAAAAGTACATTTCGTGTGAATTTTCTCTCGTCATTAAGTAAATGGCCTTGCCGGGGGTTAGGTTCAATGTGGACACAAACAGGGTACATACACAGTGTATACACACAGTGTATACACAGTGTACACACACACAGTGACACACAGTGTACACACACAGTGACACACAGTGACACAGTGTGTACACACTCAGTGACACACACTGACACAGTGACACAACAACAACCGTCATTCGCCACTAAGTGGTGGTGACGTCACCACGACGCTTGTGCCAGGCACAGTGACACACACACAGTGACACAGTGACACACACAGCGACACACAGTGACACACAGTGTATACACAGAGTGTACACACAGTGTACACACACTGTGACAGTGTATACACAGTGTACACACACACACAGTGTACACACACAGTGACAGTGACACAGTGACACACACACAGTGACACAGTGACACACAGTGTACACACACAGTGTACACACAGTGACACAGTGACGTAACAACCGCCATTCGCCACTAAGTGGTGGTGACGTCACCACGACGCTGGTGCCAGGCACAGTGACACACACACAGTGACACAGTGACACACACAGCGACGCACAGTGACACACAGTGACACACACAGTGTATACACACAGTGTACACACACACAGTGTATACACACGCAGTGTATACACACGCAGTGTATACACAGTGACACACAGTGTACACACACACAGTGTACACACACAATGTATATACGTACACACAGTGTACACACACTGTACACACACAGTGTACACACACAGTGTACACACACAGTGACACACACAGTGACACAGTGTACACACACATAGTGTACACACACAGTGTACACACACACACAGTGTACACACACACAGTGTACACACACACACAGTGTACACACACACACAGTGTACACACATAGTGTACACACAGTGTATACACAATAATGTCCACGTTGCTGAGCCCACGCACCCAAGGGAGGGAGCAATGGAAAATGAAGCTAAATCAACTTAAACTCCAACCCTCTGACGTCACCACTCTGCATTACCTCATCGGCGTGAAACGCCAGGGGGAGATGTACCTCGCTAGTGACGTCATGTCACCAAGGTATTCACCCCAACCCCGCCCACCGCGCTCTTGAGCGTGACGTCACCTCCGCTTGGGTCACTGTCGATATCGTTCCAGTGGCAATCCTAATTTGGGCAAAGCTACGCCCAGTACTCTTTGGTTCTATTGGGTAAATTCTAGATTTAAAGCTTTCGTGACTGCTAGGATCAAATACTCTTTGGTTCTATTGGGTAAAGTCACGTAGGTGAAAATAAAATAAAAAATTAACAAAAAATCACGACGTTTCGGCCACAACACAAGCGGCCTTCATCAGATGAAGGGACGAGACTGTCTGGAGGACAGCGCTGGAGTGGAAGAAGCCACGCTTACATCACGACCTTTAAGCTGTGTGAGAAGAAAAAGACCAAGCGCCTTGACAAAGGAATTAGCATATAATTTAGCATTGAAATGGCTCATTGAAATAGCTAAGTTAAAGTATACACATCCGCAGAGGTACCCCTTGACAAGGAATTAGCATAGAATTTAGCATTGAAATAGCTGAGTGATTAGCTTGTAACTGGTCACAGAAATAGCTATGTTAAAGTCAGAGCATATACATTCACCGAGGCACCTAGTATTCATCACGCCCAGTGACTGGCGGCTCATTAACATAATGTGTCCGTTAAATCCGTCGCGAGTTTATTGCGACGGGTTCAGCGCCCACGCCCCCGTCCCTCCACATATGGGCCGGCCTCATTAACATAATTTATTCAGTTACGGAGACGCTCGTGGGAGGGAAGTGACGTCATGCTACTTCCTCCTGTCACGAGGTAACAGGAAGCTGCCGTGTGCGCGCTTGCACTGAAATCCGAGGTGAGAAATTCTCTTCGTTGTGGTGGTGGTGGTTGTGGTGGTTGTTGTTGTTGTTTACCAAGGTAGAGCCTCGCTCTCCCGTAGGGATGTCAGTTGAGTAGCAGCGAGCATGGGAATCGATGTCCAGGTTGGAACTTTACAACGCGGGGCCTAGCCACCCGGGGCCTTGCCTCCTGCCCTCGCCTGATTTGCATTCACTTTAATTATCTCTCTTAAGTTTAATTTGTCTTCACTCGGCTCGCCACTTTGTAACTTTGTTTTATTGTAAATATTCACGCAGTTTTTACTTTCGTTCTTTTGTTAGCAGGCCAAGCCCGCTTGAGCTGCTATACCGCTCTTGTTATCAGAAGCGACCTGCCCACAACAACACAAGGTGGGGCTTTGTCAACGTGTGTGAATGTTTTGACTTAAAACTTTGGTGACTGCAGGAATGAATATTCTTGGTTCTTTCGGTAAAGTCACGTAGATAGAAAATTAAATGAAAATTACAAGAAAAATAAATAAATGTAAATAAAGCAAAAAAACTCATGTCGTTTTGATCGCAACACAAGTGGTCTTTATTTAATGTAATTGTATTATCAATTATTGTTATTTTCTATCTACGTAACTTTACTGAAAGAAACAAGAATACGTGTGTCAATATCTATCGGCCTGGTATACTTCCTGTATACCAGGTGAGGTAGTTAACATCTCACCACGGAGAGAGACACGCAAACTCCAGTTAGCCTCAGCTATGTTCGTTGATCCTCAATTATTTGGTGGAGTGAGGAAGCATTCATGCCAAGCAGATGAAGGTGGCAGGCATGATTCTAGACACGCCACTGCCTGTTTACCCAGTGACAGTGTACAGTTTGTGTTTGCAGTAACGTCTATTAACTCTGTTGAACACGGAGGTTATATCATAATAGTTATTTTTTGTTTTCCTCTGGAACTCTTTATAAGAATGGAACAGGAAGTTAACACAGCACGCACGTGCAGCTGAAGTCGGAACTGTTCATCCCAGCTTTTAAGGACATCTGAGCCTGGATTCACACCTCTAAGTTGCGATTGAACATTAATTTATGCATTTCTGCCTAACACAAATAGTATTGTTTTCAACACCCTTTGCTATGTCAGCTGAATTTAGCTCTCATAAATATTCCTTTTGTAGCCAGACAGCTGAAATTGTGTGCTCGGAGTTTTGGGTGAACATTCATTTTGAAGATACGAGGGCTTCCAGGCATGTTTATAACCATTTGCCCTCTCATTGTGTGCCATAACAGCCCGTGTGATGAATTTGGGACACTTTTCCACTATATCATGAATATATGAATAAGTATAGACGTGTAAGTCACGTGTTACTGTGTATATATGCTTTCCTCTGTGCATCGATACTGACGTGTAGATGGTGTGGATATTATTTTTTTCTGTCTGCAGCTGACGCTTCCTCTGACGCTTCCTCTGCAGAATTGGTCTGATGGAGCAAAGGCACTCAGCGCAGCTCGGTAGGACAAGGCTCCAATGCGACCGGTGTGCATACAGCACGGATCGTACTGGAGATTTCACACGGCACAAGAGAACTCACACGGGAGAGAAACCCTTCAAGTGCAGTGTGTGTGGGAAGGCGTTTGCACATTCATCTAATCTTGTAGAACACCAGAGAACACACACGGGAGAGAAACCTTTTAGGTGCACTCTGTGCGGGATGGCGTTTGCACAGTCACCACATCTTAAACTACACCAGAGAACACACACGGGAGAGAAACCCTTCAGGTGCACGATGTGCGGGATGGCGTTTACACAGTCATGCAATCTTGTAAAACACCAGAGAACACACACGGGAGAGAAACCCTACAAGTGCAGTGTGTGCGTGAAGGCATTTGCACAGTCATCTGATCTTGTAAAACACCAGAGAACACACACGCGAGATAAACCCTTCAAATGCAGTGTTTGTGGGAAGGCATTTTCACAGTCATCTGCTCTTAAAAAACACCAGAGAACACACGGGAGAGAAACCCTTCAAATGCAGTGTTTGTGGGAAACCTTTGTCACGGTCACCTGCTCTTGTAATACACCAGAGAACACACACAGGAGAGAAACCCTTCAAGTGCACTCTGTGCAGGAAGGCGTTTGCACAGTCACCACATCTTAAAGTACACCAGAGAACACAGAAGCATCAGAAGATCCACAAGGAGTGGAGTCTGAAATCAGCTTGTGAAAGTGAAAGTGCCACCATGAGCCCATCCTTCATGAAACACGAACCGGAAAAAAATCCCAGCTTGGAAACTTTTAAAGTTATCGAGGTGAAATATGAAGAGGTGATGGTGAAGAGGGAAGAAGTGATGGTGAAGAGTGAAGAAGTGATGGTGAAGAGGGAAGAAGTGAAGGTAAAATGTGAAGATGAAGATTCAACTCCAAAATGGGACCTTTACATCGTGAAGCAGGAGGAGAATTCTGACTGTGAGGCAGAGCGAGGCAACTCCCAGCAGTTTGTGCAAGTGGAGGTGTGGGTGGACTTCCTCCGAGACAATCCAAAGTCAAGTGGAGACCCGGTAGATGTGTAAGCTTGAGACGATGTCGCTCCAATAGATGCACCTTTGTCACAGGCCTTTAATGACAAGAACGTGAAGTTGAACACTCTGTTCCTAGGTTCAACCTGCAGAGTAAGGGCGGCCAGTCTTTGTGGACCTGTGGGTTGGGTAGATCTCTAACCAGGAGCGAGATACAATAAGCCCCCAAGCATTCACTATGTTATCATGATAATTGTATTTACACGTTGCTTGCTTAACCGCCTCAGCAACTCGGATTTTTGTGTTGTACCTCATCTGAAACACTCGAAGAGCATCCCCAAGTAGCAGCTGCCCCTGTGTGGCACAAGGTGGTGGCCCTGCACCGGCCTGCATGTGGACAAGAGCCTGTCAGTAGGGGGCGATGATTGATGCGTCATCTCAGTTGTGTAGTTTGTAGGCAATCTTGATTCGAAGCTTTCGTGACTGCAGGAATCCACACTCTTGAGTTCTTTCGGTAAAGTCACCACGTGGGTAGAAACATAACAGATCACGGCGTTTAGATCGCAACACGCACAATCATCATCAGGTGGGACAACCACAGCAAGAGAAACTGCTGAAGTAGTAGGCACCTACTCCAGCAGTTTCTTCTTCTTGCTGCTGTGGTCCCACCTGATGACGATTGCTTGTGTTGCCATCGAAGTGCCGTGATCTATTATTTGTAGCGTAATGTTTTGAATTTGCTACATTTTGACCCAGACGCCAACATGCAACGGCTTACTCGTTTTGAATGACGCAACAATAGTACGGTGTACATACACTGTTAAGCAGACGGTGCGTATTTGTAAAATTACTTCTTGTTAATACGATGTAACGTGATGCAGTCAATTTCGCTGCAGTAATTCAATGTTGTTAATATGCCCGTCAATGATTTAGAATGAATACTTGTCTGATTGTGCGCGTGCATGTAACATTTTGTCTGAGGGTCACACATTGAATAAGTGATGTTAGGACAAAGTGCGTGTGTGTTTTGGAAGTAACCTGTACACATAACTCGGGTGACATCCGTTGTTGTGATACAGGTCAAAGGGTACTTTTGTGTTTCACGAAGCGTCTGCCTCTGAAGCAACTCATCGTCTTTGCAATAGGGAGCACGCTCGGATCATTCATCAGTTACAAGGCATACCACTTGAAAGTTACACGTATAGGAGGAGGTACATTCTCTACAACACGAATTGTAGTTTTGTCTTACGTGTTGACGTAGATTTTGTCTAGCTAGGACTAGAAATGCTCCTTGCTGATTGACGTCTGGATGTTCGTTACCTATCGGTTGAAGCAAACCCCACTGCTGTTGTTGAGACGCTGTGCACCAATAATGGTCCAACACATTGACGGCCTTCAGGCCAGGAAAGTCACAACATTTGCACACGAAGGACGCATTCACGCAAGTACCCCATGCTCCGTTTTGAAGCTTTAAAATGAAACATCTTTGAATTGTGTTGTGTTTTGAATTAGATTATTTTATTTCCTCATTAAAAGCTTGTATCAATTTACATCTGGAAGACTTCATTGAAAAGGACATTTCGTGTGAATTTTCTCTCGTCATTAAGTGGATGGCCTTGCCGGGGGTTCGGTTCAATGCGGACACACAGTGTACACACACACACACAGTGTACACACAGTGTAGACACACAGTGTACACACAGTGTACACACACAGTGTACACACAGTGTACACACACAGTGTACACACACAATGTACACACACACAGTGTAGACACACAGTGTACACACACACAGTGTGCACACACAGTGTATGCACTGTACACACACAGTTTGCACACAGTGTATACACACTGTACACACACAGTGTACACACAGGGTACACACACAGTGTACACACAGTGACACACAATGACATAGTGACACAACAACAACCGCCATTCGCCACTAAGTGGTGGTGACGTCACGACGCTTGTGCCAGGCACAGTGACACACACAGTGACACAGTGACACACACAGCGACACACAGTGACACACACAGTGTACACACACAGTGTACACACACACAGTGTATACACAATAATGTCCACGTTGTTGCTGAGCTCACACCCAAGGGAGGGAGCAATGGAAACTCCAACTCTGTGACGTCACCACTCTGCATTACCTCATCGGCGTGAAACGCCAGGGTGAGGTGTACCTCCCTAGTGACGTCAGGTCACCAAGGTTTTTACCCCTCGCCCGTCCACCGCGCGCTTGAGCGTGACGTCACCTCCGCTTGGGTCACTGCCGATATCGTTCCAGTGGCAATCCTTTTTTGGGCAAAGCTACGCCCAGTGACTGGCGGCTCATTAACATAATGTGTCCGTTAAAGCCGTCGCGAGTTTATTGCGACGGGTTCGGCGCTCACGCTCCCATCCCTCGCAGTTTGGGCCGGCTCATTAACATAATTTATTCAATTTTATTTAAAGCTTTCGTGACTGCAGTAATTCAAAAACTAAGCATATAAGCATATAATTTATTCAGTTAGAGAGCCGCTCGTGGGAGGGAAGTGACGTCATACTACTTCCTGCTGTCGCGAGGTAACAGGAAGCTGCCGTGTGCGCGCTTGCACTGAAATCCGAGGTGAGAAATTCTCATCGTTGTTGTGGTGGTGGTCGTTGTGGTGGTGGTTGTTGTTGTTTACCAAGGTAGAGCCTCTCTCTCGTAGGGATGTCAATTGAGTAGCAGCGAGCATGGGAATCGATGTCCAGGTTGGAACTTTACAACGCGGGGCCTAGCCACCCGGGGCCTTGCCTCCTGCCCTCGCCTGATTTGCATTCACTTTAATTATCTCGCTTAAGTTTAATTTGTCTTCACCCGGCTCGCCACTTTGTAACTTTGTTTTATTGTAAATATTCACGCAGTTTTTATTTTCGTTCTTTTGTTGAGCTGCTATACCGCTCTTGTTATCAGAAGCGACCTGCCCACAACAACACAAGGTGAGGCTTTGTCAACGTGTGTGAATGTTTTGACTTAAAACTTTGGTGACTGCAGGAATTAATATTCTTGGTTCTTTCGGTAAAGTCACGTAGATAGAAAATTAAATAAAAATAACAATAAAATAAATGAATAATTCCAAATAAAGCAAAACAACTCACGTCGTGTTGATCGCAACACAAGTAGTCTTTATTTAATGTAATTGTATTATCTGTTATTGTTATTTTCTGTCTACGTAACTTTACAGAAAGAAACAAGAATACGTGTGTCAATGTCTATCGGTCAAAGACGCTCAGCGGAGAGACTCGCAAACTCCAAATATACAGCAGGTGTCAGGGTCGGGATCGAACCCACGACTTCCTGTATACCAGGTGAGGTAGTTAACATTTCACCACGGAGAGAGACACGCAAACTCCAGTTAGCCTCGGCTATGTTCATTGATCCTCGATTAATTACTTGGTGTAGTGAGGAAGCATTAATGCTGAGCAGATGAAGGTGGCCAGGCATGATTCTAGACACGCCACCGCCAGTGTGTGACAGTGTCAAGTTTGTATTTGCAGTAAAGTCTATCAACTCTATTGAACACGGAGGTTATATCAAAACAATAGTTTATTTTTGTTTACCTCTGGAACTCTTACTAAGAATGGAAACAGGAGGTGAACACAGCACACACATTCAGCTGAAGTCGGAACTGTTCATCCCAGCATTCAAGGACATCTGAGTTGCGATTGAACATTAATTCATGCATTTCTGCATAACACAAATAGTATTGTTTTCAACACCCTTTGCAATGTCAGCTGAATTTAGCTCATAAATATTCCTTTTGTGACCAGACAGCCGACATTGTGTGTTCGGAGTTTTTAGTGAACATTCATTTTGAAGATACGAGGGCTTCCAGGCATGTTTATAACCATTTGCCCTCTCATTGTGTGCCATAACAGACCGTGTGATGAATTTGGGACACTTTTCCACTATATCATGAATATATGAACGAGTATAGACGTGTAAGTCACGTGTTACTGTGTATATATGCTTTCCTCTGTGCATCGATACTGACGTGTCGATGGTGTGGATATTATTTTTTTCTGTCTGTAGCTGACGCTTTTTCTGACGCTTCCTCTGCAGAATTGGTCTGATGGAGCAAATGCACTCAGCGCAGCTCGGTAGGACAAGGCAACAATGCGACCGGTGTGCATACAGCACGGATCGTACTGGAGATTTCACACGGCACAAGAGAACTCACACAGGAGAAAAACCCTTCAAGTGCAGTGTGTGTGGGGTGGCGTTTGCACATTCATCTACTCTAGTAGAACACCAGAGAACACACACGGGAGAGAAACCCTTCAGGTGCAGTCTGTGTGGGAAGGCGTTTCCACGTTCATCTGCTCTTGTAATACACCAGAGAACACACACTGGAGAGAAACCCTTCAAGTGCAGTGTGTGTGGGAAGGCGTTTGCACATTCATCTCTTCTTGTAGTACACCAGAGAACACACACAGGAGAGAAACCCTTCAGGTGCACTCCGTGCGGGATAACGTTTGCACAGCAACCACATCTTAAAGTACACCAGAGAACACAGAAGCATCAGAAGATCCACAAGGAGTGGAGTCTGAAATCAACTTGTGAAAGTCAAAGTGCCACCATGAGCCCATCCCTCATGATACAAGAACCGGAGGAAAATCCCAGCTTTGACACTTTTAAAGGTATCGAGGTGAAATGTGAAGAGGTGAAGGTGAAATGTGAAGAAGTGATGGTGAAGAGCAAAGATGTGAAGGTGAAATGTGAAGATGAAGATTCAACTCCAAAATGGGACCTTCACATCGTGAAGCAGGAGGAGAATTCTTACTGTGAGGCAGAGCGAGGCAACTCCCAGCAGTTTGTGGAAGTGGAGGTGTGGGTGGACTTGCTCCTAGACAATACAAAGTCAATTGGAGACCCGGTAGATGTGTAAGCCAGAGACGATGTCGCTACAATAGATGCACCTTTGTCACACACTTTGTGGGCCCGTGGGTTTGGTAGATCTCTAACCAGGAGCAAGAGCCAATAAGCTCCCAAGAATTCACTATGTTATCATAATTGCTTTTACATGGTGCTTGCTTAATCGCCTCAGCAACTCGGAGTTTTGTGTCTCATCTCAAACGCTCGAAAAGCATCCCCAAGTAGCAGCTGTCCCTGTGTGGCACAAGATGGTGGCTCTGCACCGGCCTGCGTGTGGACAAGAGCCTGTTAGTAGGGGGCGATGATTGATGCGTCATCTCAGTTGTGTAGTTTGTAAGTAATGTTTAGAATTTGCTACATTTTCACTCAGACGCCAGCATGCAATGGCCTCGTTTTGAATGACACAATAGTATGTTTTACATACACTGTGAAGCAGACTGTGCAACTTTTTTTAAAAGCTTCTTGTTAATACGATGTAACGTGATGTAGTATATTTCACTGCAGTAATCCAATTTTGTTAATATGCCTGTCATTAATTTAGAATGTATACTTGTCTGGTTTTGTGCATACTTGTAACATTTGATCTATAAGGGTCAAACATTGAATAAGTGATGTTAGGACAAAGTGTGTGTTTGAAAGTAACCTGTACAGAAGTCTCAGGTGAGACCCGTTGTTCTTGTGATACAGGTCAAACGGTGTTTTTGTGTTCCACGAAGCATCCGGAGCAACTCATTGTCTTTGAAATAGGTAGCACACTCGGATCATTCATCAGTTACAAGGCATACCACTTAAAAGTTACACGTATAGGAGGAGATACATTCTCTACAACACGAATTGCAGTTTTGTCTTACGTGTTGACGTAGATTTTGTCTAACTAGGACTAGAAATGCTCCTTGCTGATTCACGTCTGGATGTTCGTTACCTATCGGTTGAAGCAAACCCCACTGCTGTTGTTGAGACGCTGTGCACCAATAAGGGTCCAACACATTGACGGCCTTCAGGCCAGGAAAGTCACAACATTTGTACACGAAGGACGCATTCACGCAAGTACCCCATACTCCGTTTTGAAGTTTTAAAATGAAATATTTGAATTGTGTTGTTTTGAATTAGATAATTTGTATTTCTTCATTAAAAGCTCGTATCAATTTACATCTGGAAGACTTCATTGAAAAGGACATTTCGTGTGAATTTTCTCTCAACGTTAAGTAGATGGCCTTGCCGGGGGTTCGGTTCGATGCGGACTTTCACCTGTTTGGGTTTGCGGGATCGAGATAAGGCGACACGGAGCTGCTGGCCGTGCGAGAAGACCGCCGTCTGCAGATCGATTCCAACGTAATCGAGCGTCTGTCCCTGCGCCTCCGTCGTCCATGCAGGGGGTGCGTAGGTTTGCAGCGCCCCCTGCATGAAAACAACGGAAAGTGCAGCGCTCATCACAGATAGATAAAGTTGTGCGCTTATATTTAAAATGTTATTCTTTTATAAGGTGATGTTGAAATCGAAAAGTGTTTAGCCAGTTGATGATTTCAATCAGATTGATTCATTTATTATGCACCACATATCCGAGCTTTTGTGGTCCTGTTGCGCTGAAGTTGGAAAAAGTCTGTGACTATAACTTCGCTCAATATTGTAAACGTGTTTCTGTTTAGTTATTGTTTAATACAAACTACTTCAGATAATGGGTTTCAAGATGTGCTTGAATGCCACGTTCGTTGTTCTGGTGTTTAATAGCTTGGACGTCATGGCAAATGGCTTCCATCGATGTGGAAGTCAATGGTGGATGATAATTTGACATTTCGGTGTTGATTTGGAGTAGATTGTTTAACTGTTGCATACCGGGTGGTGAAATGCTTTGCCGAGTACCTGAACTGTTTGACCAAGTGAATTCATGAAGAGTTCGATACGAGTTTGAGCGTTAACATTCTTGCGGAACAACAAAGATCTGATATTTTAAAGATTCCTGATTGTACGTTTATTGCGACAATGTTCAAGGGGAACACGTGTGGAGGTCGAGTTCCAGGTGAAGTCTCCCCTTACCTGGCAACCATGGTGGCTGTCCACTGATCACTCTCACTCCGTCACAGCTACGAGCTGTAGGAATCAGGACTCTCTGCCCTGGCGCTGTTTTAATTCACAGCACCAAGAGCGGAGAGCCTCATCCCTGCAGTGCCCTCCTGTTGTGCCGCATCATTTACCGCGTAACGAGGCAATGTTTTCATGAGCAGTGCGTTCCACTACGCACCCACACGAGCGAACCATGTGCAACAGTGTGCGTACATACAGACACGAACAAACACGCGGGTGCACATACACACACGAGCGCTTACTTGCAGACACGGACGAGTGGAGATGCACGCACGAGTGTGGTCACCACCTGGCTAGCTACACTAGTCACGTGATAACTAGTATAGCTAGCCTGCTGGTCAGCACCTGGCTAACTACACTAGTCACGTGATAACTAGTATATTAAACTATACACTACACTATACACTTCACTATACACTATGCTACTATACACTACACTATACACTACACTATATACACTAAACACTATTATACACTATACACTACACTATACACTACTATACACACTACTATACACTACACTATACACAACACTATTATACACTAAACACTATTATACACTACACTATACACTACTATACACTACACTACTATACACTACACTATATACTTTTACACTATAATATACACTACTATACAATACACTTCTATACACTACACTCTACACTTATACACTACAATATACACTACAATATGCACGACTATACACTACTATACACTACAATATGCACGTCTATACACTACACTAAACACTATTATACTATACACTACACTATACACTACTATACACTACTACACACTAGTGCTGCACTAGTCCCCAAACTGCAAAGACAAAGGCTCCCCAATGTAGATTGACATCCACAGACCCACACGTGGACCCACGGACTCGCACAGAAACCCACGGACTCATCGACTCCCACTGGGCATGCGCTGTTAGCGAGCACCGGTGAGGGTCGCGATGGAACAACACCAGGGGCTGGTGTGGACAGAACCACGGCTGGCCGCTCGTCTCTCAAATTCTGATGTTAGCACCCCCACCCATCTCACCACCTTCATTATGGCTGAGTCCACCTAAGTGACGCTCAGGACTGCTTCAGGTCAGGGGCCGACCTTAAATGACGTCACGTAATTTTAGAGGATTTTTGACCCCCCCCCGCCCCCATCGTCACACGACGTCACAAAGTCAGACCCCTCCCCCTCAAATATGACGTCACAAAGCTCTGCCCCCCTCCGCCCCCCCCCCCAAAAAAACATGCTTCAAATCGCTTTAAACTATTGTTGTCATTGTAGTGCGTAGTTAATGTGGCGCTGCATACTGATGTTGTAGGTAGAAAACATTTATTACAAAGTCTAATTAAGTAGAACGTGTTTATATTTATTTAAAGTTGCGCAATTTGATGTGACGTCACTTTTCTCAAACCCCCCCCCCCCCCCCCCTTGTCACACATCGTCACAAACGTCTGACCCAGCCCCTCCCTCTAGGTGCGTGACGTCATTCACGGACGGCCCCTAATTGTCGCTCTCATTGGCCGTGAGCGAGAATAGCGCAGCGCCGCTAACCGCTACGCCGTGATGGTGCCCCTTACCTGCATGAACGGAGACGCGGTCAGACAATGGGTGAGCCGTTGGTGCGGGCAGGACGAGTGATCTCGGGCGTACCTCCTGACGTGGAAGGCGAGGGAGGTCGGAGCGCGCGTGTGAAGAGAGACGGCAAGGGGCGGGAGGAGAGGGGGGCGATCGGACGGAGCGGAAGCAGGAGGACGAGGGCAGGAGAGGCAGCGGAGCCGTGGAGGAGTCTGGGCGCACTTGATGGTGAAAGTTGACGTGGACGCACGCTGCAGAAGAGAAGAAAATCTTCACGCTCGGCGCCACACACAGCCAGACGTAGCTCACCTCATCCGTCTTGCTGACGATGTGTAGGACGACTAGACTCTGATTGTCTTGTAGTTCTGTGGAAAGAAGGAGAGTTGTCTTGAATCAAACAAGGCCCTCTGCCACCGGTGTGGGCGGGGGGGGGGGTACCCTAGTGGAGGGCTGAGCGTGGGAGTGCGTCGAGGGGAGGGTGAGTGGTGGTTGACATGAATTTGAATTCTTATACATACTATGTATTGTAACATTTATAGTCGTATGGGTTTACATATGGTAGAACATATAGGCTATTAGACGAGGACCAATTCAGTGCCAACATCGTTAACACGGACCCAGATCGTCAACAGGGACCCACATCGTCAACAGGGATGCTCGCCTTGTCAATAGAGACCCACATCAAAAGGGACGCTCACCTCTTTAATCCGGACCCATATCTTCAATCGGGACCCACATCGTCAACAGTGACCCACAACATGAATATGGACACTCACCTCGTCAGTAGGGACCCACTTCGTCAACAGTGACCCACAACATCAATATGGACACTCACCTCGTCAGTAGGGACCCACATCATCAACAGTGACCCACAACATGAATATGTTCACGTTTTTGTTGCGGTTGCACCCGAGTCAAGGGCCGCACGGCTCACAGGGCTCTACACCTGACACGTGAAACTTAAATTAAACTGAAGACGTCTCGCCAGCATGCATCTATCCTCCACGCGTGGCTTCTGTCACGCGACTTCCACGATTTCGCCTGGGAGTCTCCCGTCGCGTGCCCCCATAGGTCTTCTCCATCGGTCGCTCGACTCGCGTAGACCATTCATCCGCGTGGTCCACGTGGTCAAAGAAGAAGTTGGTACCAGCCGAGGCAGCACAACGCCAGTAACACAGACTTATGTAAATGGTCGATAAGAGTGAAGTACAGTACGTCATAACCCACTCATTTCAAATGCTTGCCACATTATTCGTTGCTATTGGTCACATAAAGAACTTGGAATTGCCAATGCTGTGCCACCTCAGGTTCTAAGGCAAAGTGAAATGTCTGCTCTGGGCCGGTCAAGGACACCATTTCTGGGATGAAACGATCACATTCATGACACGTGATGAAGCATATAAGCAGTATGCACTGCTGTAACCTTAGCAGGTACCCACCACAGTCAGTATGCACTGCTGTAGTGAAAGCAGGTACCACCCCAGTCAGTATCCACTGCTGTAATTATAGCAGGTACCACTAGTCAGTATACCTGCTGTAATCTTAGCAGGTACCACCACAGCAGTATGCACTGCTGTAGTGAAAGTAGGTACCACCAGAGTATGCCCTGATGTAATCATAGCAGGTACCACTAGTCAGTATGTACTGCTGTAATCATAGCAGGTACCACCACAGTCAGTATGCACTGCTGTTATAGCATAAAAAAAGATAACGATACTATCATAGAATGTTAACTAAACGAGCATACATTTTTAACTAATTTAGGATAAACATTAAACTTAATGAGTATGGATAAATATAATGCATTAGCATACAGATTCAAATTAATTAGCATACCTAAATTAGCATAGGACAACCGTTGACCAATCGCTGCGCACCATCGCCGGAGACGCGCCCAGGTTTGCCTCTCGACCAATCGGATCGCTGGCCCTCCCCCCCTCCCCACTTTGGCACGCGGCGACCAATCAGATCGCGGGAGGACGCTACCATTTTTAATGCCCTACACGCTGAACGCCGCGCGCCCATGTGCGTGTGAGTGTTTAGTTTTGTGTTAATTATTTTAATCATTAAAGCTCGCGATTGTCAAGGTAAGCTACGTTGACTTTATTTTTTAAAGTATTTTCTCAAGAGAACCGCTGCTGCTGCTGCTGTTGTTGTTGTGAAAGGCCCGGTACACCCTGAGGCCTTGCCTAGACTAGGACAGCCTTGATGTCACGTGGGTCCACACTCTTTGCTTCTTTCGGTGAAGTCACGGAGGTAGAAAGCAAAATTTATTTATTATTTAATTTAATTAAAATTAATTTTATACCTACGTTAAATTTCACTTAAATGGTTAATTAAGTTAATTTAAACTTATTTTATACCAACGTATTTTTTTTTATAAATGAATATTTTTTATCATTTAAATTCATTTTATTTTATACCTACGTTAAATTTAATTTAAATGTGTAATAAATTTTATTTCATACATATGTTAAATTGAATTGAAATGTTTAATAAATTAAATTTATTTTATACCTACGTTTAATTTTTTTATGAATTACATTTATTTAAATTAAATGTATTTTATTTTATATCTACGTAAAATTAAATTGATATTTTCATAAATTACATTTATTTAAATTAATTTTATTTAATACCTACGTTCAATTAAATTTTTAATAAATTAAATTTATTTTATTTAAATTACATTTATTTTATTTTATACCTACGTTAAATTAAATTTTTCATAAGTTAAATTATTTTATTTAAATACATTTTTTAAAATAAATTACATTTCTTTTATTTAAATTACATTTATTTTATACCTACGTTAAATTAAATTAAAAATTTTAATCAAATTTATTTTACATGTACAGTCATTTTAACTGCTCTGACTGCTACAAGCTAAGTGCGGCCTGGAATCGTATTATTAAGTAATACATTTTACAATTACAATTCCTTATAGAGGAACCCCATACTAATGAACTGACTACATATCTATATAATTAAAAGACCGCAAGCAGATACCGCAAAAGCGGACCCCGTTGTCAATGATATAATTTGATCTACGTACAGCAGTTGCTGTACGTACATCATTAAAATTACACCGATTGCAATACGTCACCAAAGACGACACAATTTTAATTTGACCCCCGGGTCTGATCGCGTTAACTGTGCAGGTGGCGGGGGTCGAGAGGTGACTTGCACGTGTGTGCAGCTTGTTGAATATTGACGTGTGATGACTTGTGGAGAGGAAGAATGATGATGATGATGACGATGCAAGTCTTGAAGTCTGACGTTGTTCTCCGAGTCGTGTAGCCTACCGCGTGCCACTTTGGGGATTGCGTAATGTCATTTTAGTTTCCTCCGTGGAACTTTTTATTTTGTTGATCCTAACGATGTAACTAACGTAGGGCGGGCTTGGGAGCGGCGTTGACGATGTGTTTTGGCGTTACACCAACCAGCACCTTTGCATTCAGAAGTTGGAGGTGCTTTGATTGTTACAGCGAGAGGTGGAATCATCACCGTCATCGTCATGGGTTTAAGTGGGCACGGAGCCCGTCAAGGGAATGGGTAGGTAGAGGAATGGGGTTGGAGAGTATACACAACTTGCATTTCTAGTCATTTCAACAACTTTATGGGCATGCGCATCATTAACAGTATCCTGATTCATATTCTTAGTTCTTTCGGTAAAGTCACGTTGAAGGGAAACAACAAAATAATAAAATATATATAAAACAATAAAAATTCTCACGACGTTTCGACCATAACACAAACGGTCGTCTTAAGGTGTGTTGGTTTGCATAAAATTATTTTTAAACGGTGCATTTATTTATTTATAAAAAACGTTAGCGCCACGCGCAGCGATTTGGAAGTTTATTTAGGACTAGTCCATTTATATTCTGAAAAGAGGAGGGGGGAGACGAAATTTTTTATAATGTATGCTGTCTGAAAGCCACTGTAAGCGTGAACAATCAATTAAGACCGGAAATGGTTTATCAAATCTTTCCAATGATTGCTAAGATAGAATCCATCTTCTCGGTTGAAATTGTCTCTGTGCTTGTATATGTGGACAGCCTCATGAACGAATCTCTCATGGTAGCCAGATCAGAATCAGAAAGGGTTTTATTCGCCATGTAAGTTCACACCGACACGGAATTTACTTTGGCAGGATGGTGCATACATTCAACATATAGGAATCTAAAATCTTAAATAAGTTTTAAACAAGTCTTACTATAATAAGGGTTAAAAGTCTAACACCAAGGGCGCTGAAGTATATAAAATTAAATAAATATCGAATATAAAATAGCTTTAAGATATAATTTAAAAATAAAAAATACAAATAGGGTAACATAGTTAATATCGGCAAGGTGTCGTTATGTAGATCAAATGTTAAAAACAGTGTTAGCCCTTGGCCTTGTTTAACAGGCCAGCAGCAGATGGGAAGAAACTGTTTTTATGGCGTGAGGTTTTGGTCCTGATGGACCGAAGCCTTCTGCCAGAGGGGAGTAGCTGAAACAGAGAGTGTCCAGGGTGGGAGAAATCGGCCATAATCTTCCTCGCTCGCCTCATGGACCTTGTCGTGTGCAGGTCCTCGAGGGTTGGTAGATTGCAGGCAATTACCTTCTCAGCAGTGTGGATGATACGCTGCAGTCTGCTCTTGTCCTTGGCAGTGGCAGCAGCATACCAGACGGTTATGGAGGAGGTGAGGATGGATTCAATGATCGCTGTATAGAATTGCACCATCATTGTCTTTGGCAGGTTGAATTTCTTCAGCTGCCGTAGAAAGTACATCCTCTGTTGAGCTTTCTTGGTGAGGGAGCTGATGTTCAATTCCCAGAGGTTCTTTGTAAGCCATCTGGCTACCATGAGAGATTCGTTCATGAGGCTATCCACATATACAAGCACAGAGACAATTTCAACCGAGAAGATGGATTCTATCTTAGCAATCATTGGAAAGATTTGATAAACCATTTCAGGTCTTAATTGATTGTTCACGCTTACAGTGGCTTTCAGACAGCATACATTATAAAAAAAATTGTCTCCCCCCTCCTCTTTTCAGAATATAGATGGACTAGTCCTAAATAAACTGCCAAATCGCTGCGCGTGGCGCTAACGTTTTTATAAATAAATAAATGCACCGTTTAAAAAATATATTTATGCAAACCACCACACCTGAAGACGACCGTTTGTGTTATGGTCGAAACGTCGTGAGAATTTTTATTGTTTTATATATATTTTATTATTTTGTTGTTTCCCTTCAACGTGACTTTACCGAAAGAACTAAGAATATGAATGACTGCAGTCACGAAAGCTTTAAATCAAAAGTATCCTGATTGATGAGCAAAACAAAATTATCAATCTATTGTCATAAATGAGTCCCAAATATCAATAGTCATGCTCAAAACCGCATTCCTATTGTTATAAAAAATCATTGTACCCCCATTCATGATGACCATTCCAATGTGGTCATTATGATGCTCAGAATTAGTTATATTCTCAGAATCATGAACATTTATTAAAACAGCAGTGTGCTCAAAATGCAAATTTACCAATTTCAACATGTACACAATCAATTCCAAGATTCTATTCAAAGTAAGTCCTATGTATCGTGGTGTTTTCATGCTTATCCATTATTGTGCGTCCCCCCCCAAAAAATATACAAAAGTGTATTTGTATAATGTTTGCACGGTGTACAGTCTGGAAATTACCCACATGGCAAATTTCAAGCTTGGTGCGTGTCGGGAAGTACGCTAAACATTTTGAACAGACGCACACATTTACAACTTTGCCTTTGATATATATGGAGATTGGTAATAAATTGTTAATTTAACTACTTTCAAGTTGACTGATTGGAAATAGGAATAGCACTGGCTCACCACGGGGCTTATTGCGTGGTATCTGGGCACTTTATTTGAAACGTAAACCCCACAGTTTGTGAGTACAATTCCTCACAAGTTGCGTCCACAGAGACACACAGACAGACAATGACGTTTCTAGGTAAGAGTAAGAAATGAATCTACGTGTCGAGGAGAGACGAGAGAGCCAAGAGGTCACCTCGGGAGACGGGACGGCGTGTCAACCTTAGTCACGTGACTGAAGGAGTGTGGGCGTGCCGTGCGTACGTGTGTGTACTGTGTGTACCGTGAGTGTGTGTGTACTGTGCGTGTGTGTGTGTGTACTGTGCGTATGTGTACCGTGTGTGTGTACTGTGTGTGTGTACTGTGCGTGTGTGTGTGTACCGTGCGTGTGTGTACCGTGCATGTGTGTGTACCGTGTGTGTGTGCACCGTGTGTGTGTGTACTGTGTGTGTCGTGCGTGTGTGTGTGTACCGTGCGTGTGTGTGCACCGTGTGTGTGTACTGTGCGTGTGTGTGTGTACTGTGTGTGTACCGTGTGTGTGTGTGTACCGTGCATGTGTGTGTGTGTACTGTGAGTGTGTGTGTGTACCGTGTGTGTGTACCGTGTGTGTGTGTACTGTGTGTGTGTGTGCACCGTGTGTGTACCGTGTGTGTGTGTAACGTATGTGTGTGTACCGTGTGTGTGTGTGTGTATACTGTGTGTGTGTAACGTGTGTGTGCACTGTGCGTGTGTGTGTGTACCGTGCGTGTGTGTGCGTGTACCGTGTGTGTGTACTGTGTGTGTGTACCGTTTGTGTGTACTGTGTGTGTGTGCATTGTGTGTACTGTGCGTGTGTGTGTGTAACGTGTGTGTGTGTGTGTGTACCGTGTGTGTAACGTGTGTGTACTGTGTGTGTAGTGATTGTAGAATCACTACTGTGTACACACGCACAAGCGTGACGTCACTATGCGGGGGAGCGTCATGACCACGCGGGTCTACACACACGCATGACGTCATCTCGGCTGGAGGCGGGAATGACGTCAGGGCCGGTTCTGGGCTCCGGGAGGCCACGAGGGTGGTGTGAGGCCGTGGCACTCTCGGTGACCCCGGCTGGACACGTGACTGGGGGCCTAGGAGGCACCTCGGAGGGCACGTGGACAGCAGGGGGGCTTCGAGAGGGTTCTCGAAGGGAGGCGTGGCCGGGGTGGGGCCCGGGCACGCCGAGGCCCATATAAGCAGCCTCCTCACGAGGTTCGAGGCTGCCCGTATCAAGAACGAAGATGCATCGTGAAGACGCCAAGAAGAGTCAAGCCTCCAGTCAGCGGACCTGGCAGTAGCCCACCTCGCTGGGTCACGCTAGAGTATTTGAGAAGTATGTGTTAGCTAGAGTAGGTTGGTGGTCACCACCTTATGTGCAGTGTTATATTACTTACCGTTCTAATAAATCAGCGTTGCCTCCCAAGGAGTCGTGTGTGCACCTATTTCGAACTCACTACACACCCAAGGGAGGGAGCAATGGAAAATGAATCTAAATCAACTTAAACTCCAACTCTGTAACGTCACCACTCTGCATTACTTCATCAGCGTGAAACGCCAGGGGGAGGTGTACCTGGCTAGTGACGTCATGTCACCACGGTATTCATCCCTCCTCCGTCCACCGCGCTCTTGAGCATGACGTCACCTCCGTTTGGGTCACTGCCTATATCGTTCCAGTGGCAATCCTTATTTGGGCAAAGCTACGCCCAGTGACTAGTGGCTCATTAACATAATGTGTCCGTTAAAGCCGTCGCGAGTTTATTGCGACGGGCTCGGCGCTCACGCTTCCATCCCTCGCAGTTTGGCCCGGTCTCATTAACATAATTTATTCAGTTAGAGAGCCGTTCGTGGGAGGGAAGTGACGTCATACTACTTCCTGCTGTCGCGAGGCAACAGGAAGCTGCCGTGTGTGCGCTTGCACTGAAATCCGAGGTGAGAAATTCTCATCGTTGTGGTGGTGGTCGTGGTGGTGGTTGTGGTGGTTGCTGTTGTTGTTTACCAAGGTAGAGCCTCTCTCTCTCGTGGGGATGTCAGTTGAGTAGCAGCGAGCATGGGAATCGATGTCCAGGTTGGAACTTTACAACGCGGGGCCTAGCCACGCGGGGCCTTGCCTCGTGCCCTCGCCTGATTGCGTTCACTTTAATTATCTCGCTTAAGTTTAATTTGTCTTCACCCGGCTCGCCACTTTGTAACTTTGTTTTATTGTAAATATTCACGCAGTTTTTATTTTTTTGTTACCAGGCCAAGCCCGCTTGAGCTGCTATACCGCTCTTGTTATCAGAAGCGACCTGCCCACAACAACACAAGGTGAGGCTTTGTCAACGTGTGTGAATGTTTTGACTTAAAACTTTGGTGACTGCAGGAATTAATATTCTTGGTTCTTTCGGTAAAGTCACGCAGATAGAAAGTTAAATGAAAATAACAATGAAAATTAACAAATAATTGTAAATAAAACAATAGGAATAGGTTTTACCCTTTTAACTGGCACAAAAACTGACACCTTTATTCAAGGCATGTTTGCAATAACCACAACACAAGCAGTCAAAATGCAAACAAAAAAGACAACTCTGATAATAATATGCACTGTCCTTGAATTTGATTGGTCCACACCCGAGACAGCTTTTCTTAGAGCCTAGTCTCCATTGATGTTGGACCAGAAGACGCCAAAAGGCGTACAACTCAAAAACAGCGCACTATCAGAGTATTGAGTGCTCGGGGTGAGCATTAACATTATGAGACCTCCTTTGCCAGAAACAAGATATAGGAATTGGTTTTACCCTTTTAACTGGCACAAAGATTCAGGACAATCAAATTCAAGGACAATGCATATTATTATCAGAGTTGTCTTTTTTGTTTGCATTTTGACTGCTTGTGTTGTGGTTATTGCAAACATGATGCCTTGAATAAAGGTGTCAGTTTTTGTGCCAGTTAAAAGGGTAAAACCTATTCCTATATCTTGTTTCTGGCAAAGGAGGTCTCAATGAAAAAAGCAAAACAACTCACGTCGTTTTGATCGCAACACAAGTAGTCTTTAATTTTCGATTTAAAGCTTTCGTGACTGCAAGGATTCATCTTCTTTGGTTCTTTCGGTAAAGTCACGTAGAATGAGAATAAAATAATAAATTGATGAAATAAAATAACACAATAATATTCTCACGACGTTTCGGCCACAACGATGAAGGCCGCTTGTGTTGTGGCCGAAACGTCGTGAGAATATTATTGTGTTATTTTATTTTATCAATTTATTATTTTATTCTCATTCTACGTGACTTTACCGAAAGAACCAAAGAAGAAGTAGTCTTTATTTAATGTAATTGTATTATCTGTTATTGTTATTTTCTGTCTACGTAACTTTACCGAAAGAAACAAGAATACGTGTGTCAATGTCTATCGGTCAAAGACGCTAAACGGATTGACGCGCAAACTCCAAATATACAGCAGGCGTCAGGGTCGGGATCGAACCCACGACTTCCTGTATACCAGGTGAGGTAGTTAACATCTCACCACGGAGAGAGACACGCAAACTCCAGTTAGCCTCGGATATGTTCGTTGATCCTCAATTAATTACTTGGAGTGAGGAAGCATTCATGCCAAGCAGATGAAGGTGGCCAGGCGTGATTCTAGACACGCCACCGCCTGTTTACCCAGTGACAGTGTACAGTTTGTGTTTGCAGTAACGTCTATTAACTCTGTTGAACACGGAGGTTATATCATAACAATAGTTTACTTTTGTTTTCCTCTGGAACTCTTTGTAAGAATGGAAACAGGAAGTTAACACAGCACACACATGCAGCTGAAGTCGGAACTGTTCATCCCAGCATTTAAGGACATCTGAGCCTGGATTCACACCTCTAAGTTGCGATTGAACGTTAATTTATGAATTTCTGCATTACAAAAATAGTATTGTTTTCAACACCGTCTGCTATGTCAGCTGAATTTAGCTCTCATAAATATTCCTTTTGTAGCCAGACAGCTGAAATTGTGTGCTCGGAGTTTTGGGTTAACATTCATTTTGAAGATACGAGGACTTCCAGGCATGTTTATAACCATTTGCCCTCGCATTGTGTGCCATAACAGCCCTGTGATGAATTTGGGAAACGTTTTTACATCCTGAATATATGAATAAGTATAGACGTGTAAGTCACATGTGACTATATATGCATTCCTCTGTGCCTCGATACTGACGTGTAGATGGTGTGGATATTTTTTTTCTGTCTGCAGCTGACGCTTCCTCTGACGCTTCCTCCGCAGAATTGGTCTGATGGAGCAAATGCACTCAGCGCAGCTCGGTATGACAAGTCAACAATGCGACCAGCGTGCATACAGCACGGATCGGACTGGAAATTTGACACGGCACCAGAGAACTCACACAGGAGAGAAACCCTTCAAGTGCACTGTGTGTGACAAGGCATTTTCAGATTCATCGACTCTTAAAAAACACCAGAGAACACACACGGGAGAGAAACCCTTCAAGTGCAGTATGTGTGTGAAGACATTTTCAGATTCATTTGCTCTTAACACACACCAGAGAACACACACGGGAGAGAAACCCTTCATGTGCAGTGTGTGTGGGAAGGCATTTCCAGATTCATCTAATATTAAAAAACACCAGAGAACACACACGGGAGAGAAACCCTTCAAGTGCAGTGTGTGTGGGACGGCATTTTCATGGTCATCTGCTCTTAAAGCACACCAGAGAACACACACAGGAGAGAAACCCTTCAAGTGCACTGTGTGTGGGAAGAAATTTTCAGATTTATCTACTCTTAAAACACACCAGAGAACACACACGGGAGAGAAACCCTTCAAGTGCAGTGTGTGTGGGAAGGCATTTTCACGGTCATCTGCTCTTAAAACACACCAGAGAACACACACGGGAGAGAAATCCTTCTTGTGCAGTGTGTGTGGGAAGACATTTTCTGATTCATCTGCTCTTAACAAACACCAGAGAACACACACGGGAGTGAAACCCTTCAGGTGCAGTGTATGTGGGAAGGCATTTTCAGATTCATTTGCTCTTAAAACACACCAGAGAACACACACGGGAGAGAAACCCTTCAAGTGCAGTGTGTGTGTGAAGGCATTTTCACAGTCATCTGCTCTTAAAACACACCAGAAAACACACACGGGAGAGAAACCCTTCAAGTGCAGTGTGTGTGGGAAGGCATTTTCACAGTCATCTGCTCTTAAAACACACCAGAGAACACACACGGGAGAGAAACCCTTCAAGTGCAGTGTGTGCGGGAAGGCATTTGCACATTCATCAAATCTTCAAGTACACCAGAGAACACAGAAGCATCAGAAGATCCACAAGGAGTGGAGTCTGAAATCAGCTTGTGAAAGTCAAAGTGCCGCAATGAGCCCATCCCTCATGAAACACGAACCGGAAGAAAATCCCAGCTTGGACACTTTTAAAGGTATCGAGGTGAAATATGAAGAAGTGAAGGTGAAGAGGGAAGAAATGATGGTGAAGAGCGAAGAAGTAAAGGTGAAATGTGGTGAAGTGATGGTGAAGAGCGAAGAAGTGAAGGTAAAATATGAAGATGAAGATTCAACTCCAAAATGGGACCTTCACATCGTGAAGCAGGAGAATTCTGACTGTGAGGCAGAGCGAGGAAACTCCCAGCAGTTTGTGGAAGTGGAGGTGTGGGTGGACTTCCTCCTAGACAATACAAAGTCAAGTGGAGACCCGGTAGATGTGTAAGCTTGAGATGATGTCGCTCCAATAGATGCACCTTTGTCACAGGCCTTTAATGACAAGAACGTGAAGTTGAACACTCAGTTCCTAGTTCAACCTGCAGAGTAAGGGCGGCCAGTCTTTGTGGGCCCGTGGGTTGGGTAGATCTTTAACCAGGAGCGAGAGACAATAAGCTCCCAAGCATTCACTATGTTATAATATTTGCATTTACACGGTGCTTGCTTCACCGCCTCAGCAACTCGGAGTTTTGTGTCGTACCTCGTCTGAAACACTCGAAGAGCATCCCCAAGTAGCAGCTGCCCTTGTGTGGCACAAGGTGGTGGCCCTGCACCAGCCTGCATGTGGACAAGAGCCTGTCAGTAGGGGGCGATGATTGATGCGTAATCTCAGTTGTGTAGTTTGTAGGCAATCTTGATTCGAAGCTTTCGTGACTGCAGGAATCCACACTCTTGAGTTCTTTCTGTAAAGTCACCACGTGGGTAGAAACATAACAGATCACGGCGTTTAGATCACAACACAAGCAATCATCATCAGGTGGGACAACCACAGCAAGAGAAACTGCTGAAGTAGTAGGCGCCTACTATTGCTGCTGTGCTTGTCCCACCTGATGACGATTGCTTGTGTTGCCATCGAAGCGCCCTCATCTATTATTTGTAGCGTAATGTTTAGAATTTGATACATTTTGACCCAGACGCCAGCATGCAACGGCCTACTCGTTTTGAATGACGCAACAATAGTACGGTGTACATACACTTTTGATTTAAAGCTTTCGTGACTGCAAGGATTCATATTCTTGGTTGTTTTGGCAAAGTCACGTAGAAGGGAAACAATAAAATAATAAAAATATAAAACAATAGAATTCTCACGACGTTTCGACTGCAGTGAGAATTTTATTGTTTTATATTTTTTATTATTTTATTGTTTCCCTTCTACGTGACTTTACCGAAAGAACCACGAATATGTACATACACTGTTAAGCAGACGGTGCGTATTTTTAAAAATAGCTTCTTGTGAATACGATGGAACCTGATGCAGGATATTTCACTGCAGTAATTCAATTTTGTTAATATGCCTGTCAATAATTAAGAATGAATACTTGTCTGATTGTGCGTGTACATGTAACATTTTTTTCTATGAGTGTCAAACATTGATTAAGTGTTCAAATATAGATTAAGTGATGTTAGGACAAAGTGTGTGTGTGTGTGTGTTTGGGTGTAACCTGTACAGATCACTCGGGTGAGACCCGTTGTTCTTGTGATACAGGTCAAAGGGTGTTTTGTGTTTCACGAAGCGTCGGCCTCTGGAGCAACTCATCGTCTTTGAAATAGGGAGCACGCTCGGATCATTCATCAGTTACAAGGCATACCACTTACAATTTACACGTAGCGGAGATGCATTCTCTACAACAAGAATTGTAGTTTTGTCTTATGTGTTGATGTAAATTTTGTCTAACTGGGACTAGAAATGCCCTTTGCTGATTCACGTCTGGATGTTCGTACCTATCGGTTGAAGCAAACCCCACTGCTGTTGTTGGGACGCTGTGCACCATTTAATGGTCCAACACATTGACGGCCTTCAGGCCAGGAAAGTCACAACATTTGCACACGAAGGACGCATTCACGCAAGTTCTGAAGTTTTAAAATGAAACATCTTTGAATTGTGTTGTGTTTTGATTTAGATTATTTTATTTCTTCATTAAAAGTTAATTTTACATCTGGAAGACTTCGTTGAAAAGGACATTTCGTGTGAATTTTCTGTCATCGTTAAGTAGACGATGGCCTTGCCGGGGGTTCGGTTCGATGCGGACTTTCACCTGGTAGGGGATCCCGGGATCGGACACACACAGGAGAGAAACCCTTCAGGTGCACTCTGCAAGAAGGTGTTTGCACATTCATAAAATCTTCAAGTACACCAGAGAACACAGAAGCATCAGAAGATCTGCAAGGAGTGGAGTCTGAAATCAGCTTGTGAAAGTCAAAGTGCCACAATAAGCCCATCCCTTATGAAACACGAACCGGAAGAAAATCCCAGCTTGGACACTTTTAAAGGTCTCAAGGTGAAATATGAAGAGGTGATGGTGAAGAGGGAAGAGGTGATGGTGAAATGTGAAGATGATTCAACTCCAAAATCGGACCTTCACATTGATGGAGGCAACGTGAAGCCAGAGGTGAATTCTGACTGAGGCAGAGCGAGGCAACTCCCAGCAATTCATGGAAGTGGAGGTGTGGGTGGACTTGCTCCTAGACATTACAAAGTCAAATGGAGACCCGGTAGATGTGTAAGCTTGAGACGGTCGCTACAATAGATGCACCTTTGTCACAGGCCTTTAATGAAAAGAATGTGAAGTTGAACACTCAATTCCTAGGTTCAACCTACAGAGTAAGAGCGAGCGGCTAGTCTTTGTGGGCCCGTGGGTTGGGGAGATCTCTGACCAGGAGCGAGAGCCAAGAAGCCCCCAAGCATTCACTATGTTATAATAATTGCATTCATTCGGTGCTTGCTTAATCGCCTCGGCAACTCGGAGTTTCGGATCTCGTCTGAAACACTCGAAAAGCATCCCCAAGTAGCAGCTGATACTGTGTGGCACAGGGTAGTGGCCCTGCACCGGCCTGCATTTATTATTTTTTTCCGCCTGATGATGACCGTTTGAGTTATGGTCGAAACGTCGTGAGAATTTTTTATTGTTTTATATATATTTTGTTATTTTGTTGTTTCTCTTCAACGTGACTTTACCGAAAAAACTAAGAATATGAATTACTGCAGTCACGAAAGCTTTAAATCAAAATTTAATTAAATTTTGTTAAAATTCCTGTCAATAATTTAGAATGAACACTTGTCTGATATTGTGTGTACATGCATCACTTTATTTTTTATAAGGGTCAAGCATTGAATAAGTGATGTTAGGACAAAGTGTGTGTGTGTTTGGAAGTAACCTGTATAGATAACTCAGGTGAGACCCGTTGTTCTTGTGATACAGGTCAAAGGCTAGTTTTGTGTTTCAGGAAGCATCTGGAGCAACTCATTGTCTTTGACATAGGAAGCACACTCGGATAATTCATCAGTTACAAGGCATACCACCTTAAAGTTACACGTAGAGGAGATACATTCTCTACAACACGAATTATAATTTTGTCTTACGTGTTGACGTAGATTTTGTCGAGCTCGAACTAGAAGTGCTCCTTGCTGATTAACGTCTGGATGTTCACAACCATGGCTTGAAGCAAGCCCCACTGCTGTTGAGACATTGTCCACCTAAACCGGTCCACAGTTGGCTTGCACACACAGTGTACACACACACAGTGTACACACACACAGTGTACACACACAGTGTCCACCAAAACCGGTCCACAGTTGGCTTGCACTGAAGCAATGCTGCAGTAATTATGGACTTGCACGAAGGCCGTGGGATTTATATTTCGTGTTCAACATTCCTTTGTTTCGTGGAGAGACCGATTAAATTAAATACGTCTTGTCTGCTAATCTTGTTCATATCTGTGTACATCGATATCCCACATTGCTTGCACGTACACACCACACGCAATTAAATCAATAAAAATAAGAACGACTTCCGGGCATTGCGAAGATCGAGGAATCTCTTTCAATGGAGCGAGTTCAGTGTGTTCGATTCAACATCTCTCTGTCTCTGTCCGTCTGTGTCATCTGTTTGCCTCTGTGTTTCTCTTTGCCTGTGTCTCTCTGTCGTCTCTGTGTTCCTCTTGTCTGTGTCTGTCCGCCTGTCTTGTCTGTGTGTGTGTCTATCAGCGTCTATCTAACCGTATTCAACGACTGTCAGTAGCAACACGCGCCCGGTCAACTTGCACGCCCCGTGACTTAAACTTGCTCAAAGGAGTGTTTATCTGTAATTTATTTCGCACCGTATGTTGCCAACCGTGATAATCGATGGGTCTCTGTGTGAGTCTCTGTGTGTGTATCTGTGTGTGTATCTGTGTGAGTCTCTGTGTGTGTATCTGGAACTTATTTCGCACAGTACATAACCGAACCTGCCAAGGAGGAGCGTCTGGTATCTGTGGAGCTGTGGGCTGGGTAAATTGTGAGCAGGAGCGAGAGACAATTAAGCTCCCAAGCATTCACTACGTTATAAACAACATATTTGCACTCATAAGTCGCTTGCCTAATTGCCTCAGCAACTCGGTGTTTCGTATCGAACCTTATCTCAAACAATCGAAGGGCGCCCCCTCGTGGCAGCTGCCCCTGTGTGGCACAAGGTGGCCCTGCACCGGCCTGCACGTGGACATGAGTCTGTCGGTAGGGGGCGATCATTGACGCGTCATCTCCCTGTGGAGTTTCTGGATAGTGTCTGGAATTGCCACTATTTTGACCGTGATACCAACATGCAATGTGCGTTGTGAGTGACACAGTGGTTTGTTTGACATCCGCTGTTAAGTAGACTGCGCATGTTGTTGTGAATGTTACTGGGGTAGCCAGATATGCCTATCGGATTTGAATCTTGAACCTCGGCAATAAATAGAGAAAGCGCTACCATATTCCTGGTTCTTTCGGTAAAGTCACGTAGATAGAAAAATAAATTATAAAAATAATAAAGTAACATTTTAATAATAAATAAAAATAATAAATTGAAAATAAATTGATGAAAAGATGCCATGGGTCGACTGACTGAGATGACTGGCCAATGCACCACCTGTGCCCCCCACTACACACACACAGTGTACACACACAGTGTACACACACACACAGTGTACACACACACATTGTACACACACAGTGTACACACAGTGTGTATGTACATACATAGTGTATATACGTACACACAGTGTACACACACACAGTGTACACACTGTACACACACACACTGTATACACAGTGTACAAACACCTTACACACACAGTACACACAGTGTACACACACAGTGTACACAGACACAGTGTACACACATTGTGTACACACAGTGTACACACACACAGAGTGTACACACACAGTGTATACACACAGTGTACACACACACGGTGTACACACACACGGTGTACACACACAGAGTACACACACACAGTGTACACACACACGGTGTACACACACACACAGTGTACACACACAGAGTACACACAGTGTACACACACACACAGTGTACACACACACAGAGTACACACACACAGTGTACACACACACGGTGTACACACACACAGTGTACACACACAGAGTACACACACACAGTGTATACACACAGTGTACACACACAGAGTACACACACACAGTGTACACACACACAGTGTATACACACAGAGTACACACACAGTGTACACACAGACACAGTGTACAAACACAGTACACACACACAGAGTGCACACACAGTGTACACACACACAGTGTACACAGACAGAGTGTGTACACACACACAGTGTACACACACACAGTGTATACAAACACATACACAGTGTACACACACACAGTGTACACACACAGTGTACACACACAGTGTACACACACACAGTGTACACACACAGTGTATACACAATAATGTCCACGTTGTTGTTGTAGCTGAGCCCACGCACCCAAGGGAGGGAGCAATGTAAAATGAATCTAAATCAACTTAAACTCCAATCCCGCTCTGTGACGTCACCACTCAGCCTTACTTCATCGGCGTGAAACGCCAGGGGGAGGTGTACCTCGCTAGTGACGTCATGTCACCACGGTATTCCACCGCGTTCTTGAGCGTGACGTCACCTCCGCTGGGGTCACTGCCGATATCGTTCCAGTGCCAATCCTTATTTGGGCAAAGCTACGCCCAGTGACTGGCGGCTCATTAACATTATGTATCCGTTAAAGCCGTCGCGAGTTTATTGCGACGAGTTCAGCACCTACGATATATCGGATGATGTCAATGCCGCTGATGACACCGCAACAACTGATGGTGGCAATGTCAATGCCGCTGCTAATGAAGATGGCCATGTTTTTGTTTATTGTAGTACGGAGTTAGACTGATGGCCTTAATCTTAGTTTTCTTGTGGTTGTTGTTGTTTGACTTGCATCCCACTGGGATTTTTGCACACAGCGTTGGTGTACGGTGCTATCTCAGGAATATTTTGATGTTTTTTTCTCCTGGATTTTCTGTTTGGACAGTCACATGATCACTTTAAGATGTTTTCTTGTTCATGTTTTTTGTTTGTTGCGGTTGCACCCGATTCAAGAGCCGAATGGCTCACAGGGCTATACCAAATTAATAGAGCTATGGGCTATGTGACATTAACATAATATAATCATTCTCTAATTTATTTATCTACGGAGCAGCTCATTGTGGGAGGAGCGTGTCTCGTTTCCCGGAAAGTGACGTCATGTCACCTGCTGCTGCGTGACGTCACGGAAATCCGAGGTGAGAAATTCTCATTGCGATTGTGGTTGTTGTGGTGGTGGTTGTGGTGGTTGTTGTTGTTTACCAAGGTAGAGCCTCGCTCTCTCTCGTAGGGATGTCAGTTGAGTAGCAGCGAGCATGGGAATCGATGTCCAGGTTGGAACTTTACAGCGCGGGGCCTAGCCACGCGGGGCCTTGCCTCCTGCCCTCGCCTGATTGCGTTTACTTTAATTATCTCGCTTAAGTTTAATTTGTCTTCACCCGGCTCGCCACTTTGTAACTTTGTTTTATTGTAAATATTCACGCAGTTTTTATTTTTTTCAGCAGGCCAATCCCGCTTGAGCTGCTATACCGCTCTTGTTATCAGAAGCGACCTGCCCACAACAACACAAGGTGAGGCTTTGTCAACATGTGTGAATGTTTTGACTTAAAACTTTGGTGACTGCAGGAATTAATATTCTTGGTTCTTTCGGTAAAGTCACGTAGATAGAAATTTAAATAACATAATAAAAATAAAAAATAGTAAATAAAGCAAAAAAAACACGTTTTGATTGCAACACAAGTGGTCTTTATTTAATGTAATTGTAGTATCAGTTATTGTTATTTTTTATCTACGTAACTTTACCGAAAGAAACAAGAATACGTGTGTCAATGTCTATCGGTCAAAGACACTCAGCGGAGAGACGCGCAAACTCCAAATATACAGCAGGCGTCAGGGTCGGGATCGAACCCACGACTTCCTGTGTACCGGTTGAGGTAGTTAACATCTCACCACGGAGAGACACGCAAACTCCAGTTAGCCTCGGCTATGTTCGTTGATCCTCAATTAATTACTTGGAGTGAGGAAGCATTCATGCCAAGCAGATGAAGGTGGCCAGGCATGGTTCTGGACATGCCACCGCCTCTTGACCCGTGCCAGTGTGTGACAGTGTCAAGTTTGTGTTTGCAGTAAAGTCTATGCTAAATTATCCTGTTATGTAAACCCCTTTGTCAAGGTGCCTCACTTCTCTCAACCAGCTTAAAAGACGCTGCGAATCTTAGCAGCGTTCATTGTAACTCTGTCGTCCTGACAGGTTTGTTCCTTTCACCTGAAGAAGGCCACTTGTGTTGTGGCCGAAACGTCGTGAGAATTTTGTTTTATTTTATTCTCATTCTACGTGACTTTACCGAAAGAACCAAAGAAGATCTATTAACTCTGTTGAACACGGAAGTTATATCAAAACAATAGTTTATTTTTGTTTTCCTCTGGAACTCTTTGTAAGAATCGAAACAGGAGGTGAACACAGCACACACATTCAGCTGAAGTCGGATCTGTTCATCCCAGCATTTAAGGACATCTGAGCCTGGATTCACACCTCTAAGTTGCGATTGAACATTAATTAATGCATTTCTGCAAAACACAAATAATATTGTTTTCAACACCCTTTGCCGAAATTGTGTACTCGGAGTTTTGAGTTAACATTCATTTTGAAGAGACGAGGACTTCCAGGCATATTAATGATATTTGCCCTCTCATTGTGTGCCATAACAGCCCGTGTGAGGAATTTGGGAAACTTTTTCACTGCATCATGAATACATGAATAAGTATAGACGTCGAAGTCACATGTGACTATATATGCATTCCTCTGTGCCTCGATATTGACGTGAAGATGGTGTGGATATTCTTATTTTCTGTCTGCAGCTGACGCTGGTCTGATGGAGCAAAGGCAGTCAGCGCAGCTCGGTACGACAAGTCAACATTGCGACCAGCGTGCATACAGCACGGATCGGACTGGAAATTTGACACAGCACCAGAGAACTCGCACAGGAGAGAAACCCTTCAAGTGCACTGTGTGTGACAAGGCATTTGCATGGCCATCAGTTCTTGAGACCCACCAGAGAACACACACGGGAGAGAAACCCTTCAAGTGTAGTGTGTGTGGGAAGGCATTTTCACAGTCATCTGCTCTTAAAAAACACCAGAGAACACACACGGGAGAGAAACCCTTCAAGTGCAGTGTGTGTGGGAAGGCATTTCCAGATTTATCTAATCTTCAAAGACACCAGAGAACACACACGGGAGAGAAACCCTTCAAGTGTAGTGTGTGTGGGAAGGCATTTTCACGGTCATCTGCTCTTAAAAGACACCAGAGAACACACACGGGAGAGAAACCCTTCAAGTGCAATCTGTGCGGGATGGCGTTTGCACAGTCCCCACATCTTCAAGTACACCAGAGAACACACACTGGAGAGAAACCCTTCAAGTGCACTGTGTGTGGGAAGGCGTTTGCACATTCATCAGTTCTTCAGACCCACCAGAGAACACACACAGGAGAGAAACCCTTCAAGTGCAGTGTGTGTGGGAAGGCATTTTCACTGTCATCTGTTTTTAAAAAACACCATAGAACACACACAGGAGAGAAACCCTTCAGGTGCACTCTGTGCGGGATGGCGTTTGCACAGTCATCACATCTTAAATTACACCAGAGAACACACACAGGAGAGAAACCCTTCAGGTGCATTCTGTGCAGGATGGCGTTTGTACATGTGTCACATCTTCAAAGACACGAGAGAACACACACGGGAGAGAAACCCTTCAGGTGCACTCTGTGCGGGATGGCGTTTGCAGATTCATCAAATCGTCAAAGACACCAGAGAGCACACACGGGAGAGAAACCCTTTAAGTGCAGTGTGTGTGGAAAGGCATTTTCACAGTCATCTGTTCTTCAAAAACACCAGAGAACACACACAGGAGAGAAACCCTTCAAGTGCACTCTGTGCGGGAAGGCATTTTCACAGTCACCACATCTTAAAGTACACCAGAGAACACACACGAGAGAGAAACTCTTCAGGTGCACTCTGCAGGAAGGCGTTTACACATTCATCAAATCTTCAAGTACACCAGAGAACACAAAAGCATCAGAAGATTCACAAGGAGTGGCGTCTGAAATCAGCTTGTGAAAGTCAAAGTGCCGCAATCAGCCCATCCCTCATGAAACAAGAACCGGAGGAAAATCCCAGCTTTGACACTTAAGGGTATCGAGGTGAAACGTGAAGAGGTGATGGTGAAGAGGGAAGAAGTGATGAGCGAAGAAGTGAAGGTAAAATGTGAAGATGAAGATTCAACTTCAAAATCCGACCTTCACATCGATGGAGGCAACATGAAGCAGGAGGAGAATTCTTACTGTGAGGCAGAGCGAGGCAACTCCCAGCAGTTTGTGGAAGTAGAGGTGTGGGTGGACTTCCTCCTTGACAATACAAAGTCAAGTGGAGACCCGTTAGATGTGTAAGCTTGAGACGATGTCGCTACACTAGATGCACCTTTGTCACCGGCCTTTAATGACAAGAACGTGAAGTTGAACACTCAGCTCCTAGGTTCAACCTGCAGAGTAAGGGCGGCCAGTCTTTGTGGACCTGTGGGTTGGGTAGATCTCTAACCAGGAGCGAGAGACAATAAGCTCCCAAGCATTCACTATGTTATAATAATTGCTTTTACACGGTGCTTGCTTAACCGCCTCAGCAACTCGAAGTTTCGTGTCGTACCTCGTCTGAACACTCGAAGAGCATCCCCAATTAGCAGCTGCCCCTGTGTGGCACAAGGTGGTGGCCCTGCACCAGCCTGCATGTGGACAAGAGCCTGTCAGTAGGGGGCGATGATTGATGCGTCATCTCAGTTGTGTAGTTTGTAGGCAATCTTGATTCGAAGCTTTCGTGACTGCAGGAATCCACACTCTTGAGTTATTTCGGTAAAGTCACCACGTGGGTAGAAACATAACAGATCACGGCGTTTAGATCACAGCACAAGCAATCGTCATCAGGTGGGACAACCACAGCAAGAGAAACTGCTGAAGTAGTAGGCGCCTACTCCAGCAGTTTCCTCTTATTGCTGCTGTGCTTGTCCTACCTGATGACGATTGCTTGTGTTGCCATCGAAACGCCGTGATCTATTATTTGTAGCGTAATGTTTAGAATTTGCTACATTTTGACCCAGACGCCAGCATGCAACGGCCTACTCGTTTTGAATGACGCAACAATAGTACGTTGTACATACACTGTTAAGCAGACGGTGCGTATTTGTAAAATAGCTTTTTGTTAATACGATGTAACGTGATGCAGTCAATTTCGCTGCAGTAATTCAATTTTGTTTATATGCCCGTCAATTATTTAGAATGAATACCGTGTCTGATTGTGCGCGTGCATGTAACATTTTGTCTGAGGGTCAAACATTGAATAAGTGATGTTAGGACAAAGTGTGTGTGTGTGTTTGGAAGTAACCTGTACAGATCACTCGGGTGAGACACGTTGTTCTTGTGATACAGGTCAAAGGGTATTTTTGTGTTTCACGAAGCGTCTGCCTCTGGAGCAACTCATTGTCTTTGAAATAGGGAGCACGCTCGGATCATTCATCAGTTACAAGCCATACCATTTAAAAGTTACACGTATAGGAGGAGGTACATTCTCTACAACACGAATTGTAGTTTTGTCTTACGTGTTGACGTAGATTTTGTCTAACTGGGACTAGAAATGCTCCTTGCTGATTCACGTCTGGATGTTCGTACCTATCGGTTGAAGCAAACCCCACTGCTGTTGTTGAGACGCTGTGCACCATTTAATGGTCCAACACATTGACGGCCTTCAGGCCAGGAAAGTCACAACATTTGCACACGAAGGACGCATTCACGCAAGTACCTCATGCTCCGTTTTGAAGTTTTAAAATGAAGCATCTTTGAATTGTGTTGTGTTTTGAATTAGATTATTTTACTTCTTCATTAAAAGCTTGTATCAATTTACATCTGGAAGGCTACATTGAAAAGGACATTTCGAGTGAATTTTCTCTCAACGTTAAGTAGATGGCCTTGCCGGGGGTTCGGTTCGATGCGGACTTTCACCTGTTTGGGATTGCGGGATCGAGATAAGGCGACACGGAGCTGGCCGTGCGAGAAGACTGCCGTCTACAGATCGATTCCAACGTAATCGAACGTCTTTCCCTGCGCCTCCGTCGTCCATGCAGGGGGTGCGTAGGTTTACAGCGCCCCTTGCATGAAAACAATGGAAAGTGCAGCGCTCATCACAGATAGATAAAGTTGCGCGCTTATATTTAAAATGTTATTTTTTAAGGTGATGTTGAAATCTAAAAGTGTTTAGCCAGTTCATGATTTTAATCAGATTGATTCATTGATTATGCACCACATATCTGAGCTTTTGTGGTCCTGTTGAGCTAAAGTTGGAAAAAGTCCGTGACTATAACTTCGCTCAATATTGTAAACGTGTTTCTATTATTTAGTTATTGTTTAATACAAACTACTTCAGATAATGGGTTTCAAGATGTACTTGAATGGCACGTTCGTTGTTCCGGTGTTTAATGGCTTGCACGTCATGGCAAATGGCTTCCATCGATGTGGAAGTCAATGGTGGATGATGATTTGACATTTCAGTGTTGATTTGGAGTAGATTGTTTAACTGTTGCATACCGGTTGGTGAAATGCTTTGCCGAGTACCTGAACTGTTTGACCAAGTGAATTCATGAAGAGTTCGATACGAGTTTGAGCGTTAATATTCTTGCGGAACAACAAAGGTCTGATATTTTAAAGATTACTGATCGTACGTTTATTGCGACAATGTTCACGGGGAACACGTGTGGAGGTCGAGTTCCAGGTAAAGTCTCCCCTTACCTGGCAACCATGGTGGTTGTCCGCTGATCACTCTCGCTCCGTCACAGCTACGAGCTGTAGGGACGGGACTCTCCACCCTGGCGCTGTTTTAATTCACAGCACCAAGAGCGGAGAGCCTCATCCCTGCAGTGCCCTCCTGTCGTGCCGCATCATTTACCGCGTAACGAGGCAACGTTTTCACGAGCAGTGCGTTCCACTACACACCCACACGAGCGAACCATGTGCAACAGTGTGCGTACATACAGACACGAACAAACACGCGGGTGCACATACACACACGAGCGCTTACTTGCATACACGGACGAGTGGATATGCACGCACGAGTGTGGTCACCACCTGGCTAGCTACACTAGTCACGTGATAACTAGTATACTAAACTATACACTACACTATACACTACACTACTATACACTACACTATACTAAACACTATTATACACTACATTATACACTACACTATATACTACTATACAATACACTATTATACACTACACTATACACTTATACACTACACTATACACTACTATACAATACACTATTATACACTACACTATACACTTATACACTACAATATACACTACACTATACACTACAATACACACTATTATACACTACACTATACACTTATACACTACACTATACACTATTATACACTACACTACTATACAATACACTATTATACACTACACTATACACTTATACACTACAATACACACTACAATATGCACTACTATACACTACACACTACTATACACTACACTATACACTACACTATACACTACACTACTATACACTACACTATACACTACACCATACACTACTATACACTACACTATACACTACTATACACTACACTACTATACACTACACTACTATACACTACACTATCCACTACACTATACACTACTATACACTACACTATACACTACACTATACACTACACCATACACTACTATACACTACACTATACACTACTATACACTACACTATACACTACTACACACTAGTGCTGCACTAGTCCCCAAAATAAAAAGACAAAGGCTCCCCAATGTAGACTGACGCATCCACAGACCCACACGTGAACCCACGGACTCGCACAGAAACCCACGGACTCATCGACTCCCACTGGGCGTGCGCTGTTAGCGAGCAACGGTGAGGGTCGCGATGGAACATCACCAGGGGCTGGTGTGGACAGAACCACGGCTGGCCGCTCGTCTCTCCAATTCTGATGTTAGCACCCCCACCCACCTCACCACCTCCTTAATTATGGCTGAGTCCACCTAAGTGACGCTCAGGACTGCTTCAGGTCAGGGGCCGACCTTAAATGACGTCACGTGATTTTAGAGGATTTTTGACCCCCCCCGCCCCCATCGTCACACGACGTCACAAAGTCAGACCCCTCCCCCTCAAATATGACGTCACAAAGCTCTGCCCCCCTCCGCCCCCTCCACCCAAAAAAAAGATAAAACATGCTTCAAATCTCTTTAAACTATTGTTGTCATTGTAGTGCGTTGTTAATGTGGCGCTGCACTCTGATGTAGGTAGAAAACATTTATTACAAAGTCTAATTAAGTAGAACGTGTCTATATTTAAAGTTGCACAATTTGGTGTGACGTCACATTTCTCAAACCCCCCCCCTCGTCACACATCGTCACAAACGTCTGACCCCGCCCACCCCCCCCCCCCTCTAGGTGCGTGACGTCATTCACGGACGGCCCCTAATTGTCGCTGGTATTTGCCGTGAGCGAGAATAGCGCAGCGCCGCTAACCGCTATGCCGTGATGGTGCCCTTACCTGCATGAACGGAGACGCGGTCAGACGATGCGTGAGCCGCTGGTGTGGGCAGGACGAATGATCTCGGGCGTACCTCCTGACGTGGAAGGCGAGGGAGGTCGGAGTGCGCGTGTGAAGAGAGACAGCAAGGGGCGGGAGGAGAGGGGGGCGATCGGACGGAGCGGAAGCAGGAGGACGAGGGCAGGAGAGGCAGCGGAGCCGTGGAGGAGTCTGGGCGCGCTTGATGGTGAAACTTGACGTGGACGCACGCTGCAGAAGAGAAGAAAATCTTCACGCTCGGCGCCACACACAGCCAGACGTAGCTCACCTCATCCGTCTTGCTGACGATGTGTAGGACGACTAGACTCTGATTGTCTTGTAGCTCTGTGGAAAGAAGGAGAGGTGTCTTGGGTCCAACAAGGCCCTCTGCCACCGGTGTGCACGGGGGGGGGGGGGTACCCTAGTGGAGGGCTGATCGTGGGAGTGAGTCGAGGGGAGGGTGAGTGGTGGTTGACATGAATTTGAATTCTTATACATGCTATGTATTGTAACATTTATTGTCGTATGGGTTTACATATGGTAGAACATATATGCTATTAGACGAGGACCAATTCAATACTAACATCGTTAACACGGACCCACATCGTCATCAGGGACCAACATCGTCAACAGGGATGCTCGCCTCGTCAATAGAGACCCACATCAAAAGAGACGCTCACCTCTTTAATCCGGACCCATATCTTCAATCGGGACCCACATCGTCAACAGTGACCCACAACATGAATATGGACACTCACCTCGTCAGTAGGGACCCATATCGTCAACAGTGACCCACAACATGAATATGTTCACGTTTTTTGTTTGTTGCGGTTGCACCCGAGTCAAGGGCCGCACGGCTCACAGGGCTCTACACCTAAAACGTGAAACTTAAACTGAAGACGACGTCTCGCCAGCATGCGTCTATCCTCCACGCGTGGCCTCTGTCACGCGACTTCCACAATTTCGCCTGAGAGTCTCCCGCCGCGTGCCCCCATAGGTCTTCTCCATCGGTCGCTCGACTCGCGTAGACCGTTCATCCGTGTGGTCCATGTGGTCAAAGAAGAAGTTGGTACCAGCCAAGGCAGCACAACGCCAGTAACAGACTTATGTAAATGGTCGATAAGAGTGAAGTACAGTACGTCATAACCCACTCATTTCAAATGCTTGCCACGTAATTCGTTGCTATTGGTCACATAAAGAACTTGGAATTGCTAATGCTGTGCCACCTCTGGTTCTAAGGCAAAGTGAAATGTCTGCTCTGGGCCGGTCAAGGACACCATTTCTGGGATGAAACTATCACATTCACGACACGTGATAAAGCATATAAGCAGTATGCACTGCTGTAACCTTAGCAGGTACCACCACGGTCAGTATGCACTGCTGTAGTGAAAGCAGGTACCACCACAGTATGCACTGATGTAATTATAGCAGGTACCACTAGTCAGTATACCTGCTGTAATCATAGCAGGTAACACTAGTCAGTATGTACTGCTGTAATCATAGCAGGTACCACCACAGCCAGTATGCACTGCTGTTATAGGATAAAAAATATAACGATACTATCATAGAATGTTAACTAAACGAGCATACATTTTTAACTAATTTAGGATAAACATTAAACTTAATGAGTATGGATAAATAAACTACAATAGCATACAGATTAAAACTAATTAGCATACCAAAATTAGCATAGGACACCTGTTGACCAATCGCTGCGCACCACCGCCGGAGACGCGCCCAGGTTTGCCTCTCGACCAATCGGATCGCTGGCCCTCCCCCCTCTCCACTTTGGCACGCAGGGCGACCAATCAGATCGCGGGAGGACGCTACCATTTTTAATGCGCTGCACGCTGAACGTTGCGCGCCCATGTGCGTGTGAGTGTTTAGTTTTGTTTTAATTATTTTAATCTTTAAAGTTCGCGAGTGTCAAGGTAAGCTACGTTGACTTTTTTTTTAAAGCATTTTCTCAAGAGAACCATTGTTGCTGCTGCTGCTGTTGTGAAAGGCCCGGTACACCCTGAGGCCTTGCCTAGACTAGGACAGCCTTGATGTCACGTGGGTCCACACTCTTTGTTTCTTTCGGTAAAGTCACGGAGATAAAAAATAAAAATTATTAATTAATTAATTTCATTACATTTTATTTTATACCTACGTTAAATTTCATTTTAATTTTTATTTAATTAAAATGTATTTTATACCTACGTATTTTTTTTTATAAATGAATGAGTTTTTTTATTTAAATTAAATTAATTTTATTTTATACCTACGTTAAATTATTTTTTTTATAAATTAAATTTATTTTATTTCAATTAAATTTATTTTATACCTACGTTAAATTAATTTTTTACATTTTTATTTTATTTAAATTAAATTTATTTTATACCTAAGTTAAATTAAGTGTCTGTATGTAAGTGTCTGTATGTAAGTGTCTGTATTTAAGTGTCTCAGTGTCTGTAAGTAAGTGTCTAAGTAAGTGTCTGTATGTAAGTGTCTCTATGTAAGTGTCTGTATATAAGTGTCTGTATGTAAGTGTCTGTATGTTAAGTGTTTGTATGTAAGTGTCTGTATGTAAATATCTCAGTGTCTGTATGTAAGTGTCTGTATGTAAGTGTCTGTATGTAAGTGTCTCAGTGTCTGTATTTAAGTGTCTGTATGTAAGTGTCTGTATGTGTCTGTATGTGTCTGTATGTAAGTGTCTGTATGTAAGTCTCTGTATGTAGGTGGCTGTATGTAAGTGTCTGTAAGTGTCTGTATGTAAGTATCTGTATGTAAGTGTCTGTGTGTAAGTTTCTGTATGTAAGTGTCTGTTTGTAAGTGTCTGTATGTAAGTGTCTGTATGTAAGTGTCTGTATGTAAGTGTCTTCGTGTCTGTATGTAAGTGTCTGTATGTAAGTGTCTGTATGTAAGTGTCTCAGCGTCTGTATGTGTCTGTATGTAAGTGTCTGTATGTAAGTGTCTCAGTGTCTGTATGTAAGTGTCTCAGTGTCTGTATGTAAGTGTCTCAGTGTCTGTATGTAAGTGTCTGTATGTAAGTGTCTCAGTGTCTGTATGTAAATGTCTGTATGTAAGTGTCTGTATGTAAGTGTCTTAGTGTCTGTATGTAAGTGTCTGTATGTAATTGTCTGTATGTAAGTGTCTTTATGTAAGAGTCTGTAAGTGTCTGTATGTAAGTGTCTAAGTGTCTGTATGTAAGTGTCTTTATGTAAGAGTCTGTATGTAAGTGTCTGTATGTAAGTGTCTAAGTGTCTGTATGTAAGGGTCTGTATGTAAGTGTCTGTATGTAAGTGTCTGTATGTAAGTGTTTGTATGTAAGTGTCTGTATGTAAGTGTCTCAGTGTCTGTTTGTGTCAGTATGTAAGTGTCTGTATGTAAGTGTCTATGTAAGTGTCTGTATGTAAGTGCCTGTATGTAAGTGTCTGTATGTAAGTGTGCGTATGTAAGTGTCTGTATGTAAGTGTCTGTATGTAAGTGTCTCAGTGTCTGTATGTAAATGTCTTTATGTAAGTGTCTGTATGTAAGTGTCTGTATGTAAGTGTCTGTATTTAAGTGTCTCAGTGTCTATAAGTAAGTGTCTAAGTAAGGGTCTGTATGTAAGTGTCTGTATTTAAGTGTCTCAGTGTCTGTAAGTAAGTGTCTAAGTAAGTGTCTGTATGTAAGTGTCTGTATGTAAGTGTCTGTATGTTAAGTGTTTATATGTAAGTGTCTGTATGTGAATATCTCAGTGTATGTATGTAAGTGTCTGTATGTAAGTGTCTGTATGTAAGTGTCTCAGTGTCTGTATGTAAGTGTCTGTATGTAAGTTTCTGTATGTAAGTGTCTGTATGTAAGTGTCTGTATGTTAAGTGTCTGTATGTAAGTGTCTGTATGTAAGTATCTCAGTGTCTGTATGTAAGTTTCTGTATGTAAGTGTCTGTATGTAAGTGTCTCAGTGTCTGTATGTAAGTGTCTGTATGTAAGTATATGTATGTAAATGTCTGTGTGTAAGTGTCTTAGTGTCTGTATGTAAGTGTCTGTATGTAAGTGTCTGTATGTGTCTGTATGTAAGTGTCTGTAAGTGTCTGTATGTAAGTGTCTGTATGTAAGTGTCTGTATGTAAGTGTCTGTATGTAAGTGTTTGTATGTAAGTGTCTGTATGTAAGTGTCTCAGTGTCTGTTTGTGTCAGTATGTAAGTGTCTGTATGTAAGTGTCTATGTAAGTGTCTGTATGTAAGTGCCTGTATGTAAGTGTCTGTATGTAAGTGTGCGTATGTAAGTGTCTGTATGTAAGTGTCTGTATGTAAGTGTCTCAGTGTCTGTATGTAAATGTCTTTATGTAAGTGTCTGTATGTAAGTGTCTGTATGTAAGTGTCTGTATTTAAGTGTCTCAGTGTCTATAAGTAAGTGTCTAAGTAAGGGTCTGTATGTAAGTGTCTGTATGTAAGTGTCTGTATTTAAGTGTCTCAGTGTCTGTAAGTAAGTGTCTAAGTAAGTGTCTGTATGTAAGTGTCTGTATGTAAGTGTCTGTATGTTAAGTGTTTATATGTAAGTGTCTGTATGTGAATATCTCAGTGTATGTATGTAAGTGTCTGTATGTAAGTGTCTGTATGTAAGTGTCTCAGTGTCTGTATGTAAGTTTCTGTATGTAAGTGTCTGTATGTAAGTGTCTCAGTGTCTGTATGTAAGTGTCTGTATGTAAGTGTCTGTATTTAAGTATATGTATGTAAATGTCTGTGTGTAAGTGTCTTAGTGTCTGTATGTAAGTGTCTGTATGTAAGTGTCTGTATGTGTCTGTATGTAAGTGTCTGTAAGTGTCTGTATGTAAGTGTCTGTATGTAAGTGTCTGTATGTAAGTGGCTGTATGTAAGTGTCTGTAAGTGTCTGTATGTAAGTATCTGTATGTAAGTGTCTGTATGTAAGTTTCTGTATGTAACTGTCTCTATGTAAGTATCTGTATGTAAGTGTCTGTATGTCAGTGTCACAGTGTCAGTATGTAAGTGTCTGTATGTAAGTGTCTGTATGTAAGTGTCTGTATGTAAGTGTCTGTGTGTAAGTGTCTGTATGTAAGTGTCTCAGTGTCTGTATATAAGTGTCTGTATGTAAGCGTCTGTATGTAAGTGTCTCAGTGTCTGTATGTAAGTGTCTGTATGTAAGTGTCTGTATGTAAGTGTCTCAGTGTTTTATGTAAGTGTCTGTATGTAAGCGTCTGTATGTAAGTGTCTATGTAAGTGTCTCAGTGTCTTTATGTAAGTGTATGTATGTAAGTGTCTCAGTGTCTGTATGTAAGTGTCTCAGTGTCTGTATGTAAGTGTCTCAGTGTCTGTATGTAAGTGTCTGTATGTAAGTGTCTCAGTGTCTGTATGTAAGTGTCTGTATGTAAGTGTCTGTATGTAAGTGTCTGTATGTAAGTGTCTCAGTTTCTGTATGTAAGTGTCTGTATGTAAGTGTCTCAGTGTCTGTATGTAAGTGTCTGTATGTAAGTGTCTGTATGTAAATGTCTCAGTGTCTGTATGTAAGTGTATGTAAGCGTCTGTATGTAAGTGTCTATGTAAGTGTCTCAGTGTCTGTATGTAAGTGTCTGTATGTAAGTGTCTGTATGTAAGTGTCTTAGTGTCTGTATGTAAGTGTCTGTATGTAATTGTCTGTATGTAAGTGTCTTTATGTAAGAGTCTGTATGTAAGGGTCTGTATGTAAGTGTCTAAGTGTCTGTATGTAAGTGTCTTTATGTAAGAGTCTGTATGTAAGTGTCTGTATGCAAGTGTCTAAGTGTGTGTATGTAAGGGTCTGTATGTAAGTGTCTGTATGTAAGTGTCTGTATGTAAGTGTCTGTATGTAAGTGTTTGTATGTAAGTGTCTGTATGTACGTGTCTTAGTGTCTGTATGTAAGTGTCTGTATGTAAGTGTCTGTATGTAAGTGTCTGTATGTAAGTGTCTCAGCGTCTGTATGTGTCTGTATGTAAGTGTCTGTATGTAAGTGTCTGTATGTAAGTGTCTATGTAAGTGTCTGTATGTAAGTGCCTGTATGTAAGTGTCTGTATGTAAGTGTCTGTATGTAGATGTGTGTATGTAAGTGTCTGTATGTAAGTGTCTGTATGTAAGTGTCTCAGTATGTGTATGTAAATGTCTTTATGTAAGTGTCTGTATGTAAGTGTCTGTATGTAAGTGTCTGTATGTAAGTCTCAGTGTCTGTATGTCAGTGTGTGTTTGTAAGTGTCTGTATGTAAGTGTCTGTATTTAAGTGTATCAGTGTCTGTAAGTAAGTGTCTAAGTAAGTGTCTATATGTAAGTGTCTGTATGTAAGTGTCTGTATGTTAAGTGTTTGTATGTAAGTGTCTGTATGTGAATATCTCAGTGTCTGTATGTAAGTGTCTGTATGTAAGTGTCTGTATGTAAGTGTCTCAGTGTCTGTATGTAAGTGTCTGTATATAAGTGTCTGTATGTAAGTGTCTCAGTGTCTGTATGTTAAGTGTCTGTATGTAAGTGTCTGTATGTAAGTATCTCAGTGTCTGTATGTAAGTTTCTGTATGTAAGTGTGTGTATGTAAGTGTCTGTATGTAAGTGTCTGTATGTAAGTGTCTCAGTATCTGTATGTAAATGTCTTTATGTAAGTGTCTGTATGTAAGTGTCTGTATGTAAGTGTCTGTATGTAAGTCTCAGTGTCTGTATGTCAGTGTGTGTTTGTAAGTGTCTGTATGTAAGTGTCTGTATTTAAGTGTCTCAGTGTCTGTAAGTAAGTGTCTAAGTAAGTGTCTGTATGTAAGTGTCTGTATGTAAGTGTCTGTATGTTAAGTGTTTGTATGTAAGTGTCTGTATGTGAATATCTCAGTGTCTGTATGTAAGTGTCTGTATGTAAGTGTCTGTATGTAAGTGTCTGTATGTAAGTGTCTGTATGTAAGTGTCTCAGATCTGTATGTGTCTGTATGTAAGTGTCTGTATGTAAGTGTCTGTATGTAAGTGGCTGTATGTAAGTGTCCGTATGTAAGTGTCTGTATGTAAGTGTCTGTATGTGTCTGTATGTAAGTGTCTGTATGTAAGTGTCTGTATGTAAGTGTCTGTATGTAAGTGTCTGTATGTTAAGTGTCTGTATGTAAGTATCTCAGGGTCTGTATGTAAGTTTCTGTATGTAAGTGTCTGTATGTAAGTGTCTCAGTGTCTGTATGTAAGTGTCTGTATGTAAGTGTCTCAGTGTCTGTATGTAAGTGTCTGTATGTAAGCTTCTGTATGTAAGTGTCTGTAAGTAATGTCTCTATGTAAGTGTCTCAGTGTCTGTATGTAAGTGTCTGTATGTAAGTGTCTCAATGCAAGTGTCTGTATGTAAGTGTCTGTATGTCAGTGTCACAGTGTCTGTATGTAAGTGTCTGTATGTAAGTGTCTCAGTGTCTGTATGTAAGTGTCTGTATGTAAGCATCTGTATGTGTCTATGTAAGTGTCTCAGTGTCTGTATATAAGTGTCTGTATGTAAGTGTCTGTATGTAAGTGTCTCAGTGTCTGTATGTAAGTGTATGTAAGTGTCTGTATGTAAGTGTCTCAGTATCTGTATGTAAGTGTATGTAAGCGTCTGTATGTAAGTGTCTATGTAAGTGTCTGTATGTAAGTGTCTGTAAGTAAGTGTCTGTATGTAAGTGTCTCAGTGTCTGTATGTACGTGTCTGTATGTAATTGTCTGTATGTAAGTGTTTTTATGTAAGAGTCTGTATGTAAGTGTCTGTATGTAAGTGTCTAAGTGTCTGTATGTAAGTGTCTCTATGTAAGAGTCTGTATGTAAGTGTCTGTATGTAAGTGTCTAAGTGTCTGTATGTAAGGGTCTGTATGTAAGTGTCTATATGTAAGTGTCTGTATGTAAGTGTCTGTAAGTAAGTGTCTGTATGTAAGTGTCTCAGTGTCTGTATGTACGTGTCTGTATGTAATTGTCTGTATGTAAGTGTTTTTACGTAAGAGTCTGTATGTAAGTGTCTGTATGTAAGTGTCTAAGTGTCTGTATGTAAGTGTCTCTATGTAAGAGTCTGTATGTAAGTGTCTGTATGTAAGTGTCTAAGTGTCTGTATGTAAGGGTCTGTATGTAAGTGTCTATATGTAAGTGTCTGTATGTAAGTGTCTGTATGTAAGTGTCTGTATGTAAGTGTGTGTATGTAAGTGTCTGTATGTAAGTGTCTGTATGTAAGTGTCTCACTATCTGTATGTAAATGTCTTTATGTAAGTGTCTGTATGTAAGTGTCTGTATGTAAGTGTCTGTATGTAAGTCTCAGTGTCTGTATGTCAGTGTGTGTTTGTAAGTGTCTGTATGTAAGCATCTGTATGTAAGTGTCTGTATGTAAGTGTCTGTATGTTAAGTGTCTGTATGTAAGTATCTCAGTGTCTGTATGTAAGTTTCTGTATGTAAGTGTCTGTATGTAAGTGTCTCAGTGTCTGTATGTAAGTGTCTGTATGTAAGTGTCTCAGTGTCTGTATGTAAGTGTCTGTATGTAAGCTTCTGTATGTAAGTGTCTGTAAGTAATGTCTCTATGTAAGTGTCTCAGTGTCTGTATGTAAGTGTCTGTATGTAAGTGTCTCAATGTAAGTGTCTGTATGTAAGTGTCTGTATGTCAGTGTCACAGTGTCTGTATGTAAGTGTCTGTATCTAAGTGTCTCAGTGTCTGTATGTAAGTGTCTGTATGTAAGAATCTGTATGTGTCTATGTAAGTGTCTCAGTGTCTGTATATAAGTGTCTGTATGTAAGTGTCTGTATGTAAGTGTCTCAGTGTCTGTATGTAAGTGTATGTAAGTGTCTGTATGTAAGTGTCTCAGTGTCTGTATGTAAGTGTATGTAAGCGTCTGTATGTAAGTGTCTATGTAAGTGTCTGTATGTAAGTGTCTGTAAGTAAGTGTCTGTATGTAAGTGTCTCAGTGTCTGTATGTACGTGTCTGTATGTAATTGTCTGTATGTAAGTGTTTTTATGTAAGAGTCTGTATGTAAGTGTCTGTATGTAAGTGTCTAAGTGTCTGTATGTAAGTGTCTCTATGTAAGAGTCTGTATGTAAGTGTCTGTATGTAAGTGTCTAAGTGTCTGTATGTAAGGGTCTGTATGTAAGTGTCTATATGTAAGTGTCTGTATGTAAGTGTCTGTATATAAGTGTCTGTATGTAAGTGTCTGTATGTAAGTGTGTGTATGTAAGTGTCTGTATGTAAGTGTCTCACTATCTGTATGTAAATGTCTTTATGTAAATGTCTGTATGTAAGTGTCTGTATGTAAGTGTCTGTATGTACGTCTCAGTGTCTGTATGTCAGTGTGTGTTTGTAAGTGTCTGTATGTAAGCATCTGTATGTAAGTGTCTGTATTTAAGTGTCTCAGTGTCTGTAAGTAAGTGTCTAAGTAAGTGTCTGTATGTAAGTGCCTGTATGTAAGTGTCTGTATGTAAGTGTCTCAGTGTCTGTATGTAAGTGTCTGTATGTAAGTGTCTCAGTGTCTGTATGTAAGTGTCTGTATGTAAGCTTCTGTATGTAAGTGTCTGTAAGTAATGTCTCTATGTAAGTGTCTCAGTGTCTGTATGTAAGTGTCTGTATGTAAGTGTCTCAATGTAAGTTAATGTATGTAAGTGTCTGTATGTCAGTGTCACAGTGTCTGTATGTAAGTGTCTGTATGTAAGTGTCTCAGTGTCTGTATGTAAGTGTCTGTATGTAAGCATCTGTATGTGTCTATGTAAGTGTCTCAGTGTCTGTATGTAAGTGTCTGTATGTAAGTGTCTGTATGTAAGTGTCTCAGTGTCTGTATGTAAGTGTATGTAAGTGTCTGTATGTAAGTGTCTCAGTGTCTGTATGTAAGTGTATGTAAGCGTCTGTATGTAAGTGTCTATGTAAGTGTCTCAGTGTCTGTATGCAAGTGTCTGTATGTAAGTGTCTGTATGTAAGTGTCTCAGTGTCTGTATGTAAGTGTCTAAGTGTCTATATGTAAGGGTCTGTATGTAAGTGTCTATATGTAAGTGTCTGTATGTAAGTGTCTGTATGTAAGTGTCTAAGTGTCTGCATGTAAGGGTCTGTATGTAAGTGTCTATATGTAAGTGTCTGTATGTAAGTGTCTGTATGTAAGTGTCTGTATGTAAGTGTCTGTATGTAAGTGTGTGTATGTAAGTGTCTGTATGTAAGTGTCTGTATGTAAGTGTCTCACTATCTGTATGTAAATGTCTTTATGTAAGTGTCTGTATGTAAGTGTCTGTATGTAAGTGTCTGTATCTAAGTCTCAGTGTCTGTATGTCAGTGTGTGTTTGTAAGTGTCTGTATGTAAGCATCTGTATGTAAGTGTCTGTATTTAAGTGTCTCAGTGTCTGTAAGTAAGTGTCTAAGTAAGTGTCTGTATGTAAGTGCCTGTATGTAAGTGTCTGTATGTAAGTGTCTCAGTGTCTGTATGTAAGTGTCTGTATGTAAGTGTCTCAGTGTCTGTATGTAAGTGTCTGTATGTAAGCTTCTGTATGTAAGTGTCTGTAAGTAATGTCTCTATGTAAGTGTCTCAGTGTCTGTATGTAAGTGTCTGTATGTAAGTGTCTCAATGTAAGTGTATGTATGTAAGTGTCTGTATGTCAGTGTCACAGTGTCTGTATGTAAGTGTCTGTATGTAAGTGTCTCAGTGTCTGTATGTAAGTGTCTGTATGTAAGCATCTGTATGTGTCTATGTAAGTGTCTCAGTGTCTGTATGTAAGTGTCTGTATGTAAGTGTCTGTATGTAAGTGTCTCAGTGTCTGTATGTAAGTGTATGTAAGTGTCTGTATGTAAGTGTCTCAGTGTCTCTATGTAAGTGTATGTAAGCGTCTGTATGTAAGTGTCTATGTAAGTGTCTCAGTGTCTGTATGTAAGTGTCAGTATGTAAGTGTCTGTATGTAAGTGTCTCAGTGTCTGTATGTAAGTGTCTGTATGTAATTGTCTGTATGTAAGTGTCTTTATGTAAGAGTCTGTATGTAAGTGTCTGTATGTAAGTGTCTAAGTGTCTGTATGTAAATGTCTCTATGTAAGAGTCTGTATGTAAGTGTCTGTATGTAAGTGTCTAAGTGTCTGTATGTAAGGGTCTGTATGTAAGTGTCTATATGTAAGTGTCTGTATGTAAGTGTCTGTATGTAAGTGTCTGTATGTAAGTGTTTGTTTGTAAGTGTCTGTATGTAAGTGTCTCAGTGTCTGTTTGTAAGTGTCAGTATGTAAGTGTCTGTATGTAAGTGTCTATGTAAGTGTCTGTATGTAAGTGCCTGTATGTAAGTGTCTGTAAGTAAGTGTCTGTATGTAAGTGTCTGTATGTAAGTGACTGTATGTAAGTGTGTGTATGTAAGTGTCTGTATGTAAGTGTCTGTATGTAAGTGTGTCAGTATCTGTATGTAAGTGTCTGTATGTAAGTGTCTGTATGTAAGTGTCTCTATGTAAGTCTCAGTGTCTGTATGTCAGTGTGTGTTTGTAAGTGTCTGTATGTAAGTGTCTGTATGTAAGTGTCTGTATTTAAGTGTCTCAGTGTCTGTAAGTAAGTGTCTAAGTAAGTGTCTGTATGTAAGTGTCTGTATGTAAGTGTCTGTATATAAGTGTCTGTATGTAAGTGTCTGTATGTAAGTGTCTAAGTGTGTGTATGTAAGGGTCTGTATGTAAGTGTCTGTATGTAAGAGTCTGTATGTAAGTGTCTGAATGTAAGTGTCTGTATGTAAGTATCTGTATGTAAGTGTCTGTATGTAAGTGTCTGTATGTACGTGTCTTAGTGTCTTTATGTAAGTGTCTGTATGTAAATGTCTGTATGTAAGTGTCTGTATGTAAGTGTCTCAGCGTCTGTATGTGTCTGTATGTAAGTGTTTGTATGTAAGTGTCTGTATGTAAGTGGCTGTATGTAAGTGTCTGTATGTGTCTGTATGTAAGTGTCTGTATGTAAGTGTCTATATGTAAGTGTCTGAATGTTAAGTGTCTGTATGTAAGTGTCTGTATGTAAGTATCTCAGTGTCTGTATGTAAGTTTCTGTATGTAAGTGTCTGTTTGTAAGTGTCTCAGTGTCTGTATGTAAGTGTCTGTATGTAAGTGTCTGTATATAAGTGGCTGTATGTAAGTGGCTGTATGTAAGTGTCCGTATGTAAGTGTCTGTATGTAAGTGTCTGTATGTGTCTGTATGTAAGTGTCTGTATGTAAGTGTGTGTATGTAAGTGTCTGTATGTAAGTGTCTGTATGTTAAGTGTCTGTATGTAAGTGTCTGTATGTAAGTATCTCAGTGTCTGTATGTAAGCATCTGTATGTAAGTGTCTGTATTTAATTGTCTCAGTGCCTGTTTGTAAGTGTCTGTATGTAAGTGTGTGTATATAAGTGCATGTATGTAAGTGTCTGTATGTAAGTGTCTCAGTGTCTGTATGTAAGTGTCTGTATGTAAGTGTCTCAGTGTCTGTATGTAAGTGTCTGTATGTAAGCTTCTGTATGTAAGTGTCTGTAAGTAGTGGCTCTATGTAAGTGTCTCAGTGTCTGTATGTAAGTGTCTGTATGTAAGTGTCTCAATGTAAGTGTATGTATGTAAGTGTCTGTATGTCAGTGTCACAGTGTCTGTATGTAAGTGTCTGTATGTAAGTGTCTCAGTGTCTGTATGTAAGTGTCTGTATGTAAGCATCTGTATGTGTCTATGTAAGTGTCTCAGTGTCTGTATGTAAGTGTCTGTATGTAAGTGTCTGTATGTAAGTGTCTCAGTGTCTGTATGTAAGTGTATGTAAGTGTCTGTATGTAAGTGTCTCAGTGTCTCTATGTAAGTGTATGTAAGCGTCTGTATGTAAGTGTCTATGTAAGTGTCTCAGTGTCTGTATGTAAGTGTCTGTATGTAAGTGTCTGTATGTAAGTGTCTCAGTGTCTGTATGTAAGTGTCTGTATGCAATTGTCTGTATGTAAGTGTCTTTATGTAAGAGTCTGTATGTAAGTGTCTGTATGTAAGTGTCTAAGTGTCTGTATGTAAGTGTCTCTATGTAAGAGTCTGTATGTAAGTGTCTGTATGTAAGTGTCTAAGTGTGTGTATGTAAGGGTCTGTATGTAAGTGTCTGTATGTAAGTGTCTGTATGTAAGTGTCTGTATGTAAGTGTTTGTATGTAAGTGTCTGTATGTAAGTGTCTCAGTGTCTGTTTGTGTCAGTATGTAAGTGTCTGTATGTAAGTGTCTATGTAAGTGTCTGTATGTAAGTGCGTGTATGTAAGTGTCTGTATGTAAGTGTCTGTATGTAAGTGTCTGTATGTAAGTGTGTGTATGTAAGTGTCTGTATGTAAGTGTCTGTATGTAAGTGTCTCAGTATCTGTATGTAAATGTCTTTATGTAAGTGTCTGTATGTAAGTGTCTGTACGTAAGTGTCTGTATGTAAGTCTCAGTGTCTGTATGTCAGTGTGTGTTTGTAAGTGTCTGTATGTAAGTGTCTGTATGTAAGTGTCTGTATTTAAGTGTCTCAGTGTCTGTAAGTAAGTGTCTAAGTAAGTGTCTGTATGTAAGTGTCTGTATGTAAGTGTCTGTATATAAGTGTCTGTATGTAAGTGTCTGTATGTAAGTGTCTAAGTGTGTGTATGTAAGGGTCTGTATGTAAGTGTCTGTATGTAAGAGTCTGTATGTAAGTGTCTGAATGTAAGTGTCTGTATGTACGTGTCTTAGTGTCTGTATGTAAGTGTCTGTATGTACGTGTCTTAGTGTCTTTATGTAAGTGTCTGTATGTAAATGTCTGTATGTAAGTGTCTGTATGTAAGTGTCTCAGCGTCTGTATGTGTCTGTATGTAAGTGTTTGTATGTAAGTGTCTGTATGTAAGTGGCTGTATGTAAGTGTCTGTATGTGTCTGTATGTAAGTGTCTGTATGTAAGTGTCTATATGTAAGTGTCTGAATGTTAAGTGTCTGTATGTAAGTGTCTGTATGTAAGTATCTCAGTGTCTGTATGTAAGTTTCTGTATGTAAGTGTCTGTTTGTAAGTGTCTCAGTGTCTGTATGTAAGTGTCTGTATGTAAGTGTCTGTATATAAGTGGCTGTATGTAAGTGGCTGTATGTAAGTGTCCGTATGTAAGTGTCTGTATGTAAGTGTCTGTATGTGTCTGTATGTAAGTGTCTGTATGTAAGTGTCTGTATGTAAGTGTCTGTATGTAAGTGTCTGTATGTTAAGTGTCTGTATGTAAGTGTCTGTATGTAAGTATCTCAGTGTCTGTATGTAAGCATCTGTATGTAAGTGTCTGTATTTAATTGTCTCAGTGCCTGTTTGTAAGTGTCTGTATGTAAGTGTGTGTATATAAGTGCATGTATGTAAGTGTCTGTATGTAAGTGTCTCAGTGTCTGTATGTAAGTGTCTGTATGTAAGTGTCTCAGTGTCTGTATGTAAGTGTCTGTATGTAAGCTTCTGTATGTAAGTGTCTGTAAGTAGTGGCTCTATGTAAGTGTCTCAGTGTCTGTATGTAAGTGTCTGTATGTAAGTGTCTCAATGTAAGTGTATGTATGTAAGTGTCTGTATGTCAGTGTCACAGTGTCTGTATGTAAGTGTCTGTATGTAAGTGTCTCAGTGTCTGTATGTAAGTGTCTGTATGTAAGCATCTGTATGTGTCTATGTAAGTGTCTCAGTGTCTGTATGTAAGTGTCTGTATGTAAGTGTCTGTATGTAAGTGTCTCAGTGTCTGTATGTAAGTGTATGTAAGTGTCTGTATGTAAGTGTCTCAGTGTCTCTATGTAAGTGTATGTAAGCGTCTGTATGTAAGTGTCTATGTAAGTGTCTCAGTGTCTGTATGTAAGTGTCTGTATGTAAGTGTCTGTATGTAAGTGTCTCAGTGTCTGTATGTAAGTGTCTGTATGCAATTGTCTGTATGTAAGTGTCTTTATGTAAGAGTCTGTATGTAAGTGTCTGTATGTAAGTGTCTAAGTGTCTGTATGTAAGTGTCTCTATGTAAGAGTCTGTATGTAAGTGTCTGTATGTAAGTGTCTAAGTGTGTGTATGTAAGGGTCTGTATGTAAGTGTCTGTATGTAAGTGTCTGTATGTAAGTGTCTGTATGTAAGTGTTTGTATGTAAGTGTCTGTATGTAAGTGTCTCAGTGTCTGTTTGTGTCAGTATGTAAGTGTCTGTATGTAAGTGTCTATGTAAGTGTCTGTATGTAAGTGCGTGTATGTAAGTGTCTGTATGTAAGTGTCTGTATGTAAGTGTCTGTATGTAAGTGTGTGTATGTAAGTGTCTGTATGTAAGTGTCTGTATGTAAGTGTCTCAGTATCTGTATGTAAATGTCTTTATGTAAGTGTCTGTATGTAAGTGTCTGTACGTAAGTGTCTGTATGTAAGTCTCAGTGTCTGTATGTCAGTGTGTGTTTGTAAGTGTCTGTATGTAAGTGTCTGTATGTAAGTGTCTGTATTTAAGTGTCTCAGTGTCTGTAAGTAAGTGTCTAAGTAAGTGTCTGTATGTAAGTGTCTGTATGTAAGTGTTTGTATGTTAAGTGTTTGTATGTAAGTGTCTGTATGTGAATATCTCAGTGTCTGTATGTAAGTGTCTGTATGTAAGTGTCTGTATGTAAGTGTCTCAGTGTCTGTATGTAAGTGTCTGTATGTAAGTGTCTGTATGTAAGTGTCTGTATGTAAGTGTCTGTGTGTTAAGTGTCTGTATGTAAGTGTCTGTATGTAAGTATCTCAGTGTCTGTATGTAAGTTTCTGTATGTAAGTGTCTGTATGTAAGTGTCTCAGTGTCTGTATGTAAGTGTCTGTATGTAAGTGTCTTTATGTAAGAGTCTGTATGTAAGTGTCTGTATGTAAGTGTCTAAGTGTCTGTATGTAAGTGTCTCTATGTAAGAGTCTGTATGTAAGTGTCTGTATGTAAGTGTCTAAGTGTGTGTATGTAAGGGTCTGTATGTAAGTGTCTGTATGTAAGTGTCTGTATGTAAGTGTCTGTATGTAAGTGTTTGTATGTAAGTGTCTGTATGTAAGTGTCTCAGTGTCTGTTTGTGTCAGTATGTAAGTGTCTGTATGTAAGTGTCTATGTAAGTGTCTGTATGTAAGTGCCTGTATGTAAGTGTCTGTATGTAAGTGTCTGTATGTAAGTGTCTGTATGTAAGTGTGTGTATGTAAGTGTCTGTATGTAAGTGTCTGTATGTAAGTGTCTCAGTATCTGTATGTAAATGTCTTTATGTAAGTGTCTGTATGTAAGTGTCTGTACGTAAGTGTCTGTATGTAAGTCTCAGTGTCTGTATGTCAGTGTGTGTTTGTAAGTGTCTGTATGTAAGTGTCTGTATGTAAGTGTCTGTATTTAAGTGTCTCAGTGTCTGTAAGCAAGTGTCTAAGTAAGTGTCTGTATGTAAGTGTCTGTATGTAAGTGTCTGTATGTTAAGTGTTTGTATGTAAGTGTCTGTATGTGAATATCTCAGTGTCTGTATGTAAGTGTCTGTATGTAAGTGTCTGTATGTAAGTGTCTCAGTGTCTGTATGTAAGTGTCTGTATGTAAGTGTCTGTATGTAAGTGTCTGTATGTAAGTGTCTGTGTGTTAAGTGTCTGTATGTAAGTGTCTGTATGTAAGTATCTCAGTGTCTGTATGTAAGTGTCTGTATGTAAGTGTCTCAGTGTCTGTATGTAAGTGTCTGTATGTAAGCATCTGTATGTGTCTATGTAAGTGTCTCAGTGTCTGTATGTAAGTGTCTGTATGTAAGTGTCTGTATGTAAGTGTCTCAGTGTCTGTATGTAAGTGTATGTAAGTGTCTGTATGTAAGTGTCTCAGTGTCTCTATGTAAGTGTATGTAAGCGTCTGTATGTAAATGTCTATGTAAGTGTCTCAGTGTCTGTATGTAAGTGTCAGTATGTAAGTGTCTGTATGTAAGTGTCTCAGTGTCTGTATGTAAGTGTCTGTATGTAATTGTCTGTATGTAAGTGTCTTTATGTAAGAGTCTGTATGTAAGTGTCTGTATGTAAGTGTCTAAGTGTCTGTATGTAAATGTCTCTATGTAAGAGTCTGTATGTAAGTGTCTGTATGTAAGTGTCTAAGTGTCTGTATGTAAGGGTCTGTATGTAAGTGTCTATATGTAAGTGTCTGTATGTAAGTGTCTGTATGTAAGTGTCTGTATGTAAGTGTTTGTTTGTAAGTGTCTGTATGTAAGTGTCTCAGTGTCTGTTTGTAAGTGTCAGTATGTAAGTGTCTGTATGTAAGTGTCTATGTAAGTGTCTGTATGTAAGTGCCTGTATGTAAGTGTCTGTAAGTAAGTGTCTGTATGTAAGTGTCTTTATGTAAGTGACTGTATGTAAGTGTGTGTATGTAAGTGTCTGTATGTAAGTGTCTGTATGTAAGTGTGTCAGTATCTGTATGTAAGTGTCTGTATGTAAGTGTCTGTATGTAAGTGTCTCTATGTAAGTCTCAGTGTCTGTATGTCAGTGTGTGTTTGTAAGTGTCTGTATGTAAGTGTCTGTATGTAAGTGTCTGTATTTAAGTGTCTCAGTGTCTGTAAGTAAGTGTCTAAGTAAGTGTCTGTATGTAAGTGTCTGTATGTAAGTGTCTGTATATAAGTGTCTGTATGTAAGTGTCTGTATGTAAGTGTCTAAGTGTGTGTATGTAAGGGTCTGTATGTAAGTGTCTGTATGTAAGAGTCTGTATGTAAGTGTCTGAATGTAAGTGTCTGTATGTAAGTATCTGTATGTAAGTGTCTGTATGTAAGTGTCTGTATGTACGTGTCTTAGTGTCTGTATGTAAGTGTCTGTATGTAAATGTCTGTATGTAAGTGTCTGTATGTAAGTGTCTCAGCGTCTGTATGTGTCTGTATGTAAGTGTTTGTATGTAAGTGTCTGTATGTAAGTGGCTGTATGTAAGTGTCTGTATGTGTCTGTATGTAAGTGTCTGTATGTAAGTGTCTGTATGTAAGTGTCTATATGTAAGTGTCTGAATGTTAAGTGTCTGTATGTAAGTGTCTGTATGTAAGTATCTCAGTGTCTGTATGTAAGTTTCTGTATGTAAGTGTCTGTTTGTAAGTGTCTCAGTGTCTGTATGTAAGTGTCTGTATGTAAGTGTCTGTATATAAGTGGCTGTATGTAAGTGGCTGTATGTAAGTGTCCGTATGTAAGTGTCTGTATGTAAGTGTCTGTATGTGTCTGTATGTAAGTGTCTGTATGTAAGTGTCTGTATGTAAGTGTCTGTATGTAAGTGTCTGTATGTTAAGTGTCTGTATGTAAGTGTCTGTATGTAAGTATCTCAGTGTCTGTATGTAAGCATCTGTATGTAAGTGTCTGTATTTAATTGTCTCAGTGCCTGTTTGTAAGTGTCTGTATGTAAGTGTGTGTATATAAGTGCATGTATGTAAGTGTCTGTATGTAAGTGTCTCAGTGTCTGTATGTAAGTGTCTGTATGTAAGTGTCTCAGTGTCTGTATGTAAGTGTCTGTATGTAAGCTTCTGTATGTAAGTGTCTGTAAGTAGTGGCTCTATGTAAGTGTCTCAGTGTCTGTATGTAAGTGTCTGTATGTAAGTGTCTCAATGTAAGTGTATGTATGTAAGTGTCTGTATGTCAGTGTCACAGTGTCTGTATGTAAGTGTCTGTATGTAAGTGTCTCAGTGTCTGTATGTAAGTGTCTGTATGTAAGCATCTGTATGTGTCTATGTAAGTGTCTCAGTGTCTGTATGTAAGTGTCTGTATGTAAGTGTCTGTATGTAAGTGTCTCAGTGTCTGTATGTAAGTGTATGTAAGTGTCTGTATGTAAGTGTCTCAGTGTCTCTATGTAAGTGTATGTAAGCGTCTGTATGTAAGTGTCTATGTAAGTGTCTCAGTGTCTGTATGTAAGTGTCTGTATGTAAGTGTCTGTATGTAAGTGTCTCAGTGTCTGTATGTAAGTGTCTGTATGCAATTGTCTGTATGTAAGTGTCTTTATGTAAGAGTCTGTATGTAAGTGTCTGTATGTAAGTGTCTAAGTGTCTGTATGTAAGTGTCTCTATGTAAGAGTCTGTATGTAAGTGTCTGTATGTAAGTGTCTAAGTGTGTGTATGTAAGGGTCTGTATGTAAGTGTCTGTATGTAAGTGTCTGTATGTAAGTGTCTGTATGTAAGTGTTTGTATGTAAGTGTCTGTATGTAAGTGTCTCAGTGTCTGTTTGTGTCAGTATGTAAGTGTCTGTATGTAAGTGTCTATGTAAGTGTCTGTATGTAAGTGCGTGTATGTAAGTGTCTGTATGTAAGTGTCTGTATGTAAGTGTCTGTATGTAAGTGTGTGTATGTAAGTGTCTGTATGTAAGTGTCTGTATGTAAGTGTCTCAGTATCTGTATGTAAATGTCTTTATGTAAGTGTCTGTATGTAAGTGTCTGTACGTAAGTGTCTGTATGTAAGTCTCAGTGTCTGTATGTCAGTGTGTGTTTGTAAGTGTCTGTATGTAAGTGTCTGTATGTAAGTGTCTGTATTTAAGTGTCTCAGTGTCTGTAAGTAAGTGTCTAAGTAAGTGTCTGTATGTAAGTGTCTGTATGTAAGTGTTTGTATGTTAAGTGTTTGTATGTAAGTGTCTGTATGTGAATATCTCAGTGTCTGTATGTAAGTGTCTGTATGTAAGTGTCTGTATGTAAGTGTCTCAGTGTCTGTATGTAAGTGTCTGTATGTAAGTGTCTGTATGTAAGTGTCTGTATGTAAGTGTCTGTGTGTTAAGTGTCTGTATGTAAGTGTCTGTATGTAAGTATCTCAGTGTCTGTATGTAAGTTTCTGTATGTAAGTGTCTGTATGTAAGTGTCTCAGTGTCTGTATGTAAGTGTCTGTATGTAAGTGTCTTTATGTAAGAGTCTGTATGTAAGTGTCTGTATGTAAGTGTCTAAGTGTCTGTATGTAAGTGTCTCTATGTAAGAGTCTGTATGTAAGTGTCTGTATGTAAGTGTCTAAGTGTGTGTATGTAAGGGTCTGTATGTAAGTGTCTGTATGTAAGTGTCTGTATGTAAGTGTCTGTATGTAAGTGTTTGTATGTAAGTATCTGTATGTAAGTGTCTCAGTGTCTGTTTGTGTCAGTATGTAAGTGTCTGTATGTAAGTGTCTATGTAAGTGTCTGTATGTAAGTGCCTGTATGTAAGTGTCTGTATGTAAGTGTCTGTATGTAAGTGTCTGTATGTAAGTGTGTGTATGTAAGTGTCTGTATGTAAGTGTCTGTATGTAAGTGTCTCAGTATCTGTATGTAAATGTCTTTATGTAAGTGTCTGTATGTAAGTGTCTGTACGTAAGTGTCTGTATGTAAGTCTCAGTGTCTGTATGTCAGTGTGTGTTTGTAAGTGTCTGTATGTAAGTGTCTGTATGTAAGTGTCTGTATTTAAGTGTCTCAGTGTCTGTAAGCAAGTGTCTAAGTAAGTGTCTGTATGTAAGTGTCTGTATGTAAGTGTCTGTATGTTAAGTGTTTGTATGTAAGTGTCTGTATGTGAATATCTCAGTGTCTGTATGTCAGTGTGTGTTTGTAAGTGTCTGTATGTAAGTGTCTCAGTGTCTGTATGTAAGTGTCTGTATGTAAGTGTCTGTATGTAAGTGTCTGTATGTAAGTGTCTGTGTGTTAAGTGTCTGTATGTAAGTGTCTGTATGTAAGTATCTCAGTGTCTGTATGTAAGTTTCTGTATGTAAGTGTCTGTATGTAAGTGTCTCAGTGTCTTTATGTAAGTGTCTGTATGTAAGTGTCTGTATGTAAGTATCTGTATGTAAATGTCTGTGTGTAAGTGTCTGTATGTAAGTTTCTTAGTGTCTGTATGTAAGTGTCTGTATGTAAGTGTCTGTATGTGTCTGTATGTAAGTGTCTGTATGTAAGTGTCTGTATGTAAGTGTCTGCATGTAAGTGGCTGTATGTAAGTGTCTGTAAGTGTCTGTATGTAAGTATCTGTATGTAAGTGTCTGTATGTAAGTTTCTGTATGTAAGTGTATGTTTGTAAGTGTCTGTATGTAAGTGTCTGTATGTAAGTGCCTGTTTGTAAGTGTCTGTATGTAAGTGTCTGTATATAAGTGCCTGTATGTAAGTGTATGTATGTAAGTGTCTCAGTGTCTGTATGTAAGTGTCTGTATGTAAGTGTCTCAGTGTCTGTATGTAAGTGTCTGTATGTAAGCTTCTGTATGTAAGTGTCTGTAAGTAGTGTCTCTATGTGTCTCAGTGTCTGTATGTAAGTTTCTGTATGTAAGTGTCTGAATGTAAGTGTCTGTATGTAAGTGTCTGTATGTCAGTGTCACAGTGTCTGTATGTAAGTGTCTGTATGTAAGTGTCTGTATGTAAGTATCTGTATGTAAATGTCAGTGTGTAAGTGTCTGTATGTAAGTGTCTTAGTGTCTGTATGTAAGTGTCTGTATGTAAGTGTCTGTATGTGTCTGTATGTAAGTGTCTGTATGCAAGTGTCTGTATGTAAGTGTCTGTATGTAAGTGGCTGTATGTAAGTGTCTGTAAGTGTCTGTATGTAAGTATCTGTATGTAAGTGTCTGTGTGTAAGTTTCTGTATGTAAGTGTATGTTTGTAAGTGTCTGTATGTAAGTGTCTGTATGTAAGTGCCTGTTTGTAAGTGTCTGTATGTAAGTGTGTGTATATAAGTGCATGTATGTAAGTGTCTGTATGTAAGTGTCTCAGTGTCTGTATGTAAGTGTCTGTATGTAAGTGTCTCAGTGTCTGTATGTAAGTGTCTGTATGTAAGCTTCTGTATGTAAGTGTCTGTAAGTAGTGGCTCTATGTAAGTGTCTCAGTGTCTGTATGTAAGTGTCTGTATGTAAGTGTCTCAGTGTCTGTATGTAAGTGTCTGTATGTGCCTGCTGAGGCTGCGGTGCCTCAAATATTGGATGAAGTCACCCCCTGTGAGTGGCTGGCTGAGGTGCCATCTGCTGAGGAAGTATTGAAGGCGATCCGGAGTCTGAGACCAGGAAAGGCAGCGGGCAGAGATGATCTCCCAAGCGAAATGCTGAGGGAGGGTGGCGTTTGTGCACAGACTGCCCTATATGACATCATAACAACAGTCTGGACCACTGGACGGGTTCCGCAGGATTGGAAGGATGCCCTGGTGGTTCCCCTTTTTAAGAATGGGGACCGCACAGACTGTAACAACTACAGGGGCATCTCACTCCTCAGTGTGCCGGGAAAGGTCCTGGCAAGGATTATTCAGCATCGCCTTGCCAGGCACGCTGAGGAGAGGCTTGCGGAGCCCCAATGCGGTTTCAGGAAAGGGCGGTCCTGCACAGATGCCATATTTTCTGTCCGTCTGCTACAGCAGAGGTGTAGGGAATTCCAACAAGACCTACATCTCTGCTTTATTGACCTGGTCAAGGCCTATGATACCATCAGTAGGCCTGGGCTCTGGGTCGTTCTTCGTGCTTTTGGAGTACCTGACCCTCTGCTCACGATCATTAAGGACCTTCATGATGGTGGGCGGGCCCGGGTAAAACTACGTGGCCGGGAGTCAGAGCCATTCCCTGTACACCTTGGGGTGCGACAGGGATGTCCTCTGGCTCCCACATTATTTAACATCTATTTTGACCACGTAGTTCGTGAAGCCTTCAATAGCTGTACCGGGGGAATCTCCATATGGTACAGATATAATGGGAGGCTAATCGATGCCCGGGTGCGGTCAAGGGATGGCTCCCTATTGCTCAACCATGTTATGTATGCTGATGACTTGGTAATAGCTGCTCAGTCAGAGGAGGAGTTGGAGACGCTGCTGCTGAGACTGGAGCGTGCCACTAAGAGGTGGGGCCTTACCATCAGCCCCACCAAAACTAAGCACCTGCCTGGGTATTTTGTACCATCGGACACTCCACCCCCACAACTCCCAATCGGTGATGGGGCAGTTGTGGAGAGAGTGGAGAGTTTCCCATACCTGGGCAGTGTGCTTATGACTGGCTCCAGTTTAACAGCAGAGGTCTCACTCCGAATCAGTCGAGCGGCAATATCTTTTCATCGGTTGCGTAACGCTGTGTGGAAGCTACCTGGTCTGTCGCTCCGCACTAAGCTTCAGGTCTTCTCGGCCACGGTCATTCCCTCCCTTCTCTACGCTTGCGAAACGTGGACCCCCCTAATGGAACATCTTCGCCGGTTAGAAACATTTAGGCTGGCCTGCCTACGATCCATCCTGGGTTTAACCAGACTGGATTGTGTGAGGAGCTCACAAATCCTTGAAAGATCTGGGCAGGGTCCCATCGGTGAGCTCCTCCGGCAGGCAAGGCTGCGATGGCTGGGTCATGTAGCCCGCATGCCCAGCCACCGCATGCCGAAACAGCTTTTGTTTGGCCGGATTGAGGGGGCTAAGCGGGCGCGGCACGGGCTAGAGAAGAGATGGAGTGATGTGGTACAGGAGGACGTGGAGCTGAGTGGACTTGCCGATGACTGGTACCAGCGGTGTCAAGATCGGCCTCTGTGGAGGAGGCTCGTGAAGGATGCTACTGGGCAGTTGGAGGCAGTCGCCCTCCAACAACAACGGAGGGCGGAGGAGCGACGCTCACAACAGCGAGCGGAGCGCCGGGTGGCTAAAGCACAGCAGGTTGGCACAGTAGGGGGCACAGGTGGTGCATCAGCCAGTCATCTCAGTCAGTCGACCCGTGGCACCTGGGTGTGCCCCGTGACCTCCTGCCAGCGGGCGTTCGACACTTCACGTGGCCTCAGGGTGCACATAGCCTGGCACAAGCGTCGTGGTGACGTCACCGCCACTTAGTGGCGAATGGCGGTTGTTGTTGTTGTTGTATGTAAGTGCCTGTATGTAAATGTCTCAGTGTCTGTATGTAAGTGTATGTAAGAGTCTGTATGTAAGTGTCTATGTAAGTGTCTCAGTGTCTGTATGTAAGTGTCTGTATGTAAGTGTCTGTATGTAAGTGTCTTAGTGTCTGTATGTAAGTGTCTGTATGTAATTGTCTGTGTGTAAGTGTCTTTATGTAAGAGTCTGTATGTAAGTGTCTGTATGTAAGTGTCTAAGTGTCTGTATGTAAGTGTCTTTATGTAAGAGTCTGTATGTAAGTGTCTGTATGTAAGTGTCTAAGTGTGTGTATGTAAGGGTCTGTATGTAAGTGTCTGTATGTAAGTGTCTGTATGTAAGTGTCTGTATGTAAGTGTTTGTATGTAAGTGTCTGTATGTAAGTGTCTCAGTGTCTGTTTGTGTCAGTATGTAAGTGTCTGTATGTAAGTGTCTATGTAAGTGTCTGTATGTAAGTGCCTGTATGTAATTGTCTGTATGTAAGTGTCTGTATGTAAGTGTCTGTATGTAAGTGTGTGTATGTAAGTGTCTGTATGTAAGTGTCTGTATGTAAGTGTCTCAGTATCTGTATGTAAATGTCTTTATGTAAGTGTCTGTATGTAAGTGTCTGTACGTAAGTGTCTGTATGTAAGTCTCAGTGTCTGTATGTCAGTGTGTGTTTGTAAGTGTCTGTATGTAAGTGTCTGTATGTAAGTGTCTGTATTTAAGTGTCTCAGTGTCTGTAAGTAAGTGTCTAAGTAAGTGTCTGTATGTAAGTGTCTGTATGTAAGTGTCTGTATGTTAAGTGTTGTATGTAAGTGTCTGTATGTGAATATCTCAGTGTCTGTATGTAAGTGTCTGTATGTAAGTGTCTGTATGTAAGTGCCTCAGTGTCTGTATGTAAGTGTCTGTATGTAAGTGTCTGTATGTAAGTGTCTGTATGTAAGTGTCTGTATGTAAGTGTCTGTATGTAAGTATCTCAGTGTCTGTATGTAAGTTTCTGTAAGTAAGTGTCTGTATGTAAGTGTCTCAGTGTCTGTATGTAAGTGTATGTAAGCGTCTGTATGTAAGTGTCTATGTAAGTGTCTCAGTGTCTGTATGTAAGTGTCTGTATGTAAGTGTCTTAGTGTCTGTATGTAAGTGTCTGTATGTAATTGTCTGTGTGTAAGTGTCTTTACGTAAGAGTCTGTATGTAAATGTCTGTATGTAAGTGTCTAAGTGTCTGTATGTAAGTGTCTTTATGTAAGAGTCTGTATGTAAGTGTCTGTATGTAAGTGTCTAAGTGTGTGTATGTAAGGGTCTGTATGTAAGTGTCTGTATGTAAATGTCTGTATGTAAGTGTCTGTATGTAAGTGTTTGTATGTAAGTATCTGTATGTAGGTGTCTCAGTGTCTGTTTGTGTCAGTATGTAAGTGTCTGTATGTAAGTGTCTATGTAAGTGTCTGTATGTAAGTGCCTGTATGTAAGTGTCTGTATGTAAGTGTCTGTATGTAAGTGTCTGTATGTAAGTGTGTGTATGTAAGTGTCTGTATGTAAGTGTCTGTATGTAAGTGTCTCAGTATCTGTATGTAAATGTCTTTATGTAAGTGTCTGTATGTAAGTGTCTGTACGTAAGTGTCTGTATGTAAGTCTCAGTGTCTGTATGTCAGTGTGTGTTTGTAAGTGTCTGTATGTAAGTGTCTGTATGAAAGTGTCTGTATTTAAGTGTCTCAGTGTCTGTAAGTAAGTGTCTAAGTAAGTGTCTGTATGTAAGTGTCTGTATGTAAGTGTCTGTATGTTAAGTGTTTGTATGTAAGTGTCTGTATGTGAATATCTCAGTGTCTGTATGTAAGTGTCTGTATGTAAGTGTCTGTATGTAAGTGTCTCAGTGTCTGTATGTAAGTGTCTTTATGTAAGAGTCTGTATGTAAGTGTCTGTATGTAAGTGTCTAAGTGTCTGTATGTAAGTGTCTCTATGTAAGAGTCTGTATGTAAGTGTCTGTATGTAAGTGTCTAAGTGTCTGTATGTAAGGGTCTGTATGTAAGTGTCTATATGTAAGTGTCTGTATGTAAGTGTCTGTATGTAAGTGTCTGTATGTAAGTGTTTGTATGTAAGTGTCTGTATGTAAGTGTCTCAGTGTCTGTTTGTAAGTGTCAGTATGTAAGTGTCTGTATGTAAGTGTCTATGTAAGTGTCTGTATGAAAGTGCCTGTATGTAAGTGTCTGTATGTAAGTGTCTGTATGTAAGTGTCTGTATGTAAGTGACTGTATGTAAGTGTGTGTATGTAAGTGTCTGTATGTAAGTGTCTGTATGTAAGTGTGTCAGTATCTGTATGTAAGTGTCTGTATGTAAGTGTCTGTATGAAAGTGTCTCTATGTAAGTTTCAGTGTCTGTATGTCAGTGTGTGTTTGTAAGTGTCTGTATGTAAGTGTCTGTATGTAAGTGTCTGTATTTAAGTGTCTCAGTGTCTGTAAGTAAGTGTCTAAGTAAGTGTCTGTATGTAAGTGTCTGTATGTAAGTGTCTGTATATAAGTGTCTGTATGTAAGTGTCTGTATGTAAGTGTCTAAGTGTGTGTATGTAAGGGTCTGTATGTAAGTGTCTGTATGTAAGTGTCTGTATGTAAGTGTCTGAATGTAAGTGTCTGTATGTAAGTATCTGTATGTAAGTGTCTGTATGTAAGTGTCTGTATGTACGTGTCTTAGTGTCTGTATGTAAGTGTCTGTATGTAAGTGTCTGTATGTAAGTGTCTGTATGTAAGTGTCTCAGATCTGTATGTGTCTGTATGTAAGTGTCTGTATGTAAGTGTCTGTATGTAAGTGGCTGTATGTAAGTGTCCGTATGTAAGTGTCTGTATGTAAGTGTCTGTATGTGTCTGTATGTAAGTGTCTGTATGTAAGTGTCTGTATGTAAGTGTCTGTATGTAAGTGTCTGTATGTTAAGTGTCTGTATGTAAGTATCTCAGTGTCTGTATGTAAGTTTCTGTATGTAAGTGTCTGTATGTAAGTGTCTCAGTGTCTGTATGTAAGTGTCTGTATGTAATTGTCTCAGTGTCTGTATGTAAGTGTCTGTATGTAAACTTCTGTATGTAAGTGTCTGTAAGTAATGTCTCTATGTAAGTGTCTCAGTGTCTGTATGTAAGTGTCTGTATGTAAGTGTCTCAATGTAAGTGTCTGTATGTAAGTGTCTGTATGTCAGTGTCACAGTGTCTGTATGTAAGTGTCTGTATGTAAGTGTCTCAGTGTCTGTATGTAAGTGTCTGTATGTAAGCATGTGTATGTGTCTATGTAAGTGTCTCAGTGTCTGTATATAAGTGTCTGTATGTAAGTGTCTGTATGTAAGTTTCTCAGTGTCTGTATGTAAGTGTATGTAAGTGTCTGTATGTAAGTGTCTCAGTGTCTGTATGTAAGTGTATGTAAGCGTCTGTATGTAAGTGTCTATGTAAGTGTCTCAGTGTCTGTATGTAAGTGTCTGTAAGTAAGTGTCTGTATGTAAGTGTCTCAGTGTCTGTATGTAAGTGTCTGTATGTAATTGTCTGTATGTAAGTGTCTTTATGTAAGAGTCTGTATGTAAGTGTCTGTATGTAAGTGTCTAAGTGTCTGTATGTAAGTGTCTCTATGTAAGAGTCTGTATGTAAGTGTCTGTATGTAAGTGTCTAAGTGTCTGTATGTAAGGGTCTGTATGTAAGTGTCTATATGTAAGTGTCTGTATGTAAGTGTCTGTATGTAAGTGTCTGTATGTAAGTGTCTGTATGTAAGTGTGTGTATGGAAGTGTCTGTATGTAAGTGTCTGTATGTAAGTGTCTCACTATCTGTATGTAAATGTCTTTATGTAAGTGTCTGTATGTAAGTGTCTGTATGTAAGTGTCTGTATCTAAGTCTCAGTGTCTGTATGTCAGTGTGTGTTTGTAAGTGTCTGTATGTAAGCATCTGTATGTAAGTGTCTGTATTTAAGTGTCTCAGTGTCTGTAAGTAAGTGTCTAAGTAAGTGTCTGTATGTAAGTGCCTGTATGTAAGTGTCTGTATGTAAGTGTCTCAGTGTCTGTATGTAAGTGTCTGTATGTAAGTGTCTCAGTGTCTGTATGTAAGTGTCTGTATGTAAGCTTCTGTATGTAAGTGTCTGTAAGTAATGTCTCTATGTAAGTGTCTCAGTGTCTGTATGTAAGTGTCTGTATGTAAGTGTCTCAATGTAAGTGTATGTATGTAAGTGCCTGTATGTCAGTGTCACAGTGTCTGTATGTAAGTGTCTGTATGTAAGTGTCTCAGTGTCTGTATGTAAGTGTCTGTATGTAAGCATCTGTATGTGTCTATGTAAGTGTCTCAGTGTCTGTATGTAAGTGTCTGTATGTAAGTGTCTGTATGTAAGTGTCTCAGTGTCTGTATGTAAGTGTATGTAAGTGTCTGTATGTAAGTGTCTCAGTGTCTCTATGTAAGTGTATGTAAGCGTCTGTATGTAAGTGTCTGTATGTAAGTGTCTGTATGTAAGTGTCTCAGTGTCTGTATGTAAGTGTATGTAAGTGTCTGTATGTAAGTGTCTCAGTGTCTCTATGTAAGTGTCTCAGTGTCTGTATGTAAGTGTCTGTATGTAAGTGTCTTAGTGTCTGTATGTAAGTGTCTGTATGTAATTGTCTGTGTGTAAGTGTCTTTACGTAAGAGTCTGTATGTAAATGTCTGTATGTAAGTGTCTAAGTGTCTGTATGTAAGTGTCTTTATGTAAGAGTCTGTATGTAAGTGTCTGTATGTAAGTGTCTAAGTGTGTGTATGTAAGGGTCTGTATGTAAGTGTCTGTATGTAAATGTCTGTATGTAAGTGTCTGTATGTAAGTGTTTGTATGTAAGTATCTGTATGTAGGTGTCTCAGTGTCTGTTTGTGTCAGTATGTAAGTGTCTGTATGTAAGTGTCTATGTAAGTGTCTGTATGTAAGTGTCTGTATGTAAGTGTCTGTATGTAAGTGTCTGTATGTAAGTGTGTGTATGTAAGTGTCTGTATGTAAGTGTCTGTATGTAAGTGTCTCAGTATCTGTATGTAAATGTCTTTATGTAAGTGTCTGTATGTAAGTGTCTGTACGTAAGTGTCTGTATGTAAGTCTCAGTGTCTGTATGTCAGTGTGTGTTTGTAAGTGTCTGTATGTAAGTGTCTGTATGAAAGTGTCTGTATTTAAGTGTCTCAGTGTCTGTAAGTAAGTGTCTAAGTAAGTGTCTGTATGTAAGTGTCTGTATGTAAGTGTCTGTATGTTAAGTGTTTGTATGTAAGTGTCTGTATGTGAATATCTCAGTGTCTGTATGTAAGTGTCTGTATGTAAGTGTCTGTATGTAAGTGTCTCAGTGTCTGTATGTAAGTGTCTTTATGTAAGAGTCTGTATGTAAGTGTCTGTATGTAAGTGTCTAAGTGTCTGTATGTAAGTGTCTCTATGTAAGAGTCTGTATGTAAGTGTCTGTATGTAAGTGTCTAAGTGTCTGTATGTAAGGGTCTGTATGTAAGTGTCTATATGTAAGTGTCTGTATGTAAGTGTCTGTATGTAAGTGTCTGTATGTAAGTGTTTGTATGTAAGTGTCTGTATGTAAGTGTCTCAGTGTCTGTTTGTAAGTGTCAGTATGTAAGTGTCTGTATGTAAGTGTCTATGTAAGTGTCTGTATGAAAGTGCCTATATGTAAGTGTCTGTATGTAAGTGTCTGTATGTAAGTGTCTGTATGTAAGTGACTGTATGTAAGTGTGTGTATGTAAGTGTCTGTATGTAAGTGTCTGTATGTAAGTGTGTCAGTATCTGTATGTAAGTGTCTGTATGTAAGTGTCTGTATGAAAGTGTCTCTATGTAAGTTTCAGTGTCTGTATGTCAGTGTGTGTTTGTAAGTGTCTGTATGTAAGTGTCTGTATGTAAGTGTCTGTATTTAAGTGTCTCAGTGTCTGTAAGTAAGTGTCTAAGTAAGTGTCTGTATGTAAGTGTCTGTATGTAAGTGTCTGTATATAAGTGTCTGTATGTAAGTGTCTGTATGTAAGTGTCTAAGTGTGTGTATGTAAGGGTCTGTATGTAAGTGTCTGTATGTAAGTGTCTGTATGTAAGTGTCTGAATGTAAGTGTCTGTATGTAAGTATCTGTATGTAAGTGTCTGTATGTAAGTGTCTGTATGTACGTGTCTTAGTGTCTGTATGTAAGTGTCTGTATGTAAGTGTCTGTATGTAAGTGTCTGTATGTAAGTGTCTCAGATCTGTATGTGTCTGTATGTAAGTGTCTGTATGTAAGTGTCTGTATGTAAGTGGCTGTATGTAAGTGTCCGTATGTAAGTGTCTGTATGTAAGTGTCTGTATGTGTCTGTATGTAAGTGTCTGTATGTAAGTGTCTGTATGTAAGTGTCTGTATGTAAGTGTCTGTATGTTAAGTGTCTGTATGTAAGTATCTCAGTGTCTGTATGTAAGTTTCTGTATGTAAGTGTCTGTATGTAAGTGTCTCAGTGTCTGTATGTAAGTGTCTGTATGTAATTGTCTCAGTGTCTGTATGTAAGTGTCTGTATGTAAACTTCTGTATGTAAGTGTCTGTAAGTAATGTCTCTATGTAAGTGTCTCAGTGTCTGTATGTAAGTGTCTGTATGTAAGTGTCTCAATGTAAGTGTCTGTATGTAAGTGTCTGTATGTCAGTGTCACAGTGTCTGTATGTAAGTGTCTGTATGTAAGTGTCTCAGTGTCTGTATGTAAGTGTCTGTATGTAAGCATGTGTATGTGTCTATGTAAGTGTCTCAGTGTCTGTATATAAGTGTCTGTATGTAAGTGTCTGTATGTAAGTTTCTCAGTGTCTGTATGTAAGTGTATGTAAGTGTCTGTATGTAAGTGTCTCAGTGTCTGTATGTAAGTGTATGTAAGCGTCTGTATGTAAGTGTCTATGTAAGTGTCTCAGTGTCTGTATGTAAGTGTCTGTAAGTAAGTGTCTGTATGTAAGTGTCTCAGTGTCTGTATGTAAGTGTCTGTATGTAATTGTCTGTATGTAAGTGTCTTTATGTAAGAGTCTGTATGTAAGTGTCTGTATGTAAGTGTCTAAGTGTCTGTATGTAAGTGTCTCTATGTAAGAGTCTGTATGTAAGTGTCTGTATGTAAGTGTCTAAGTGTCTGTATGTAAGGGTCTGTATGTAAGTGTCTATATGTAAGTGTCTGTATGTAAGTGTCTGTATGTAAGTGTCTGTATGTAAGTGTCTGTATGTAAGTGTGTGTATGGAAGTGTCTGTATGTAAGTGTCTGTATGTAAGTGTCTCACTATCTGTATGTAAATGTCTTTATGTAAGTGTCTGTATGTAAGTGTCTGTATGTAAGTGTCTGTATCTAAGTCTCAGTGTCTGTATGTCAGTGTGTGTTTGTAAGTGTCTGTATGTAAGCATCTGTATGTAAGTGTCTGTATTTAAGTGTCTCAGTGTCTGTAAGTAAGTGTCTAAGTAAGTGTCTGTATGTAAGTGCCTGTATGTAAGTGTCTGTATGTAAGTGTCTCAGTGTCTGTATGTAAGTGTCTGTATGTAAGTGTCTCAGTGTCTGTATGTAAGTGTCTGTATGTAAGCTTCTGTATGTAAGTGTCTGTAAGTAATGTCTCTATGTAAGTGTCTCAGTGTCTGTATGTAAGTGTCTGTATGTAAGTGTCTCAATGTAAGTGTATGTATGTAAGTGCCTGTATGTCAGTGTCACAGTGTCTGTATGTAAGTGTCTGTATGTAAGTGTCTCAGTGTCTGTATGTAAGTGTCTGTATGTAAGCATCTGTATGTGTCTATGTAAGTGTCTCAGTGTCTGTATGTAAGTGTCTGTATGTAAGTGTCTGTATGTAAGTGTCTCAGTGTCTGTATGTAAGTGTATGTAAGTGTCTGTATGTAAGTGTCTCAGTGTCTCTATGTAAGTGTATGTAAGCGTCTGTATGTAAGTGTCTATGTAAGTGTCTCAGTGTCTGTATGTAAGTGTCTGTATGTAAGTGTCTGTATGTAAGTGTCTCAGTGTCTGTATGTAAGTGTCTGTATGTAATTGTCTGTATGTAAGTGTCTTTATGTAAGAGTCTGTATGTAAGTGTCTGTATGTAAGTGTCTAAGTGTCTGTATGTAAATGTCTCTATGTAAGAGTCTGTATGTAAGTGTCTGTATGTAAGTGTCTAAGTGTCTGTATGTAAGGGTCTGTATGTAAGTGTCTATATGTAAGTGTATGTATGTAAGTGTCTGTATGTAAGTGTCTGTGTGTAAGTGTTTGTATGTAAGTGTCTGTATGTAAGTGTCTCAGTGTCTGTTTGTAAGTGTCAGTATGTAAGTGTCTGTATGGAAGTTTCTATGTAAGTGTCTGTATGTAAGTGCCTGTATGTAAGTGTCTGTATGTAAGTGTCTGTATGTAAGTGTCTGTATGTAAGTGACTGTATGTAAGTGTGTGTATGTAAGTGTCTGTATGTAAGTGTCTGTATGTAAGTGTGTCAGTATCTGTATGTAAGTGTCTGTATGTAAGTGTCTGTATGTAAGTGTCTCTATGTAAGTCTCAGTGTCTGTATGTCAGTGTGTGTTTGTAAGTGTCTGTATGTAAGTGTCTGTATGTAAGTGTCTGTATTTAAGTGTCTCAGTGTCTGTAAGTAAGTGTCTAAGTAAGTGTCTGTATGTAAGTGTCTGTATGTAAGTGTCTGTATATAAGTGTCTGTATGTAAGTGTCTGTATGTAAGTGTCTAAGTGTGTGTAAGTAAGGGTCTGTATGTAAGTGTCTGTATGTAAGAGTCTGTATGTAAGTGTCTGAATGTAAGTGTCTGTATGTAATTATCTGTATGTAAGTGTCTGTATGTAAGTGTCTGTATGTAAGTGTCTGTATGTAAGTGTCTGTATGTAAGTGTCTCAGCGTCTGTATGTGTCTGTATGTAAGTGTCTGTATGTAAGTGTCTGTATGTAAGTGGCTGTATGTAAGTGTCCGTATGTAAGTGTCTATATGTAAGTGTCTGTATGTAAGTGTCTGTATGTAAGTATATCAGTGTCTGTATGTAAGTTTCTGTATGTAAGTGTCTGTTTGTAAGTGTCTCATTGTCTGTATGTAAGTGTCTGTATGTAAGTGTCTGTATGTAAGTGGCTGTATGTAAGTGGCTGTATGTAAGTGTCCGTATGTAAGTGTCTGTATGTAAGTGTCTGTATGTGTCTGTATGTAAGTGTCTGTATGTAAGTGTCTGTATGTAAGTGTCTGTATGTAAGTGTCTGTATGTTAAGTGTCTGTATGTAAGTGTCTGTATTTAAGTGTCTCAGTGCCTGTTTGTAAGTGTCTGTATGTGTGTGTATATAAGTGCATGTATGTAAGTGTCTGTATGTAAGTGTCTCAGTGTCTGTATGTAAGTGGCTGTATGTAAGTGTCTCAGTGTCTGTATGTAAGTGTCTGTATGTAAGCTTCTGTATGTAAGTGTCTGTAAGTAGTGGCTCTATGTAAGTGTCTCAGTGTCTGTATGTAAGTGTCTGTATGTAAGTGTCTCAATGTAAGTGTATGTATGTAAGTGTCTGTATGTCAGTGTCACAGTGTCTGTATGTAAGTGTCTGTATGTAAGTGTCTCAGTGTCTGTATTTAAGTGTCTGTATGTAAGCATCTGTATGTGTCTATGTAAGTGTCTCAGTGTCTGTATTTAAGTGTCTGTATGTAAGCATCTGTATGTGTCTATGTAAGTGTCTCAGTGTCTCTATGTAAGTGTATGTAAGCGTCTGTATGTAAGTGTCTATGTAAGTGTCTCAGTGTCTGTATGTAAGTGTCTGTATGTAAGTGTCTGTATGTAAGTGTCTCAGTGTCTGTATGTAAGTGTCTGTATGTAATTGTCTGTATGTAAGTGTCTTTATGTAAAAGTCTGTATGTAAGTGTCTGTATGTAAGTGTCTAAGTGTCTGTATGTAAGTGTCTCTATGTAAGAGTCTGTATGTGTCTGTATGTAAGTGTCTAAGTGTGTGTATGTAAGGGTCTGTATGTAAGTGTCTGTATGTAAGTGTCTGTATGTAAGTGTCTGTATGTAAGTGTTTGTATGTAAGTGTCTGTATGTAAGTGTCTCAGTGTCTGTTTGTGTCAGTATGTAAGTGTCTGTATGTAAGTGTCTATGTAAGTGTCTGTATGTAAGTGCCTGTATGTAAGTGTCTGTATGTAAGTGTCTGTATGTAAGTGTGTGTATGTAAGTGTCTGTATGTAAGTGTCTGTATGTAAGTGTCTCAGTATATGTATGTAAATGTCTTTATGTAAGTGTCTTTATGTAAGTGTCTGTACGTAAGTGTCTGTATGTAAGTCTCAGTGTCTGTATGTCAGTGTGTGTTTGTAAGTGTCTGTATGTAAGTGTCTGTATGTAAGTGTCTGTATTTAAGTGTCTCAGTGTCTGTAAGTAAGTGTCTAAGTAAGTATCTGTATGTAAGTGTCTGTATGTAAGTGTCTGTATGTTAAGTGTTTGTATGTAAGTGTCTGTATGTGAATATCTCAGTGTCTGTATGTAAGTGTCTGTATGTAAGTGTCTGTATGTAAGTGTCTCAGTGTCTGTATGTAAGTGTCTGTATGTAAGTGTCTGTATGTAAGTGTCTGTATGTAAGTGTCTGTGTGTTAAGTGTCTGTATGTAAGTGTCTGTATGTAAGTATCTCAGTGTCTGTATGTAAGTTTCTGTATGTAAGTGTCTGCATGTAAGTGTCTCAGTGTCTGTATGTAAGTGTCTGTATGTAAGTGTCTGCATGTAAGTATCTGTATGTAAATGTCTGTGTGTAAGTGTCTGTATGTAAGTGTCTTAGTGTCTGTATGTAAGTGTCTGTATGTAAGTGCCTGTTTGTAAGTGTCTGTATGTAAGTGTCTGTATATAAGTGCCTGTATGTAAGTGTCTGTATGTAAGTGTCTCAGTGTCTGTATGTAAGTGTCTGTATGTAAGTGTCTCAGTGTCTGTATGTAAGTGTCTGTATGTAAGCTTCTGTATGTAAGTGTCTGTAAGTAGTGTCTCTATGTGTCTCAGTGTCTGTATGTAAGTTTCTGTATGTAAGTGTCTGAATGTAAGTGTCTGTATGTAAGTGTCTGTATGTCAGTGTCACAGTGTCTGTATGTAAGTGTCTGTATGTAAGTGTCTGTATGTAAGTATCTGTATGTAAATGTCTGTGTGTAAGTGTCTGTATGTAAGTGTCTTAGTGTCTGAATGTAAGTGTCTGTATGTAAGTGTCTGTATCTGTCTGTATGTAAGTGTCTGTATGCAAGTGTCTGTATGTAAGTGCGTGTATGTAAGTGGCTGTATGTAAGTGTCTGTAAGTGTCTGTATGTAAGTATCTGTATGTAAGTGTCTGTATGTAAGTTTCTGTATGTAAGTGTATGTTTGTAAGTGTCTGTATGTAAGTGTCTGTATGTAAGTGCCTGTTTGTAAGTGTCTGTATGTAAGTGTGTGTATATAAGTGCATGTATGTAAGTGTCTGTATGTAAGTGTCTCAGTGTCTGTATGTACGTGTCTGTATGTAAGTGTCTCAGTGTCTGTATGTAAGTGTCTGTATGTAAGCTTCTGTATGTAAGTGTCTGTAAGTAGTGGCTCTATGTAAGTGTCTCAGTGTCTGTATGTAAGTGTCTGTATGTAAGTGTCTCAGTGTCTGTATGTAAGTGTCTGTATGTAAGTGTCTGTATGTAAGTGCCTGTATGTAAATGTCTCAGTGTCTGTATGTAAGTGTATGTAAGAGTCTGTATGTAAGTGTCTATGTAAGTGTCTCAGTGTCTGTATGTAAGTGTCTGTATGTAAGTGTCTGTATGTAAGTGTCTTAGTGTCTGTATGTAAGTGTCTGTATGTAATTGTCTGTGTGTAAGTGTCTTTATGTAAGAGTCTGTATGTAAGTGTCTGTATGTAAGTGTCTAAGTGTCTGTATGTAAGTGTCTTTATGTAAGAGTCTGTATGTAAGTGTCTGTATGTAAGTGTCTAAGTGTGTGTATGTAAGGGTCTGTATGTAAGTGTTTGTATGTAAGTGTCTGTATGTAAGTGTCTGTATGTAAGTGTTTGTATGTAAGTGTCTGTATGTAAGTGTCTCAGTGTCTGTTTGTGTCAGTATGTAAGTGTCTGTATGTAAGTGTCTATGTAAGTGTCTGTATGTAAGTGTCTGTATGTAAGTGTCTGTATGTAAGTGTCTCAGTGTCTGTATGTAAGTGTCTGTATGTAAGTGTCTGTATGTAAGTGCCTGTATGTAAATGTCTCAGTGTCTGTATGTAAGTGTATGTAAGAGTCTGTATGTAAGTGTCTATGTAAGTGTCTCAGTGTCTGTATGTAAGTGTCTGTATGTAAGTGTCTGTATGTAAGTGTCTTAGTGTCTGTATGTAAGTGTCTGTATGTAATTGTCTGTGTGTAAGTGTCTTTATGTAAGAGTCTGTATGTAAGTGTCTGTATGTAAGTGTCTAAGTGTCTGTATGTAAGTGTCTTTATGTAAGAGTCTGTATGTAAGTGTCTGTATGTAAGTGTCTAAGTGTGTGTATGTAAGGGTCTGTATGTAAGTGTTTGTATGTAAGTGTCTGTATGTAAGTGTCTGTATGTAAGTGTTTGTATGTAAGTGTCTGTATGTAAGTGTCTCAGTGTCTGTTTGTGTCAGTATGTAAGTGTCTGTATGTAAGTGTCTATGTAAGTGTCTGTATGTAAGTGCCTGTATGTAAGTGTCTGTATGTAAGTGTCTGTATGTAAGTGTCTGTATGTAAGTGTGTGTATGTAAGTGTCTGTATGTAAGTGTCTGTATGTAAGTGTCTCAGTATCTGTATGTTAATGTATTTATGTAAGTGTCTGTATGTAAGTGTCTGTATGTAAGTGTCTGTATGTAAGTCTCAGTGTATGTATGTCAGTGTGTGTTTGTAAGTGTCTGTATGTAAGTGTCTGTATGAAAGTGTCTGTATTTAAGTGTCTCAGTGTCTGTAAGTAAGTGTCTAAGTAAGTGTCTGTATGTAAGTGTCTGTATGTAAGTGTCTGTATGTTAAGTGTTTGTATGTAAGTGTCTGTATGTGAATATCTCAATGTCTGTATGTAAGTGTCTGTATGTAAGTGTCTGTATGTAAGTGTCTCAGTGTCTGTATGTAAGTGTATGTAAGCGTCTGTATGTAAGTGTCTATGTAAGTGTCTCAGTGTCTGTATGTAAGTGTCTGTATGTAAGTGTCTGTATGTAAGTGTCTTAGTGTCTGTATGTAAGTGTCTGTATGTAATTGTCTGTATGTAAGTGTCTTTATGTAAGAGTATGTATGTAAGTGTCTGTATGTAAGTGTCTAAGTGTCTGTATGTAAGTGTCTCTATGTAAGAGTCTGTATGTAAGTGTCTGTATGTAAGTGTCTAAGTGTCTGTATGTAAGGGTCTGTATGTAAGTGTCTATATGTAAGTGTCTGTATGTAAGTGTCTGTATGTAAGTTTCTGTATGTAAGTGTTTGTATGTAAGTGTCTGTATGTAAGTGTCTCAGTGTCTGTTTGTAAGTGTCAGTATGTAAGTGTCTGTATGTAAGTGTCTATGTAAGTGTCTGTATGTAAGTGTCTCTATGTAAGTCTCAGTGTCTGTATGTCAGTGTGTGTTTGTAAGTGTCTGTATGTAAGTGTCTGTATGTAAGTGTCTGTATGTAAGTGACTGTATGTAAGTGTGTGTATGTAAGTGTCTGTATGTAAGTGTCTGTATGTAAGTGTGTCAGTATCTGTATGTAAGTGTCTGTATGTAAGTGTCTGTATGTAAGTGTCTCTATGTAAGTCTCAGTGTCTGTATGTCAGTGTGTGTTTGTAAGTGTCTGCATGTAAGTGTCTGTATGTAAGTGTCTGTATTTATGTGTCTCAGTGTCTGTAAGTAAGTGTCTAAGTAAGTGTCTGTATGTAAGTGTCTGTATGTAAGTGTCTGTATATAAGTGTCTGTATGTAAGTGTCTGTATGTAAGTGTCTAAATGTGTGTATTTAAGGGTCTGTATGTAAGTTTCTGTATGTAAGTGTCTGTATGTAAGTGTCTGAATGTAAGTGTCTGTATGTAAGTATCTGTATGTAAGTGTCTGTATGTAAGTGTCTGTATGTACGTGTCTTAGTGTCTGTATGTAAGTGTCTGTATGTAAGTGTCTGTATGTAAGTGTCTGTATGTAAGTGTCTCAGATCTGTATGTGTCTGTATGTAAGTGTCTGTATGTAAGTGCCTGTATGTAAGTGGTTGTATGTAAGTGTCCGTATGTAAGTGTCTGTATGTAAGTGTCTGTATGTAAGTGTCTGTATGTAAGTGTCTGTATGTAAGTGTCTGTATGTTAAGTGTCTGTATGTAAGTATCTCAGTGTCTGTATGTAAGTTTCTGTATGTAAGTGTCTGTATGTAAGTGTCTCAGTGTCTGTATGTAAGTGTCTGTATGTAAGTGTCTGTATGTAAGTATCTGTATGTAAATGTCTGTGTGTAAGTGTCTGTATGTAAGTGTCTTAGTGTCTGTATGTAAGTGTCTGTATGTAAGTGTCTGTATGTGTCTGTATGTAAGTGTCTGTATGCAAGTGTCTGTATGTAAGTGTCTGTATGTAAGTGGCTGTATGTAAGTGTCTGTAAGTGTCTGTATGTAAGTGTCTGTATGTAAGTGTCTGTAAGTGTCTGTATGTAAGTGTCTGTATGTAAGTGCCTGTTTGTAAGTGTCTGTATGTAAGTGTGTGTATATAAGTGCATGTATGTAAGTGTCTGTATGTAAGTGTCTCAGTGTCTGTATGTAAGTGTCTGTATGTAAGTGTCTCAATGTCTGTATGTAAGTGTCTGTATGTAAGCTTCTGTATGTAAGTGTCTGTAAGTAGTGGCTCTATGTAAGTGTCTCAGTGTCTGTATGTAAGTGTCTGTATGTAAGTGTCTCAGTGTCTGTATGTAAGTGTCTGTATGTAAGTGTCTGTATGTAAGTTTCTGTATGTAAATGTCTCAGTGTCTGTATGTAAGTGTATGTAAGCGTCTGTATGTAAGTGTCTATGTAAGTGTCTCAGTGTCTGTATGTAAGTGTCTGTATGTAAGTGTCTGTATGTAAGTGTCTTAGTGTCTGTATGTAAGTGTCTGTATGTAATTGTCTGTGTGTAAGTGTCTTTATGTAAGAGTCTGTATGTAAGTGTCTGTATGTAAGTGTCTAAGTGTCTGTATGTAAGTGTCTTTATGTAAGAGTCTGTATGTAAGTGTCTGTATGTAAGTGTCTAAGTGTGTGTATGTAAGGGTCTGTATGTAAGTGTCTGTATGTAAGTGTCTGTATGTAAGTGTCTGTATGTAAGTGTTTGTATGTAAGTGTCTCAGTGTCTGTTTGTGTCAGTATGTAAGTGTCTGTATGTAAGTGTCTATGTAAGTGTCTGTATGTAAGTGCCTGTATGTAAGTGTCTGTATGTAAGTGTCTGTATGTAAGTGTCTGTATGTAAGTGTGTGTATGTAAGTGTCTGTATGTAAGTGTCTGTATGTAAGTGTCTCAGTATCTGTATGTAAATGTCTTTATGTAAGTGTCTGTATGTAAGTGTCTGTACGTAAGTGTCTGTATGTAAGTCTCAGTGTATGTATGTCAGTGTGTGTTTGTAAGTGTCTGTATGTAAGTGTCTGTATGAAAGTGTCTGTATTTAAGTGTCTCAGTGTCTGTAAGTAAGTGTCTAAGTAAGTATCTGTATGTAAGTGTCTGTATGTAAGTGTCTGTATGTTAAGTGTTTGTATGTAAGTGTCTGTATGTGAATATCTCAGTGTCTGTATGTAAGTGTCTGTATGTAAGTGTCTGTATGTAAGTGTCTCAGTGTCTGTATGTAAGTGTATGTAAGCGTCTGTATGTAAGTGTCTATGTAAGTGTCTCAGTGTCTGTATGTAAGTGTCTGTATGTAAGTGTCTGTATGTAAGTGTCTCAGTGTCTGTATGTAAGTGTCTGTATGTAATTGTCTGTATGTAAGTGTCTTTATGTAAGAGTCTGTATGTAAGTGTCTGTATGTAAGTGTCTAAGTGTCTGTATGTAAGTGTCTCTATGTAAGAGTCTGTATGTAAGTGTCTGTATGTAAGTGTCTAAGTGTCTGTATGTAAGGGTCTGTATGTAAGTGTCTATATGTAAGTGTCTGTATGTAAGTGTCTGTATGTAAGTGTCTGTATGTAAGTGTTTGTATGTAAGTGTCTGTATGTAAGTGTCTCAGTGTCTGTTTGTAAGTGTCAGTATGTAAGTGTCTGTATGTAAGTGTCTATGTAAGTGTCTGTATGTAAGTGTCTCTATGTAAGTCTCAGTGTCTGTATGTCAGTGTGTGTTTGTAAGTGTCTGTATGTAAGTGTCTGTATGTAAGTGTCTGTATGTAAGTGAATGTATGTAAGTGTGTGTATGTAAGTGTCTGTATGTAAGTGTCTGTATGTAAGTGTGTCAGTATCTGTATGTAAGTGTCTGTATGTAAGTGTCTGTATGTAAGTGTCTCTATGTAAGTCTCAGTGTCTGTATGTCAGTGTGTGTTTGTAAGTGTCTGTATGTAAGTGTCTGTATGTAAGTGTCTGTATTTATGTGTCTCAGTGTCTGTAAGTAAGTGTCTAAGTAAGTGTCTGTATGTAAGTGTCTGTATGTAAGTGTCTGTATATAAGTGTCTGTATGTAAGTGTCTGTATGTAAGTGTCTAAGTGTGTGTATTTAAGGGTCTGTATGTAAGGGTCTGTATGTAAGTGTCTGTATGTAAGTGTCTGAATGTAAGTGTCTGTATGTAAGTATCTGTATGTAAGTGTCTGTATGTAAGTGTCTGTATGTACGTGTCTTAGTGTCTGTATGTAAGTGTCTGTATGTAAGTGTCTGTATGTAAGTGTCTGTATGTAAGTGTCTGTATGTAAGTGTCTGTATGTTAAGTGTCTGTATGTAAGTATCTCAGTGTCTGTATGTAAGTTTCTGTATGTAAGTGTCTGTATGTAAGTGTCTCAGTGTCTGTATGTAAGTGTCTGTATGTAAGTGTCTCAGTGTCTGTATGTAAGTGTCTGTATGTAAGCTTCTGTATGTAAGTGTCTGTAAGTAATGTCTCTATGTAAGTGTCTCAGTGTCTGTATGTAAGTGTCTGTATGTAAGTGTCTCAATGTAAGTGTCTGTATGTAAGTGTCTGTATGTCAGTGTCACAGTGTCTGTATGTAAGTGTCTGTATGTAAGTGTCTCAGTGTCTGTATGTAAGTGTCTGTATGTAAGCATCTGTATGTGTCTATGTAAGTGTCTCAGTGTCTGTATATAAGTGTCTGTATGTAAGTGTCTGTATGTAAGTGTCTCAGTGTCTGTATGTAAGTGAATGTAAGTGTCTGTATGTAAGTGTCTCAGTGTCTGTATGTAAGTGTATGTAAGCGTCTGTATGTAAGTGTCTATGTAAGTGTCTCAGTGTCTGTATGTAAGTGTCTGTAAGTAGGTGTCTGTATGTAAGTGTCTCAGTGTCTGTATGTAAGTGTCTGTATGTAATTGTCTGTATGTAAGTGTCTTTATGTAAGAGTCTGTATGTAAGTGTCTGTATGTAAGTGTCTAAGTGTCTGTATGTAAGTGTCTCTATGTAAGAGTCTGTAAGTGTCTGTATGTAAGTGTCTAAGTGTCTGTATGTAAGGGTCTGTATGTAAGTGTCTATATGTAAGTGTCTGTATGTAAGTGTCTGTATGTAAGTGTCTGTATGTAAGTGTCTGTATGTAAGTGTCTCTATGTAAGTCTCAGTGTCTGTATGTCAGTGTCTGTATATAAGTGTCTGTATGTAAGTGTCTGTATGTAAGTGTCTAAGTGTGTGTATGTATGGGTCTGTATGTAAGTTTCTGTATGTAAGTGTCTGTATGTAAGTGTCTGAATGTAAGTGTCTGTATGTAAGTATCTGTATGTAAGTGTCTGTATGTAAGTGTCTGTATGTACGTGCCTTAGTGTCTGTATGTAAGTGTCTGTATGTAAGTGTCTGTATGTAAGTGTCTGTATGTAAGTGTCTCAGATCTGTATGTGTCTGTATGTAAGTGTCTGTATGTAAGTGCCTGTATGTAAGTGGCTGTATGTAAGTGTCCGTATGTAAGTGTCTGTATGTAAGTGTCTGTATGTGTCTGTATGTAAGTGTCTCTATGTAAGTCTCAGTGTCTGTATGTCAGTGTGTGTTTGTAAGTGTCTGTATGTAAGTGTCTAAGTGTGTGTATTTAAGGGTCTGTATGTAAGTTTCTTTATGTAAGTGTCTGTATGTAAGTGTCTGAATGTAAGTGTCTGTATGTAAGTATCTGTATGTAAGTGTCTGTATGTAAGTGTCTGTATATAAGTGTCTGTATGTAAGTGTCTGTATGTAAGTGTCTAAGTGTGTGTATTTAAGGGTCTGTATGTAAGTTTCTGTATGTAAGTGTCTGTATGTAAGTGTCTGTATGTAAGTGTCTGTATGTAAGTGTTTGTATGTAAGTGTCTGTATGTAAGTGTCTCAGTGTCTGTTTGTAAGTGTCAGTATGTAAGTGTCTGTATGTAAGTGTCTATGTAAGTGTCTGTATGAAAGTGCCTGTATGTAAGTGTCTGTATGTAAGTGTCTGTATGTAAGTGTCTGTATGTAAGTGACTGTATGTAAGTGTGTGTATGTAAGTGTCTGTATGTAAGTGTCTGTATGTAAGTGTGTCAGTATCTGTATGTAAGTGTCTGTATGTAAGTGTCTGTATGAAAGTGTCTCTATGTAAGTTTCAGTGTCTGTATGTCAGTGTGTGTTTGTAAGTGTCTGTATGTAAGTGTCTGTATGTAAGTGTCTGTATTTAAGTGTCTCAGTGTCTGTAAGTAAGTGTCTAAGTAAGTGTCTGTATGTAAGTGTCTGTATGTAAGTGTCTGTATATAAGTGTCTGTATGTAAGTGTCTGTATGTAAGTGTCTAAGTGTGTGTATGTAAGGGTCTGTATGTAAGTGTCTGTATGTAAGTGTCTGTATGTAAGTGTCTGAATGTAAGTGTCTGTATGTAAGTATCTGTATGTAAGTGTCTGTATGTAAGTGTCTGTATGTACGTGTCTTAGTGTCTGTATGTAAGTGTCTGTATGTAAGTGTCTGTATGTAAGTGTCTGTATGTAAGTGTCTCAGATCTGTATGTGTCTGTATGTAAGTGTCTGTATGTAAGTGTCTGTATGTAAGTGGCTGTATGTAAGTGTCCGTATGTAAGTGTCTGTATGTAAGTGTCTGTATGTGTCTGTATGTAAGTGTCTGTATGTAAGTGTCTGTATGTAAGTGTCTGTATGTAAGTGTCTGTATGTTAAGTGTCTGTATGTAAGTATCTCAGTGTCTGTATGTAAGTTTCTGTATGTAAGTGTCTGTATGTAAGTGTCTCAGTGTCTGTATGTAAGTGTCTGTATGTAATTGTCTCAGTGTCTGTATGTAAGTGTCTGTATGTAAACTTCTGTATGTAAGTGTCTGTAAGTAATGTCTCTATGTAAGTGTCTCAGTGTCTGTATGTAAGTGTCTGTATGTAAGTGTCTCAATGTAAGTGTCTGTATGTAAGTGTCTGTATGTCAGTGTCACAGTGTCTGTATGTAAGTGTCTGTATGTAAGTGTCTCAGTGTCTGTATGTAAGTGTCTGTATGTAAGCATGTGTATGTGTCTATGTAAGTGTCTCAGTGTCTGTATATAAGTGTCTGTATGTAAGTGTCTGTATGTAAGTTTCTCAGTGTCTGTATGTAAGTGTATGTAAGTGTCTGTATGTAAGTGTCTCAGTGTCTGTATGTAAGTGTATGTAAGCGTCTGTATGTAAGTGTCTATGTAAGTGTCTCAGTGTCTGTATGTAAGTGTCTGTAAGTAAGTGTCTGTATGTAAGTGTCTCAGTGTCTGTATGTAAGTGTCTGTATGTAATTGTCTGTATGTAAGTGTCTTTATGTAAGAGTCTGTATGTAAGTGTCTGTATGTAAGTGTCTAAGTGTCTGTATGTAAGTGTCTCTATGTAAAAGTCTGTATGTAAGTGTCTGTATGTAAGTGTCTAAGTGTCTGTATGTAAGGGTCTGTATGTAAGTGTCTATATGTAAGTGTCTGTATGTAAGTGTCTGTATGTAAGTGTCTGTATGTAAGTGTCTGTATGTAAGTGTGTGTATGTAAGTGTCTGTATGTAAGTGTCTGTATGTAAGTGTCTCACTATCTGTATGTAAATGTCTTTATGTAAGTGTCTGTATGTAAGTGTCTGTATGTAAGTGTCTGTATCTAAGTCTCAGTGTCTGTATGTCAGTGTGTGTTTGTAAGTGTCTGTATGTAAGCATCTGTATGTAAGTGTCTGTATTTAAGTGTCTCAGTGTCTGTAAGTAAGTGTCTAAGTAAGTGTCTGTATGTAAGTGCCTGTATGTAAGTGTCTGTATGTAAGTGTCTCAGTGTCTGTATGTAAGTGTCTGTATGTAAGTGTCTCAGTGTCTGTATGTAAGTGTCTGTATGTAAGCTTCTATATGTAAGTGTCTGTAAGTAATGTCTCTATGTAAGTGTCTCAGTGTCTGTATGTAAGTGTCTGTATGTAAGTGTCTCAATGTAAGTGTATGTATGTAAGTGTCTGTATGTCAGTGTCACAGTGTCTGTATGTAAGTGTCTGTATGTAAGTGTCTCAGTGTCTGTATGTAAGTGTCTGTATGTAAGCATCTGTATGTGTCTATGTAAGTGTCTCAGTGTCTGTATGTAAGTGTCTGTATGTAAGTGTCTGTATGTAAGTGTCTCAGTGTCTGTATGTAAGTGTATGTAAGTGTCTGTATGTAAGTGTCTCAGTGTCTCTATGTAAGTGTATATAAGCGTCTGTATGTAAGTGTCTATGTAAGTGTCTCAGTGTCTGTATGTAAGTGTCTGTATGTAAGTGTCTGTATGTAAGTGTCTCAGTGTCTGTATGTAAGTGTCTGTATGTAATTGTCTGTATGTAAGTGTCTTTATGTAAGAGTCTGTATGTAAGTGTCTGTATGTAAGTGTCTAAGTGTCTGTATGTAAATGTCTCTATGTAAGAGTCTGTATGTAAGTGTCTGTATGTAAGTGTCTAAGTGTCTGTATGTAAGGGTCTGTATGTAAGTGTCTATATGTAAGTGTATGTATGTAAGTGTCTGTATGTAAGTGTCTGTATGTAAGTGTTTGTATGTAAGTGTCTGTATGTAAGTGTCTCAGTGTCTGTTTGTAAGTGTCAGTATGTAAGTGTCTGTATGGAAGTTTCTATGTAAGTGTCTGTATGTAAGTGCCTGTATGTAAGTGTCTGTATGTAAGTGTCTGTATGTAAGTGTCTGTATGTAAGTGACTGTATGTAAGTGTGTGTATGTAAGTGTCTGTATGTAAGTGTCTGTATGTAAGTGTGTCAGTATCTGTATGTAAGTGTCTGTATGTAAGTGTCTGTATGTAAGTGTCTCTATGTAAGTCTCAGTGTCTGTATGTCAGTGTGTGTTTGTAAGTGTCTGTATGTAAGTGTCTGTATGTAAGTGTCTGTATTTAAGTGTCTAAGTGTGTGTAAGTAAGGGTCTGTATGTAAGTGTCTGTATGTAAGTGTCTGTATGTAAGTGTCTGTATATAAGTGTCTGTATGTAAGTGTCTGTATGTAAGTGTCTAAGTGTGTGTAAGTAAGGGTCTGTATGTAAGTGTCTGCATGTAAGAGTCTGTATGTAAGTGTCTGAATGTAAGTGTCTGTATGTAATTATCTGTATGTAAGTGTCTGTATGTAAGTGTCTGTATTTAAGTGTCTGTATGTAAGTGTCTGTATGTAAGTGTCTCAGCGTCTGTATGTGTCTGTATGTAAGTGTCTGTATGTAAGTGTCTGTATGTAAGTGGCTGTATGTAAGTGTCCGTATGTAAATGTCTATATGTAAGTGTCTGTATGTAAGTGTCTGTATGTAAGTATCTCAGTGTCTGTATGTAAGTTTCTGTATGTAAGTGTCTGTTTGTAAGTGTCTCATTGTCTGTATGTAAGTGTCTGTATGTAAGTGTCTGTATGTAAGTGGCTGTATGTAAGTGGCTGTATGTAAGTGTCCGTATGTAAGTGTCTGTATGTAAGTGTCTGTATGTGTCTGTATGTAAGTGTCTGTATGTAAGTGTCTGTATGTAAGTGTCTGTATGTAAGTGTCTGTATGTTAAGTGTCTGTATGTAAGTGTCTGTATTTAAGTGTCTCAGTGCCTGTTTGTAAGTGTCTGTATGTGTGTGTATATAAGTGCATGTATGTAAGTGTCTGTATGTAAGTGTCTCAGTGTCTGTATGTAAGTGGCTGTATGTAAGTGTCTCAGTGTCTGTATGTAAGTGTCTGTATGTAAGCTTCTGTATGTAAGTGTCTGTAAGTAGTGGCTCTATGTAAGTGTCTCAGTGTCTGTATGTAAGTGTCTGTATGTAAGTGTCTCAATGTAAGTGTATGTATGTAAGTGTCTGTATGTCAGTGTCACAGTGTCTGTATGTAAGTGTCTGTATGTAAGTGTCTCAGTGTCTGTATGTAAGTGTCTGTATGTAAGCATCTGTATGTGTCTATGTAAGTGTCTCAGTGTCTGTATATAAGTGTCTGTATGTAAGTGTCTGTATGTAAGTGTCTCAGTGTCTGTATGTAAGTGTATGTAAGTGTCTGTATGTAAGTGTCTCAGTGTCTGTATGTAAGTGTATGTAAGCGTCTGTATGTAAGTGTCTATGTAAGTGTCTCAGTGTCTGTATGTAAGTGTCTGTAAGTAAGTGTCTGTATGTAAGTGTCTCAGTGTCTGTATGTAAGTGTCTGTATGTAATTGTCTGTATGTAAGTGTCTTTATGTAAGAGTCTGTATGTAAGTGTCTGTATGTAAGTGTCTAAGTGTCTGTATGTAAGTGTCTCTATGTAAGAGTCTATAAGTGTCTGTATGTAAGTGTCTAAGTGTCTATATGTAAGGGTCTGTATGTAAGTGTCTATATGTAAGTGTCTGTATGTAAGTGTCTGTATGTAAGTGTCTGTATGTAAGTGTCTGTATGTAAGTGTCTCTATGTAAGTCTCAGTGTCTGTATGTCAGTGTCTGTATATAAGTGTCTGTATGTAAGTGTCTGTATGTAAGTGTCTAAGTGTGTGTATGTAAGGGTCTGTATGTAAGTTTCTGTATGTAAGTGTCTGTATGTAAGTGTCTGAATGTAAGTGTCTGTATGTAAGTATCTGTATGTAAGTGTCTGTATGTAAGTGTCTGTATGTACGTGTCTTAGTGTCTGTATGTAAGTGTCTGTATGTAAGTGTCTGTATGTAAGTGTCTGTATGTAAGTGTCTCAGATCTGTATGTGTCTGTATGTAAGTGTCTGTATGTAAGTGCCTGTATGTAAGTGGCTGTATGTAAGTGTCCGTATGTAAGTGTCTGTATGTAAGTGTCTGTATGTGCCTGTATGTAAGTGTCTGTATGTAAGTGTCTGTATGTAAGTGTCTGTATGTTAAGTGTCTGTATGTAAGTATCTCAGTGTCTGTATGTAAGTTTCTGTATGTAAGTGTCTGTATGTAAGTGTCTCAGTGTCTGTATGTAAGTGTCTGTATGTAAGTGTCTCAGTGTCTGTATGTAAGTGTCTGTATGTAAGCTTCTGTATGTGAGTGTCTGTAAGTAATGTCTCTATGTAAGTGTCTCAGTGTCTGTATGTAAGTGTCTGTATGTAAGTGTCTCAATGTAAATGTCTGTATGTAAGTGTCTGTATGTCAGTGTCACAGTGTCTGTATGTAAGTGTCTGTATGTAAGTGTCTCAGTGTCTGTATGTAAGTGTCTGTATGTAAGCATCTGTATGTGTCTATGTAAGTGTCTCAGTGTCTGTATATAAGTGTCTGTATGTAAGTGTCTGTATGTAAGTGTCTCAGTGTCTGTATGTAAGTGTATGTAAGTGTCTGTATGTAAGTGTCTCAGTGTCTGTATGTAAGTGTATGTAAGCGTCTGTATGTAAGTGTCTATGTAAGTGTCTCAGTGTCTGTATGTAAGTGTCTGTAAGTAAGTGTCTGTATGTAATTGTCTGTATGTAAGTGTCTTTATGTAAGAGTCTGTATGTAAGTGTCTGTATGTAAGTGTCTAAGTGTCTGTATGTAAGTGTCTCTATGTAAGAGTCTGTAAGTGTCTGTATGTAAGTGTCTAAGTGTCTGTATGTAAGGGTCTGTATGTAAGTGTCTATATGTAAGAGTCTGTATGTAAGTGTCTGTATGTAAGTGTCTAAGTGTCTGTATGTAAGTGTCTCTATGTAAGAGTCTGTAAGTGTCTGTATGTAAGTGTCTAAGTGTCTGTATGTAAGGGTCTGTATGTAAGTGTCTATATGTAAGTGTCTGTATGTAAGTGTCTGTATGTAAGTGTCTGTATGTAAGTGTCTGTATGTAAGTGTCTCTATGTAAGTCTCAGTGTCTGTATGTCAGTGTCTGTATATAAGTGTCTGTATGTAAGTGTCTGTATGTAAGTGTCTAAGTGTGTGTATGTAAGGGTCTGTATGTAAGTTTCTGTATGTAAGTGTCTGTATGTAAGTGTCTGAATGTAAGTGTCTGTATGTAAGTATCTGTATGTAAGTGTCTGTATGTAAGTGTCTGTATGTACGTGTCTTAGTGTCTGTATGTAAGTGTCTGTATGTAAGTGTCTGTATGTAAGTGTCTGTATGTAAGTGTCTCAGATCTGTATGTGTCTGTATGTAAGTGTCTGTATGTAAGTGCCTGTATGTAAGTGGCTGTATGTAAGTGTCCGTATGTAAGTGTCTGTATGTAAGTGTCTGTATGTGTCTGTATGTAAGTGTCTGTATGTAAGTGTCTGTATGTAAGTGTCTGTATGTTAAGTGTCTGTATGTAAGTATCTCAGTGTCTGTATGTAAGTTTCTGTATGTAAGTGTCTGTATGTAAGTGTCTCAGTGTCTGTATGTAAGTGTCTGTATGTAAGTGTCTCAGTGTCTGTATGTAAGTGTCTGTATGTAAGCTTCTGTATGTAAGTGTCTGTAAGTAATGTCTCTATGTAAGTGTCTCAGTGTCTGTATGTAAGTGTCTGTATGTAAGTGTCTCAATGTAAGTGTCTGTATGTAAGTGTCTGTATGTCAGTGTCACAGTGTCTGTATGTAAGTGTCTGTATGTAAGTGTCTCAGTGTCTGTATGTAAGTGTCTGTATGTAAGCATCTGTATGTGTCTATGTAAGTGTCTCAGTGTCTGTATATAAGTGTCTGTATGTAAGTGTCTGTATGTAAGTGTCTCAGTGTCTGTATGTAAGTGTATGTAAGTGTCTGTATGTAAGTGTCTCAGTGTCTGTATGTAAGTGTATGTAAGCGTCTGTATGTAAGTGTCTATGTAAGTGTCTCAGTGTCTGTATGTAAGTGTCTGTAAGTAAGTGTCTGTATGTAAGTGTCTCAGTGTCTGTATGTAAGTGTCTGTATGTAATTGTCTGTATGTAAGTGTCTTTATGTAAGAGTCTGTATGTAAGTGTCTGTATGTAAGTGTCTAAGTGTCTGTATGTAAGTGTCTCTATGTAAGAGTCTGTAAGTGTCTGTATGTAAGTGTCTAAGTGTCTGTATGTAAGGGTCTGTATGTAAGTGTCTATATGTAAGTGTCTGTATGTAAGTGTCTGTATGTAAGTGTCTGTATGTAAGTGTGTGTATGTAAGTGTCTGTATGTAAGTGTCTGTATGTAAGTGTCTCAGTGTCTGTATGTAAGTGTCTGTATGTAAGCATCTGTATGTGTCTATGTAAGTGTCTCAGTGTCTGTATATAAGTGTCTGTATGTAAGTGTCTGTATGTAAGTGTCTCAGTGTCTGTATGTAAGTGTTTGTAAGTGTCTGTATGTAAGTGTCTCAGTGTCTGTATGTAAGTGTATGTAAGCGTCTGTATGTAAGTGTCTATGTAAGTGTCTCAGTGTCTGTATGTAAGTGTCTGTAAGTAAGTGTCTGTATGTAAGTGTCTCAGTGTCTGTATGTAAGTGTCTGTATGTAATTGTCTGTATGTAAGTGTCTTTATGTAAGAGTCTGTATGTAAGTGTCTGTATGTAAGTGTCTAAGTGTCTGTATGTAAGTGTCTCTATGTAAGAGTCTGTAAGTGTCTGTATGTAAGTGTCTAAGTGTCTGTATGTAAGGGTCTGTATGTAAGTGTCTATATGTAAGTGTCTGTATGTAAGTGTCTGTATGTAAGTGTCTGTATGTAAGTGTCTGTATGTAAGTGTCTCTATGTAAGTCTCAGTGTCTGTATGTCAGTGTCTGTATATAAGTGTCTGTATGTAAGTGTCTGTATGTAAGTGTCTAAGTGTGTGTATGTAAGGGTCTGTATGTAAGTTTCTGTATGTAAGTGTCTGTATGTAAGTGTCTGAATGTAAGTGTCTGTATGTAAGTATCTGTATGTAAGTGTCTGTATGTAAGTGTCTGTATGTACGTGTCTTAGTGTCTGTATGTAAGTGTCTGTATGTAAGTGTCTGTATGTAAGTGTCTGTATGTAAGTGTCTCAGATCTGTATGTGTCTGTATGTAAGTGTCTGTATGTAAGTGCCTGTATGTAAGTGGCTGTATGTAAGTGTCCGTATGTAAGTGTCTGTATGTAAGTGTCTGTATGTGTCTGTATGTAAGTGTCTGTATGTAAGTGTCTGTATGTAAGTGTCTGTATGTTAAGTGTCTGTATGTAAGTATCTCAGTGTCTGTATGTAAGTTTCTGTATGTAAGTGTCTGTATGTAAGTGTCTCAGTGTCTGTATGTAAGTGTATGTATGTAAGTGTCTCAGTGTCTGTATGTAAGTGTCTGTATGTAAGCTTCTGTATGTAAGTGTCTGTAAGTAATGTCTCTATGTAAGTGTCTCAGTGTCTGTATGTAAGTGTCTGTATGTAAGTGTCTCAATGTAAGTGTCTGTATGTAAGTATCTGTATGTCAGTGTCACAGTGTCTGTATGTAAGTGTCTGTATCTAAGTGTCTCAGTGTCTGTATGTAAGCATCTGTATGTGTCTATGTAAGTGTCTCAGTGTCTGTATATAAGTGTCTGTATGTAAGTGTCTGTATGTAAGTGTCTCAGTGTCTGTATGTAAGTGTATGTAAGTGTCTGTATGTAAGTGTCTCAGTGTCTGTATGTAAGTGTATGTAAGCGTCTGTATGTAAGTGTCTATGTAAGTGTCTCAGTGTCTGTATGTAAGTGTCTGTAAGTAAGTGTCTGTATGTAAGTGTCTCAGTGTCTGTATGTAAGTGTCTGTATGTAATTGTCTGTATGTAAGTGTCTTTATGTAAGAGTCTGTATGTAAGTGTCTGTATGTAATTGTCTAAGTGTCTGTATGTAAGTGTCTCTATGTAAGAGTCTGTAAGTGTCTGTATGTAAGTGTCTATATGTAAGTGTCTGTATGTAAGTGTCTGTATGTAAGTGTCTGTATGTAAGTGTCTGTATGTAAGTATGTGTATGTAAGTGTCTGTATGTAAGTGTCTGTATGTAAGTGTCTCACTATCTGTATGTAAATGTCTTTATGTAAGTGTCTGTATGTAAGTGTCTGTATCTAAGTCTCAGTGTCTGTATGTCAGTGTGTGTTTGTAAGTGTCTGTATGTAAGCATCTGTATGTAAGTGTCTGTATTTAAGTGTCTCAGTGTCTGTAAGTAAGTGTCTAAGTAAGTGTCTGTATGTAAGTGCCTGTATGTAAGTGTCTGTATGTAAGTGTCTCAGTGTCTGTATGTAAGTGTCTGTATGTAAGTGTCTCAGTGTCTGTATGTAAGTGTCTGTATGTAAGTATGTGTATGTAAGTGTCTGTATGTAAGTGTCTGTATGTAAGTGTCTCACTATCTGTATGTAAATGTCTTTATGTAAGTGTCTGTATGTAAGTGTCTGTATCTAAGTCTCAGTGTCTGTATGTCAGTGTGTGTTTGTAAGTGTCTGTATGTAAGCATCTGTATGTAAGTGTCTGTATTTAAGTGTCTCAGTGTCTGTAAGTAAGTGTCTAAGTAAGTGTCTGTATGTAAGTGCCTGTATGTAAGTGTCTGTATGTAAGTGTCTCAGTGTCTGTATGTAAGTGTCTGTATGTAAGTGTCTCAGTGTCTGTATGTAAGTGTCTGTATGTAAGCTTCTGTATGTAAGTGTCTGTAAGTAATGTCTCTATGTAAGTGTCTCAGTGTCTGTATGTAAGTGTCTGTATGTAAGTGTCTCAATGTAAGTGTATGTATGTAAGTGTCTGTATGTCAGTGTCACAGTGTCTGTATGTAAGTGTCTGTATGTAAGTGTCTCAGTGTCTGTATGTAAGTGTCTGTATGTAAGCATCTGTATGTGTCTATGTAAGTGTCTCAGTGTCTGTATGTAAGTGTCTGTATGTAAGTGTCTGTATGTAAGTGTCTCAGTGTCTGTATGTAAGTGTATGTAAGTGTCTGTATGTAAGTGTCTCAGTGTCTCTATGTAAGTGTATGTAAGCGTCTGTGTGTAAGTGTCTATGTAAGTGTCTCAGTGTCTGTATGTAAGTGTCTGTATTTAAGTGTCTGTATGTAAGTGTCTCAGTGTCTGTATGTAAGTGTCTGTATGTAATTGTCTGTATGTAAGTGTCTTTATGTAAGAGTCTGTATGTAAGTGTCTGTATGTAAGTGTCTAAGTGTCTGTATGTAAATGTCTCTATGTAAGAGTCTGTATGTAAGTGTCTGTATGTAAGTGTCTAAGTGTCTGTATGTAAGGGTCTATATGTAAGTGTCTATATGTAAGTGTCTGTATGTAAGTGTCTGTATGTAAGTGTCTGTATGTAAGTGTTTGTATGTAAGTGTCTGTATGTAAGTGTCTCAGTGTCTGTTTGTAAGTGTCAGTATGTAAGTGTCTGTATGTAAGTGTCTATGTAAGTGTCTGTATGTAAGTGCATGTAAGTGTCTGTATGTAAGTGTCTGTATGTAAGTGTCTGTATGTAAGTGACTGTATGTAAGTGTGTGTATGTAAGTGTCTGTATGTAAGTGTCTGTATGTAAGTGTGTCAGTATCTGTATGTAAGTGTCTGTATGTAAGTGTCTGTATGTAAGTGTCTCTATGTAAGTCTCAGTGTCTGTATGTCAGTGTGTGTTTGTAAGTGTCTGTATGTAATTGTCTGTATGTAAGTGTCTTTATGTAAGAGTCTGTATGTAAGTGTCTGTATGTAAGTGTCTAAGTGTCTGTATGTAAGTGTCTCTATGTAAGAGTCTGTAAGTGTCTGTATGTAAGTGTCTAAGTGTCTGTATGTAAGGGTCTGTATGTAAGTGTCTATATGTAAGTGTCTGTATGTAAGTGTCTGTATGTAAGTGTCTGTATGTAAGTGTCTGTATGTAAGTGTCTCTATGTAAGTCTCAGTGTCTGTATGTCAGTGTCTGTATATAAGTGTCTGTATGTAAGTGTCTGTATGTAAGTGTCTAAGTGTGTGTATGTAAGGGTCTGTATGTAAGTTTCTGTATGTAAGTGTCTGTATGTAAGTGTCTGAATGTAAGTGTCTGTATGTAAGTATCTGTATGTAAGTGTCTGTATGTAAGTGTCTGTATGTACGTGTCTTAGTGTCTGTATGTAAGTGTCTGTATGTAAGTGTCTGTATGTAAGTGTCTGTATGTAAGTGTCTCAGATCTGTATGTGTCTGTATGTAAGTGTCTGTATGTAAGTGCCTGTATGTAAGTGGCTGTATGTAAGTGTCCGTATGTAAGTGTCTGTATGTAAGTGTCTGTATGTGTCTGTATGTAAGTGTCTGTATGTAAGTGTCTGTATGTAAGTGTCTGTATGTTAAGTGTCTGTATGTAAGTATCTCAGTGTCTGTATGTAAGTTTCTGTATGTAAGTGTCTGTATGTAAGTGTCTCAGTGTCTGTATGTAAGTGTCTGTATGTAAGTGTCTCAGTGTCTGTATGTAAGTGTCTGTATGTAAGCTTCTGTATGTAAGTGTCTGTAAGTAATGTCTCTATGTAAGTGTCTCAGTGTCTGTATGTAAGTGTCTGTATGTAAGTGTCTCAATGTAAGTGTCTGTATGTAAGTGTCTGTATGTCAGTGTCACAGTGTCTGTATGTAAGTGTCTGTATGTAAGTGTCTCAGTGTCTGTATGTAAGTGTCTGTATGTAAGCATCTGTATGTGTCTATGTAAGTGTCTCAGTGTCTGTATATAAGTGTCTGTATGTAAGTGTCTGTATGTAAGTGTCTCAGTGTCTGTATGTAAGTGTATGTAAGTGTCTGTATGTAAGTGTCTCAGTGTCTGTATGTAAGTGTATGTAAGCGTCTGTATGTAAGTGTCTATGTAAGTGTCTCAGTGTCTGTATGTAAGTGTCTGTAAGTAAGTGTCTGTATGTAAGTGTCTCAGTGTCTGTATGTAAGTGTCTGTATGTAATTGTCTGTATGTAAGTGTCTTTATGTAAGAGTCTGTATGTAAGTGTCTGTATGTAAGTGTCTAAGTGTCTGTATGTAAGTGTCTCTATGTAAGAGTCTGTAAGTGTCTGTATGTAAGTGTCTAAGTGTCTGTATGTAAGGGTCTGTATGTAAGTGTCTATATGTAAGTGTCTGTATGTAAGTGTCTGTATGTAAGTGTCTGTATGTAAGTGTGTGTATGTAAGTGTCTGTATGTAAGTGTCTGTATGTAAGTGTCTCAGTGTCTGTATGTAAGTGTCTGTATGTAAGCATCTGTATGTGTCTATGTAAGTGTCTCAGTGTCTGTATATAAGTGTCTGTATGTAAGTGTCTGTATGTAAGTGTCTCAGTGTCTGTATGTAAGTGTTTGTAAGTGTCTGTATGTAAGTGTCTCAGTGTCTGTATGTAAGTGTATGTAAGCGTCTGTATGTAAGTGTCTATGTAAGTGTCTCAGTGTCTGTATGTAAGTGTCTGTAAGTAAGTGTCTGTATGTAAGTGTCTCAGTGTCTGTATGTAAGTGTCTGTATGTAATTGTCTGTATGTAAGTGTCTTTATGTAAGAGTCTGTATGTAAGTGTCTGTATGTAAGTGTCTAAGTGTCTGTATGTAAGTGTCTCTATGTAAGAGTCTGTAAGTGTCTGTATGTAAGTGTCTAAGTGTCTGTATGTAAGGGTCTGTATGTAAGTGTCTATATGTAAGTGTCTGTATGTAAGTGTCTGTATGTAAGTGTCTGTATGTAAGTGTCTGTATGTAAGTGTCTCTATGTAAGTCTCAGTGTCTGTATGTCAGTGTCTGTATATAAGTGTCTGTATGTAAGTGTCTGTATGTAAGTGTCTAAGTGTGTGTATGTAAGGGTCTGTATGTAAGTTTCTGTATGTAAGTGTCTGTATGTAAGTGTCTGAATGTAAGTGTCTGTATGTAAGTATCTGTATGTAAGTGTCTGTATGTAAGTGTCTGTATGTACGTGTCTTAGTGTCTGTATGTAAGTGTCTGTATGTAAGTGTCTGTATGTAAGTGTCTGTATGTAAGTGTCTCAGATCTGTATGTGTCTGTATGTAAGTGTCTGTATGTAAGTGCCTGTATGTAAGTGGCTGTATGTAAGTGTCCGTATGTAAGTGTCTGTATGTAAGTGTCTGTATGTGTCTGTATGTAAGTGTCTGTATGTAAGTGTCTGTATGTAAGTGTCTGTATGTTAAGTGTCTGTATGTAAGTATCTCAGTGTCTGTATGTAAGTTTCTGTATGTAAGTGTCTGTATGTAAGTGTCTCAGTGTCTGTATGTAAGTGTATGTATGTAAGTGTCTCAGTGTCTGTATGTAAGTGTCTGTATGTAAGCTTCTGTATGTAAGTGTCTGTAAGTAATGTCTCTATGTAAGTGTCTCAGTGTCTGTATGTAAGTGTCTGTATGTAAGTGTCTCAATGTAAGTGTCTGTATGTAAGTATCTGTATGTCAGTGTCACAGTGTCTGTATGTAAGTGTCTGTATCTAAGTGTCTCAGTGTCTGTATGTAAGCATCTGTATGTGTCTATGTAAGTGTCTCAGTGTCTGTATATAAGTGTCTGTATGTAAGTGTCTGTATGTAAGTGTCTCAGTGTCTGTATGTAAGTGTATGTAAGTGTCTGTATGTAAGTGTCTCAGTGTCTGTATGTAAGTGTATGTAAGCGTCTGTATGTAAGTGTCTATGTAAGTGTCTCAGTGTCTGTATGTAAGTGTCTGTAAGTAAGTGTCTGTATGTAAGTGTCTCAGTGTCTGTATGTAAGTGTCTGTATGTAATTGTCTGTATGTAAGTGTCTTTATGTAAGAGTCTGTATGTAAGTGTCTGTATGTAATTGTCTAAGTGTCTGTATGTAAGTGTCTCTATGTAAGAGTCTGTAAGTGTCTGTATGTAAGTGTCTATATGTAAGTGTCTGTATGTAAGTGTCTGTATGTAAGTGTCTGTATGTAAGTGTCTGTATGTAAGTATGTGTATGTAAGTGTCTGTATGTAAGTGTCTGTATGTAAGTGTCTCACTATCTGTATGTAAATGTCTTTATGTAAGTGTCTGTATGTAAGTGTCTGTATCTAAGTCTCAGTGTCTGTATGTCAGTGTGTGTTTGTAAGTGTCTGTATGTAAGCATCTGTATGTAAGTGTCTGTATTTAAGTGTCTCAGTGTCTGTAAGTAAGTGTCTAAGTAAGTGTCTGTATGTAAGTGCCTGTATGTAAGTGTCTGTATGTAAGTGTCTCAGTGTCTGTATGTAAGTGTCTGTATGTAAGTGTCTCAGTGTCTGTATGTAAGTGTCTGTATGTAAGTATGTGTATGTAAGTGTCTGTATGTAAGTGTCTGTATGTAAGTGTCTCACTATCTGTATGTAAATGTCTTTATGTAAGTGTCTGTATGTAAGTGTCTGTATCTAAGTCTCAGTGTCTGTATGTCAGTGTGTGTTTGTAAGTGTCTGTATGTAAGCATCTGTATGTAAGTGTCTGTATTTAAGTGTCTCAGTGTCTGTAAGTAAGTGTCTAAGTAAGTGTCTGTATGTAAGTGCCTGTATGTAAGTGTCTGTATGTAAGTGTCTCAGTGTCTGTATGTAAGTGTCTGTATGTAAGTGTCTCAGTGTCTGTATGTAAGTGTCTGTATGTAAGCTTCTGTATGTAAGTGTCTGTAAGTAATGTCTCTATGTAAGTGTCTCAGTGTCTGTATGTAAGTGTCTGTATGTAAGTGTCTCAATGTAAGTGTATGTATGTAAGTGTCTGTATGTCAGTGTCACAGTGTCTGTATGTAAGTGTCTGTATGTAAGTGTCTCAGTGTCTGTATGTAAGTGTCTGTATGTAAGCATCTGTATGTGTCTATGTAAGTGTCTCAGTGTCTGTATGTAAGTGTCTGTATGTAAGTGTCTGTATGTAAGTGTCTCAGTGTCTGTATGTAAGTGTATGTAAGTGTCTGTATGTAAGTGTCTCAGTGTCTCTATGTAAGTGTATGTAAGCGTCTGTGTGTAAGTGTCTATGTAAGTGTCTCAGTGTCTGTATGTAAGTGTCTGTATTTAAGTGTCTGTATGTAAGTGTCTCAGTGTCTGTATGTAAGTGTCTGTATGTAATTGTCTGTATGTAAGTGTCTTTATGTAAGAGTCTGTATGTAAGTGTCTGTATGTAAGTGTCCAAGTGTCTGTATGTAAATGTCTCTATGTAAGAGTCTGTATGTAAGTGTCTGTATGTAAGTGTCTAAGTGTCTGTATGTAAGGGTCTATATGTAAGTGTCTATATGTAAGTGTCTGTATGTAAGTGTCTGTATGTAAGTGTCTGTATGTAAGTGTTTGTATGTAAGTGTCTGTATGTAAGTGTCTCAGTGTCTGTTTGTAAGTGTCAGTATGTAAGTGTCTGTATGTAAGTGTCTATGTAAGTGTCTGTATGTAAGTGCATGTAAGTGTCTGTATGTAAGTGTCTGTATGTAAGTGTCTGTATGTAAGTGACTGTATGTAAGTGTGTGTATGTAAGTGTCTGTATGTAAGTGTCTGTATGTAAGTGTGTCAGTATCTGTATGTAAGTGTCTGTATGTAAGTGTCTGTATGTAAGTGTCTCTATGTAAGTCTCAGTGTCTGTATGTCAGTGTGTGTTTGTAAGTGTCTGTATGTAATTGTCTGTATGTAAGTGTCTTTATGTAAGAGTCTGTATGTAAGTGTCTGTATGTAAGTGTCTAAGTGTCTGTATGTAAGTGTCTCTATGTAAGAGTCTGTAAGTGTCTGTATGTAAGTGTCTAAGTGTCTGTATGTAAGGGTCTGTATGTAAGTGTCTATATGTAAGTGTCTGTATGTAAGTGTCTGTATGTAAGTGTCTGTATGTAAGTGTCTGTATGTAAGTGTCTCTATGTAAGTCTCAGTGTCTGTATGTCAGTGTCTGTATATAAGTGTCTGTATGTAAGTGTCTGTATGTAAGTGTCTAAGTGTGTGTATGTAAGGGTCTGTATGTAAGTTTCTGTATGTAAGTGTCTGTATGTAAGTGTCTGAATGTAAGTGTCTGTATGTAAGTATCTGTATGTAAGTGTCTGTATGTAAGTGTCTGTATGTACGTGTCTTAGTGTCTGTATGTAAGTGTCTGTATGTAAGTGTCTGTATGTAAGTGTCTGTATGTAAGTGTCTCAGATCTGTATGTGTCTGTATGTAAGTGTCTGTATGTAAGTGCCTGTATGTAAGTGGCTGTATGTAAGTGTCCGTATGTAAGTGTCTGTATGTAAGTGTCTGTATGTGTCTGTATGTAAGTGTCTGTATGTAAGTGTCTGTATGTAAGTGTCTGTATGTTAAGTGTCTGTATGTAAGTGTCTCAGTGTCTGTATGTAAGTGTATGTAAGTGTCTGTATGTAAGTGTCTCAGTGTCTCTATGTAAGTGTATGTAAGCGTCTGTGTGTAAGTGTCTATGTAAGTGTCTCAGTGTCTGTATGTAAGTGTCTGTATTTAAGTGTCTGTATGTAAGTGTCTCAGTGTCTGTATGTAAGTGTCTGTATGTAATTGTCTGTATGTAAGTGTCTTTATGTAAGAGTCTGTATGTAAGTGTCTGTATGTAAGTGTCCAAGTGTCTGTATGTAAATGTCTCTATGTAAGAGTCTGTATGTAAGTGTCTGTATGTAAGTGTCTAAGTGTCTGTATGTAAGGGTCTATATGTAAGTGTCTATATGTAAGTGTCTGTATGTAAGTGTCTGTATGTAAGTGTCTGTATGTAAGTGTTTGTATGTAAGTGTCTGTATGTAAGTGTCTCAGTGTCTGTTTGTAAGTGTCAGTATGTAAGTGTCTGTATGTAAGTGTCTATGTAAGTGTCTGTATGTAAGTGCATGTAAGTGTCTGTATGTAAGTGTCTGTATGTAAGTGTCTGTATGTAAGTGACTGTATGTAAGTGTGTGTATGTAAGTGTCTGTATGTAAGTGTCTGTATGTAAGTGTGTCAGTATCTGTATGTAAGTGTCTGTATGTAAGTGTCTGTATGTAAGTGTCTCTATGTAAGTCTCAGTGTCTGTATGTCAGTGTGTGTTTGTAAGTGTCTGTATGTAATTGTCTGTATGTAAGTGTCTTTATGTAAGAGTCTGTATGTAAGTGTCTGTATGTAAGTGTCTAAGTGTCTGTATGTAAGTGTCTCTATGTAAGAGTCTGTAAGTGTCTGTATGTAAGTGTCTAAGTGTCTGTATGTAAGGGTCTGTATGTAAGTGTCTATATGTAAGTGTCTGTATGTAAGTGTCTGTATGTAAGTGTCTGTATGTAAGTGTCTGTATGTAAGTGTCTCTATGTAAGTCTCAGTGTCTGTATGTCAGTGTCTGTATATAAGTGTCTGTATGTAAGTGTCTGTATGTAAGTGTCTAAGTGTGTGTATGTAAGGGTCTGTATGTAAGTTTCTGTATGTAAGTGTCTGTATGTAAGTATCTGTATGTAAGTGTCTGTATGTAAGTGTCTGTATGTACGTGTCTTAGTGTCTGTATGTAAGTGTCTGTATGTAAGTGTCTGTATGTAAGTGTCTGTATGTAAGTGTCTCAGATCTGTATGTGTCTGTATGTAAGTGTCTGTATGTAAGTGCCTGTATGTAAGTGGCTGTATGTAAGTGTCCGTATGTTAGTGTCTGTATGTAAGTGTCTGTATGTGTCTGTATGTAAGTGTCTGTATGTAAGTGTCTGTATGTAAGTGTCTGTATGTTAAGTGTCTGTATGTAAGTATCTCAGTGTCTGTATGTAAGTTTCTGTATGTAAGTGTCTGTATGTAAGTGTCTCAGTGTCTGTATGTAAGTGTCTGTATGTAAGTGTCTCAGTGTCTGTATGTAAGTGTCTGTATGTAAGCTTCTGTATGTAAGTGTCTGTAAGTAATGTCTCTATGTAAGTGTCTCAGTGTCTGTATGTAAGTGTCTGTATGTAAGTGTCTCAATGTAAGTGTCTGTATGTAAGTGTCTGTATGTCAGTGTCACAGTGTCTGTATGTAAGTGTCTGTATGTAAGTGTCTCAGTGTCTGTATGTAAGTGTCTGTATGTAAGCATCTGTATGTGTCTATGTAAGTGTCTCAGTGTCTGTATATAAGTGTCTGTATGTAAGTGTCTGTATGTAAGTGTCTCAGTGTCTGTATGTAAGTGTATGTAAGTGTCTGTATGTAAGTGTCTCAGTGTCTGTATGTAAGTGTATGTAAGCGTCTGTATGTAAGTGTCTATGTAAGTGTCTCAGTGTCTGTATGTAAGTGTCTGTAAGTAAGTGTCTGTATGTAAGTGTCTCAGTGTCTGTATGTAAGTGTCTGTATGTAATTGTCTGTATGTAAGTGTCTTTATGTAAGAGTCTGTATGTAAGTGTCTGTATGTAAGTGTCTAAGTGTCTGTATGTAAGTGTCTCTATGTAAGAGTCTGTAAGTGTCTGTATGTAAGTGTCTAAGTGTCTGTATGTAAGGGTCTGTATGTAAGTGTCTATATGTAAGTGTCTGTATGTAAGTGTCTGTATGTAAGTGTCTGTATGTAAGTGTGTGTATGTAAGTGTCTGTATGTAAGTGTCTGTATGTAAGTGTCTCAGTGTCTGTATGTAAGTGTCTGTATGTAAGCATCTGTATGTGTCTATGTAAGTGTCTCAGTGTCTGTATATAAGTGTCTGTATGTAAGTGTCTGTATGTAAGTGTCTCAGTGTCTGTATGTAAGTGTTTGTAAGTGTCTGTATGTAAGTGTCTCAGTGTCTGTATGTAAGTGTATGTAAGCGTCTGTATGTAAGTGTCTATGTAAGTGTCTCAGTGTCTGTATGTAAGTGTCTGTAAGTAAGTGTCTGTATGTAAGTGTCTCAGTGTCTGTATGTAAGTGTCTGTATGTAATTGTCTGTATGTAAGTGTCTTTATGTAAGAGTCTGTATGTAAGTGTCTGTATGTAAGTGTCTAAGTGTCTGTATGTAAGTGTCTCTATGTAAGAGTCTGTAAGTGTCTGTATGTAAGTGTCTAAGTGTCTGTATGTAAGGGTCTGTATGTAAGTGTCTATATGTAAGTGTCTGTATGTAAGTGTCTGTATGTAAGTGTCTGTATGTAAGTGTCTGTATGTAAGTGTCTCTATGTAAGTCTCAGTGTCTGTATGTCAGTGTCTGTATATAAGTGTCTGTATGTAAGTGTCTGTATGTAAGTGTCTAAGTGTGTGTATGTAAGGGTCTGTATGTAAGTTTCTGTATGTAAGTGTCTGTATGTAAGTGTCTGAATGTAAGTGTCTGTATGTAAGTATCTGTATGTAAGTGTCTGTATGTAAGTGTCTGTATGTACGTGTCTTAGTGTCTGTATGTAAGTGTCTGTATGTAAGTGTCTGTATGTAAGTGTCTGTATGTAAGTGTCTCAGATCTGTATGTGTCTGTATGTAAGTGTCTGTATGTAAGTGCCTGTATGTAAGTGGCTGTATGTAAGTGTCCGTATGTAAGTGTCTGTATGTAAGTGTCTGTATGTGTCTGTATGTAAGTGTCTGTATGTAAGTGTCTGTATGTAAGTGTCTGTATGTTAAGTGTCTGTATGTAAGTATCTCAGTGTCTGTATGTAAGTTTCTGTATGTAAGTGTCTGTATGTAAGTGTCTCAGTGTCTGTATGTAAGTGTATGTATGTAAGTGTCTCAGTGTCTGTATGTAAGTGTCTGTATGTAAGCTTCTGTATGTAAGTGTCTGTAAGTAATGTCTCTATGTAAGTGTCTCAGTGTCTGTATGTAAGTGTCTGTATGTAAGTGTCTCAATGTAAGTGTCTGTATGTAAGTATCTGTATGTCAGTGTCACAGTGTCTGTATGTAAGTGTCTGTATCTAAGTGTCTCAGTGTCTGTATGTAAGCATCTGTATGTGTCTATGTAAGTGTCTCAGTGTCTGTATATAAGTGTCTGTATGTAAGTGTCTGTATGTAAGTGTCTCAGTGTCTGTATGTAAGTGTATGTAAGTGTCTGTATGTAAGTGTCTCAGTGTCTGTATGTAAGTGTATGTAAGCGTCTGTATGTAAGTGTCTATGTAAGTGTCTCAGTGTCTGTATGTAAGTGTCTGTAAGTAAGTGTCTGTATGTAAGTGTCTCAGTGTCTGTATGTAAGTGTCTGTATGTAATTGTCTGTATGTAAGTGTCTTTATGTAAGAGTCTGTATGTAAGTGTCTGTATGTAATTGTCTAAGTGTCTGTATGTAAGTGTCTCTATGTAAGAGTCTGTAAGTGTCTGTATGTAAGTGTCTATATGTAAGTGTCTGTATGTAAGTGTCTGTATGTAAGTGTCTGTATGTAAGTGTCTGTATGTAAGTATGTGTATGTAAGTGTCTGTATGTAAGTGTCTGTATGTAAGTGTCTCACTATCTGTATGTAAATGTCTTTATGTAAGTGTCTGTATGTAAGTGTCTGTATCTAAGTCTCAGTGTCTGTATGTCAGTGTGTGTTTGTAAGTGTCTGTATGTAAGCATCTGTATGTAAGTGTCTGTATTTAAGTGTCTCAGTGTCTGTAAGTAAGTGTCTAAGTAAGTGTCTGTATGTAAGTGCCGGTATGTAAGTGTCTGTATGTAAGTGTCTCAGTGTCTGTATGTAAGTGTCTGTATGTAAGTGTCTCAGTGTCTGTATGTAAGTGTCTGTATGTAAGCTTCTGTATGTAAGTGTCTGTAAGTAATGTCTCTATGTAAGTGTCTCAGTGTCTGTATGTAAGTGTCTGTATGTAAGTGTCTCAATGTAAGTGTATGTATGTAAGTGTCTGTATGTCAGTGTCACAGTGTCTGTATGTAAGTGTCTGTATGTAAGTGTCTCAGTGTCTGTATGTAAGTGTCTGTATGTAAGCATCTGTATGTGTCTATGTAAGTGTCTCAGTGTCTGTATGTAAGTGTCTGTATGTAAGTGTCTGTATGTAAGTGTCTCAGTGTCTGTATGTAAGTGTATGTAAGTGTCTGTATGTAAGTGTCTCAGTGTCTCTATGTAAGTGTATGTAAGTGTCTGTGTGTAAGTGTCTATGTAAGTGTCTCAGTGTCTGTATGTAAGTGTCTGTATTTAAGTGTCTGTATGTAAGTGTCTCAGTGTCTGTATGTAAGTGTCTGTATGTAATTGTCTGTATGTAAGTGTCTTTATGTAAGAGTCTGTATGTAAGTGTCTGTATGTAAGTGTCTAAGTGTCTGTATGTAAATGTCTCTATGTAAGAGTCTGTATGTAAGTGTCTGTATGTAAGTGTCTAAGTGTCTGTATGTAAGGGTCTATATGTAAGTGTCTATATGTAAGTGTCTGTATGTAAGTGTCTGTATGTAAGTGTCTGTATGTAAGTGTTTGTATGTAAGTGTCTGTATGTAAGTGTCTCAGTGTCTGTTTGTAAGTGTCAGTATGTAAGTGTCTGTATGTAAGTGTCTATGTAAGTGTCTGTATGTAAGTGCCTGTAAGTGTCTGTATGTAAGTGTCTGTATGTAAGTGTCTGTATGTAAGTGACTGTATGTAAGTGTGTGTATGTAAGTGTCTGTATGTAAGTGTCTGTATGTAAGTGTGTCAGTATCTGTATGTAAGTGTCTGTATGTAAGTGTCTGTATGTAAGTGTCTCTATGTAAGTCTCAGTGTCTGTATGTCAGTGTGTGTTTGTAAGTGTCTGTATGTAAGTGTCTGTATGTAAGTGTCTGTATTTAAGTGTCTCAGTGTCTGTAAGTAAGTGTCTAAGTAAGTGTCTGTATGTAAGTGTCTGTATGTAAGTGTCTAAGTGTGTGTATGTAAGGGTCTGTATGTAAGTGTCTGTATGTAAGAGTCTGTATATAAGTGTCTGAATGTAAGTGTCTGTATGTAAGTGTCTGTATGTACGTGTCTTAGTGTCTGTATGTAAGTGTCTGTATGTAAGTGTCTGTATGTAAGTGTCTGTATGTAAGTGTCTCAGCGTCTGTATGTGTCTGTATGTAAGTGTCTGTATGTAAGTGTCTGTATGTAAGTGGCTGTATGTAAGTGTCCGTATGTAAGTGTCTGTATGTAAGTGTCTGTATGTGTCTGTATGTAAGTGTCTGTATGTAAGTGTCTGTATGTAAGTGTCTGTATGTAAGTGTCTGTATGTTAAGTGTCTGTATGTAAGTGTCTGTATGTAAGTATCTCAGTGTCTGTATGTAAGTTTCTGTATGTAAGTGTCTGTTTGTAAGTGTCTCAGTGTCTGTATGTAAGTGTCTGTATGTAAGTGTCTGTATGTAAGTGGCTGTATGTAAGTGGCTGTATGTAAGTGTCCGTATGTAAGTGTCTGTATGTAAGTGTCTGTATGTGTCTGTATGTAAGTGTCTGTATGTAAGTGTCTGTATGTAAGTGTCTGTATGTAAGTGTCTGTATGTAAGTATCTCAGTGTCTGTATGTAAGCATCTGTATGTAAGTGTCTGTATTTAAGTGTCTCAGTGCCTGTTTGTAAGTGTCTGTATGTAAGTGTGTGTATATAAGTGCATGTATGTAAGTGTCTGTATGTAAGTGTCTCAGTGTCTATATGTAAGTGCCTGTATGTAAGTGTCTCAGTGTCTGTATGTAAGTGTCTGTATGTAAGCTTCTGTATGTAAGTGTCTGTAAGTAGTGGCTCTATGTAAGTGTCTCAGTGTCTGTATGTAAGTGTCTGTATGTAAGTGTCTCAATGTAAGTGTATGTATGTAAGTGTCTGTATGTCAGTGTCACAGTGTCTGTATGTAAGTGTCTGTATGTAAGTGTCTCAGTGTCTGTATGTAAGTGTCTGTATGTAAGCATCTGTATGTGTCTATGTAAGTGTCTCAGTGTCTGTATGTAAGTGTCTGTATGTAAGTGTCTGTATGTAAGTGTCTCAGTGTCTGTATGTAAGTGTATGTAAGTGTCTGTATGTAAGTGTCTCAGTGTCTCTATGTAAGTGTATGTAAGCGTCTGTATGTAAGTGTCTATGTAAGTGTCTCAGTGTCTGTATGTAAGTGTCTGTATGTAAGTGTCTGTATGTAAGTGTCTCAGTGTCTGCATGTAAGTGTCTGTATGCAATTGTCTGTATGTAAGTGTCTTTATGTAAGAGTCTGTATGTAAGTGTCTGTATGTAAGTGTCTAAGTGTCTGTATGTAAGTGTCTCTATGTAAGAGTCTGTATGTAAGTGTTTGTATGTAAGTGTCTAAGTGTGTGTATGTAAGGGTCTGAATGTAAGTGTCTGTATGTAAGTGTCTGTATGTAAGTGTCTGTATGTAAGTGTTTGTATGTAAGTGTCTGTATGTAAGTGTCTCAGTGTCTGTTTGTGTCAGTATGTAAGTGTCTGTATGTAAGTGTCTATGTAAGTGTCTGTATGTAAGTGCCTGTATGTAAGTGTCTGTATGTAAGTGTCTGTATGTAAGTGACTGTATGTAAGTGTGTGTATGTAAGTGTCTGTATGTAAGTGTCTGTATGTAAGTGTGTCAGTATCTGTATGTAAGTGTCTGTATGTAAGTGTCTGTATGTAAGTGTCTCTATGTAAGTCTCAGTGTCTGTATGTCAGTGTGTGTTTGTAAGTGTCTGTATGTAATTGTCTGTATGTAAGTGTCTTTATGTAAGAGTCTGTATGTAAGTGTCTGTATGTAAGTGTCTAAGTGTCTGTATGTAAGTGTCTCTATGTAAGAGTCTGTAAGTGTCTGTATGTAAGTGTCTAAGTGTCTGTATGTAAGGGTCTGTATGTAAGTGTCTATATGTAAGTGTCTGTATGTAAGTGTCTGTATGTAAGTGTCTGTATGTAAGTGTCTGTATGTAAGTGTCTCTATGTAAGTCTCAGTGTCTGTATGTCAGTGTCTGTATATAAGTGTCTGTATGTAAGTGTCTGTATGTAAGTGTCTAAGTGTGTGTATGTAAGGGTCTGTATGTAAGTTTCTGTATGTAAGTGTCTGTATGTAAGTGTCTGAATGTAAGTGTCTGTATGTAAGTATCTGTATGTAAGTGTCTGTATGTAAGTGTCTGTATGTACGTGTCTTAGTGTCTGTATGTAAGTGTCTGTATGTAAGTGTCTGTATGTAAGTGTCTGTATGTAAGTGTCTCAGATCTGTATGTGTCTGTATGTAAGTGTCTGTATGTAAGTGCCTGTATGTAAGTGGCTGTATGTAAGTGTCCGTATGTAAGTGTCTGTATGTAAGTGTCTGTATGTGTCTGTATGTAAGTGTCTGTATGTAAGTGTCTGTATGTAAGTGTCTGTATGTTAAGTGTCTGTATGTAAGTATCTCAGTGTCTGTATGTAAGTTTCTGTATGTAAGTGTCTGTATGTAAGTGTCTCAGTGTCTGTATGTAAGTGTATGTATGTAAGTGTCTCAGTGTCTGTATGTAAGTGTCTGTATGTAAGCTTCTGTATGTAAGTGTCTGTAAGTAATGTCTCTATGTAAGTGTCTCAGTGTCTGTATGTAAGTGTCTGTATGTAAGTGTCTCAATGTAAGTGTCTGTATGTAAGTATCTGTATGTCAGTGTCACAGTGTCTGTATGTAAGTGTCTGTATGTAAGTGTCTCAGTGTCTGTATGTAAGTGTATGTAAGTGTCTGTATGTAAGTGTCTCAGTGTCTGTATGTAAGTGTATGTAAGCGTCTGTATGTAAGTGTCTATGTAAGTGTCTCAGTGTCTGTATGTAAGTGTCTGTAAGTAAGTGTCTGTATGTAAGTGTCTCAGTGTCTGTATGTAAGTGTCTGTATGTAATTGTCTGTATGTAAGTGTCTTTATGTAAGAGTCTGTATGTAAGTGTCTGTATGTAATTGTCTAAGTGTCTGTATGTAAGTGTCTCTATGTAAGAGTCTGTAAGTGTCTGTATGTAAGTGTCTATATGTAAGTGTCTGTATGTAAGTGTCTGTATGTAAGTGTCTGTATGTAAGTGTCTGTATGTAAGTATGTGTATGTAAGTGTCTGTATGTAAGTGTCTGTATGTAAGTGTCTCACTATCTGTATGTAAATGTCTTTATGTAAGTGTCTGTATGTAAGTGTCTGTATCTAAGTCTCAGTGTCTGTATGTCAGTGTGTGTTTGTAAGTGTCTGTATGTAAGCATCTGTATGTAAGTGTCTGTATTTAAGTGTCTCAGTGTCTGTAAGTAAGTGTCTAAGTAAGTGTCTGTATGTAAGTGCCTGTATGTAAGTGTCTGTATGTAAGTGTCTCAGTGTCTGTATGTAAGTGTCTGTATGTAAGTGTCTCAGTGTCTGTATGTAAGTGTCTGTATGTAAGCTTCTGTATGTAAGTGTCTGTAAGTAATGTCTCTATGTAAGTGTCTCAGTGTCTGTATGTAAGTGTCTGTATGTAAGTGTCTCAATGTAAGTGTATGTATGTAAGTGTCTGTATGTCAGTGTCACAGTGTCTGTATGTAAGTGTCTGTATGTAAGTGTCTCAGTGTCTGTATGTAAGTGTCTGTATGTAAGCATCTGTATGTGTCTATGTAAGTGTCTCAGTGTCTGTATGTAAGTGTCTGTATGTAAGTGTCTGTATGTAAGTGTCTCAGTGTCTGTATGTAAGTGTATGTAAGTGTCTGTATGTAAGTGTCTCAGTGTCTCTATGTAAGTGTATGTAAGCGTCTGTGTGTAAGTGTCTATGTAAGTGTCTCAGTGTCTGTATGTAAGTGTCTGTATTTAAGTGTCTGTATGTAAGTGTCTCAGTGTCTGTATGTAAGTGTCTGTATGTAATTGTCTGTATGTAAGTGTCTTTATGTAAGAGTCTGTATGTAAGTGTCTGTATGTAAGTGTCTAAGTGTCTGTATGTAAATGTCTCTATGTAAGAGTCTGTATGTAAGTGTCTGTATGTAAGTGTCTAAGTGTCTGTATGTAAGGGTCTATATGTAAGTGTCTATATGTAAGTGTCTGTATGTAAGTGTCTGTATGTAAGTGTCTGTATGTAAGTGTTTGTATGTAAGTGTCTGTATGTAAGTGTCTCAGTGTCTGTTTGTAAGTGTCAGTATGTAAGTGTCTGTATGTAAGTGTCTATGTAAGTGTCTGTATGTAAGTGCCTGTAAGTGTCTGTATGTAAGTGTCTGTATGTAAGTGTCTGTATGTAAGTGACTGTATGTAAGTGTGTGTATGTAAGTGTCTGTATGTAAGTGTCTGTATGTAAGTGTGTCAGTATCTGTATGTAAGTGTCTGTATGTAAGTGTCTGTATGTAAGTGTCTCTATGTAAGTCTCAGTGTCTGTATGTCAGTGTGTGTTTGTAAGTGTCTGTATGTAAGTGTCTGTATGTCAGTGTCTGTATTTAAGTGTCTCAGTGTCTGTAAGTAAGTGTCTAAGTAAGTGTCTGTATGTAAGTGTCTGTATGTAAGTGTCTAAGTGTGTGTATGTAAGGGTCTGTATGTAAGTGTCTGTATGTAAGAGTCTGTATGTAAGTGTCTGAATGTAAGTGTCTGTATGTAAGTGTCTGTATGTACGTGTCTTAGTGTCTGTATGTAAGTGTCTGTATGTAAGTGTCTGTATGTAAGTGTCTGTATGTAAGTGTCTCAGCGTCTGTATGTGTCTGTATGTAAGTGTCTGTATGTAAGTGTCTGTATGTAAGTGGCTGTATGTAAGTGTCCGTATGTAAGTGTCTGTATGTAAGTGTCTGTATGTGTCTGTATGTAAGTGTCTGTATGTAAGTGTCTGTATGTAAGTGTCTGTATGTAAGTGTCTGTATGTTAAGTGTCTGTATGTAAGTGTCTGTATGTAAGTATCTCAGTGTCTGTATGTAAGTTTCTGTATGTAAGTGTCTGTTTGTAAGTGTCTCAGTGTCTGTATGTAAGTGTCTGTATGTAAGTGTCTGTATGTAAGTGGCTGTATGTAAGTGGCTGTATGTAAGTGTCCGTATGTAAGTGTCTGTATGTAAGTGTCTGTATGTGTCTGTATGTAAGTGTCTGTATGTAAGTGTCTGTATGTAAGTGTCTGTATGTAAGTGTCTGTATGTAAGTATCTCAGTGTCTGTATGTAAGCATCTGTATGTAAGTGTCTGTATTTAAGTGTCTCAGTGCCTGTTTGTAAGTGTCTGTATGTAAGTGTGTGTATATAAGTGCATGTATGTAAGTGTCTGTATGTAAGTGTCTCAGTGTCTATATGTAAGTGCCTGTATGTAAGTGTCTCAGTGTCTGTATGTAAGTGTCTGTATGTAAGCTTCTGTATGTAAGTGTCTGTAAGTAGTGGCTCTATGTAAGTGTCTCAGTGTCTGTATGTAAGTGTCTGTATGTAAGTGTCTCAATGTAAGTGTATGTATGTAAGTGTCTGTATGTCAGTGTCACAGTGTCTGTATGTAAGTGTCTGTATGTAAGTGTCTCAGTGTCTGTATGTAAGTGTCTGTATGTAAGCATCTGTATGTGTCTATGTAAGTGTCTCAGTGTCTGTATGTAAGTGTCTGTATGTAAGTGTCTGTATGTAAGTGTCTCAGTGTCTGTATGTAAGTGTATGTAAGTGTCTGTATGTAAGTGTCTCAGTGTCTCTATGTAAGTGTATGTAAGCGTCTGTATGTAAGTGTCTATGTAAGTGTCTCAGTGTCTGTATGTAAGTGTCTGTATGTAAGTGTCTGTATGTAAGTGTCTCAGTGTCTGCATGTAAGTGTCTGTATGCAATTGTCTGTATGTAAGTGTCTTTATGTAAGAGTCTGTATGTAAGTGTCTGTATGTAAGTGTCTAAGTGTCTGTATGTAAGTGTCTCTATGTAAGAGTCTGTATGTAAGTGTTTGTATGTAAGTGTCTAAGTGTGTGTATGTAAGGGTCTGTATGTAAGTGTCTGTATGTAAGTGTCTGTATGTAAGTGTCTGTATGTAAGTGTTTGTATGCAAGTGTCTGTATGTAAGTGTCTCAGTGTCTGTTTGTGTCAGTATGTAAGTGTCTGTATGTAAGTGTCTATGTAAGTGTCTGTATGTAAGTGCCTGTATGTAAGTGTCTGTATGTAAGTGTCTGTATGTAAGTGTCTGTATATAAGTGTGTGTATGTAAGTGTCTGTATGTAATTGTCTGTATGTAAGTGTCTCAGTATCTGTATGTAAATGTCTTTATGTAAGTGTCTGTATGTAAGTGTCTGTACGTAAGTGTCTGTATGTAAGTCTCAGTGTCTGTATGTCAGTGTGTGTTTGTCAGTGTCTGTATGTAAGTGTCTGTATTTAATTGTCTCAGTGTCTGTAAGTAAGTGTCTAAGTAAGTGTCTGTATGTAAGTGTCTGTATGTAAGTGTCTGTATGTTAAGTGTTTGTATGTAAGTGTCTGTATGTGAATATCTCAGTGTCTGTATGTAAGTGTCTGTATGTAAGTGTCTGTATGTAAGTGTCTCAGTGTCTGTATGTAAGTGTCTGTATGTAAGTGTCTGTATGTAAGTGTCTGTATGTAAGTGTCCGTGTGTTAAGTGTCTGTATGTAAGTGTCTGTATGTAAGTATCTCAGTGTCTGTATGTAAGTTTCTGTATGTAAGTGTCTGTATGTAAGTGTCTCAGTGTCTGTATGTAAGTGTCTGTATGTAAGTGTCTTTATGTAAGAGTCTGTATGTAAGTGTCTGTATGTAAGTGTCTAAGTGTCTGTATGTAAGTGTCTCTATGTAAGAGTCTGTATGTAAGTGTCTGTATGTAAGTGTCTAAGTTTGTGTATGTAGGGGTCTGTATGTAAGTGTCTGTATGTAAGTGTCAGTATGTAAGTGTCTGTATGTAAGTGTTTGTATGTAAGTGTCTGTATGTAAGTGTCTCAGTGTCTGTTTGTGTCAGTATGTAAGTGTCTGTATGTAAGTGTCTATGTAAGTGTCTCTATGTAAGTGCCTGTATGTAAGTGTCTGTATGTAAGTGTCTGTATGTAAGTGTCTGTATGTAAGTGTGTGTATGTAAGTGTCTGTATGTAAGTGTCTGTATGTAAGTGTCTCAGTATCTGTATGTAAATGTCTTTATCTAAGTGTCTGTATGTAAGTGTCTGTACGTAAGTGTCTGTATGTAAGTCTCAGTGTCTGTATGTCAGTGTGTGTTTGTAAGTGTCTGTATGTAAGTGTCTGTACGTAAGTGTCTGTATTTAAGTGTCTCAGTGTCTGTAAGTAAGTGTCTAAGTAAGTGTCTGTATGTAAGTGTCTGTATGTAAGTGTCTGTATGTTAAGTGTTTGTATGTAAGTGTCTGTATGTGAATATCTCAGTGTCTGTATGTAAGTGTCTGTATGTAAGTGTCTGTATGTAAGTGTCTCAGTGTCTGTATGTAAGTGTCTGTATGTAAGTGTCTGTATGTAAGTGTCTGTATGTAAGTGTCTGTGTGTTAAGTGTCTGTATGTAAGTGTCTGTATGTAAGTATCTCAGTGTCTGTATGTAAGTTTCTGTATGTAAGTGTCTGTATGTAAGTGTCTCAGTGTCTGTATGTAAGTGTCTGTATGTAAGTGTCTGTATGTAAGTATCTGTATGTAAATGTCTGTGTGTAAGTGTCTGTATGTAAGTGTGTGTATGTAAGTGTCTGTATGTAAGTGTCTGTATGTAAGTGTCTCAGTGTCTGTATGTAAGTGTCTGTATGTAAGCATCTGTATGTGTCTATGTAAGTGTCTCAGTGTCTGTATATAAGTGTCTGTATGTAAGTGTCTGTATGTAAGTGTCTCAGTGTCTGTATGTAAGTGTTTGTAAGTGTCTGTATGTAAGTGTCTCAGTGTCTGTATGTAAGTGTATGTAAGCGTCTGTATGTAAGTGTCTATGTAAGTGTCTCAGTGTCTGTATGTAAGTGTCTGTAAGTAAGTGTCTGTATGTAAGTGTCTCAGTGTCTGTATGTAAGTGTCTGTATGTAATTGTCTGTATGTAAGTGTCTTTATGTAAGAGTCTGTATGTAAGTGTCTGTATGTAAGTGTCTAAGTGTCTGTATGTAAGTGTCTCTATGTAAGAGTCTGTAAGTGTCTGTATGTAAGTGTCTAAGTGTCTGTATGTAAGGGTCTGTATGTAAGTGTCTATATGTAAGTGTCTGTATGTAAGTGTCTGTATGTAAGTGTCTGTATGTAAGTGTCTGTATGTAAGTGTCTCTATGTAAGTCTCAGTGTCTGTATGTCAGTGTCTGTATATAAGTGTCTGTATGTAAGTGTCTGTATGTAAGTGTCTAAGTGTGTGTATGTAAGGGTCTGTATGTAAGTTTCTGTATGTAAGTGTCTGTATGTAAGTGTCTGAATGTAAGTGTCTGTATGTAAGTATCTGTATGTAAGTGTCTGTATGTAAGTGTCTGTATGTACGTGTCTTAGTGTCTGTATGTAAGTGTCTGTATGTAAGTGTCTGTATGTAAGTGTCTGTATGTAAGTGTCTCAGATCTGTATGTGTCTGTATGTAAGTGTCTGTATGTAAGTGCCTGTATGTAAGTGGCTGTATGTAAGTGTCCGTATGTAAGTGTCTGTATGTAAGTGTCTGTATGTGTCTGTATGTAAGTGTCTGTATGTAAGTGTCTGTATGTAAGTGTCTGTATGTTAAGTGTCTGTATGTAAGTATCTCAGTGTCTGTATGTAAGTTTCTGTATGTAAGTGTCTCTGTGTCTGTATGTAAGTGTCTGTATGTAAGTGTATGTATGTAAGTGTCTCAGTGTCTGTATGTAAGTGTCTGTATGTAAGCTTCTGTATGTAAGTGTCTGTAAGTAATGTCTCTATGTAAGTGTCTCAGTGTCTGTATGTAAGTGTCTGTATGTAAGTGTCTCAATGTAAGTGTCTGTATGTAAGTATCTGTATGTCAGTGTCACAGTGTCTGTATGTAAGTGTCTGTATCTAAGTGTCTCAGTGTCTGTATGTAAGCATCTGTATGTGTCTATGTAAGTGTCTCAGTTTCTGTATATAAGTGTCTGTATGTAAGTGTCTGTATGTAAGTGTCTCAGTGTCTGTATGTAAGTGTATGTAAGTGTCTGTATGTAAGTGTCTCAGTGTCTGTATGTAAGTGTATGTAAGCGTCTGTATGTAAGTGTCTATGTAAGTGTCTCAGTGTCTGTATGTAAGTGTCTGTAAGTAAGTGTCTGTATGTAAGTGTCTCAGTGTCTGTATGTAAGTGTCTGTATGTAATTGTCTGTATGTAAGTGTCTTTATGTAAGAGTCTGTATGTAAGTGTCTGTATGTAATTGTCTAAGTGTCTGTATGTAAGTGTCTCTATGTAAGAGTCTGTAAGTGTCTGTATGTAAGTGTCTATATGTAAGTGTCTGTATGTAAGTGTCTGTATGTAAGTGTCTGTATGTAAGTGTCTGTATGTAAGTATGTGTATGTAAGTGTCTGTATGTAAGTGTCTGTATGTAAGTGTCTCACTATCTGTATGTAAATGTCTTTATGTAAGTGTCTGTATGTAAGTGTCTGTATCTAAGTCTCAGTGTCTGTATGTCAGTGTGTGTTTGTAAGTGTCTGTATGTAAGCATCTGTATGTAAGTGTCTGTATTTAAGTGTCTCAGTGTCTGTAAGTAAGTGTCTAAGTAAGTGTCTGTATGTAAGTGCCTGTATGTAAGTGTCTGTATGTAAGTGTCTCAGTGTCTGTATGTAAGTGTCTGTATGTAAGTGTCTCAGTGTCTGTATGTAAGTGTCTGTATGTAAGCTTCTGTATGTAAGTGTCTGTAAGTAATGTCTCTATGTAAGTGTCTCAGTGTCTGTATGTAAGTGTCTGTATGTAAGTGTCTCAATGTAAGTGTATGTATGTAAGTGTCTGTATGTCAGTGTCACAGTGTCTGTATGTAAGTGTCTGTATATAAGTGTCTCAGTGTCTGTATGTAAGTGTCTGTATGTAAGCATCTGTATGTGTCTATGTAAGTGTCTCAGTGTCTGTATGTAAGTGTCTGTATGTAAGTGTCTGTATGTAAGTGTCTCAGTGTCTGTATGTAAGTGTATGTAAGTGTCTGTATGTAAGTGTCTCAGTGTCTCTATGTAAGTGTATGTAAGCGTCTGTGTGTAAGTGTCTATGTAAGTGTCTCAGTGTCTGTATGTAAGTGTCTGTATTTAAGTGTCTGTATGTAAGTGTCTCAGTGTCTGTATGTAAGTGTCTGTATGTAATTGTCTGTATGTAAGTGTCTTTATGTAAGAGTCTGTATGTAAGTGTCTGTATGTAAGTGTCTAAGTGTCTGTATGTAAATGTCTCTATGTAAGAGTCTGTATGTAAGTGTCTGTATGTAAGTGTCTAAGTGTCTGTATGTAAGGGTCTATATGTAAGTGTCTATATGTAAGTGTCTGTATGTAAGTGTCTGTATGTAAGTGTCTGTATGTAAGTGTTTGTATGTAAGTGTCTGTATGTAAGTGTCTCAGTGTCTGTTTGTAAGTGTCAGTATGTAAGTGTCTGTATGTAAGTGTCTATGTAAGTGTCTGTATGTAAGTGCCTGTAAGTGTCTGTATGTAAGTGTCTGTATGTAAGTGTCTGTATGTAAGTGACTGTATGTAAGTGTGTGTATGTAAGTGTCTGTATGTAAGTGTCTGTATGTAAGTGTGTCAGTATCTGTATGTAAGTGTCTGTATGTAAGTGTCTGTATGTAAGTGTCTCTATGTAAGTCTCAGTGTCTGTATGTCAGTGTGTGTTTGTAAGTGTCTGTATGTAAGTGTCTGTATGTAAGTGTCTGTATTTAAGTGTCTCAGTGTCTGTAAGTAAGTGTCTAAGTAAGTGTCTGTATGTAAGTGTCTGTATGTAAGTGTCTAAGTGTGTGTATGTAAGGGTCTGTATGTAAGTGTCTGTATGTAAGAGTCTGTATGTAAGTGTCTGAATGTAAGTGTCTGTATGTAAGTGTCTGTATGTACGTGTCTTAGTGTCTGTATGTAAGTGTCTGTATGTAAGTGTCTGTATGTAAGTGTCTGTATGTAAGTGTCTCAGCGTCTGTATGTGTCTGTATGTAAGTGTCTGTATGTAAGTGTCTGTATGTAAGTGGCTGTATGTAAGTGTCCGTATGTAAGTGTCTGTATGTAAGTGTCTGTATGTGTCTGTATGTAAGTGTCTGTATGTAAGTGTCTGTATGTAAGTGTCTGTATGTAAGTGTCTGTATGTTAAGTGTCTGTATGTAAGTGTCTGTATGTAAGTATCTCAGTGTCTGTATGTAAGTTTCTGTATGTAAGTGTCTGTTTGTAAGTGTCTCAGTGTCTGTATGTAAGTGTCTGTATGTAAGTGTCTGTATGTAAGTGGCTGTATGTAAGTGGCTGTATGTAAGTGTCCGTATGTAAGTGTCTGTATGTAAGTGTCTGTATGTGTCTGTATGTAAGTGTCTGTATGTAAGTGTCTGTATGTAAGTGTCTGTATGTAAGTGTCTGTATGTAAGTATCTCAGTGTCTGTATGTAAGCATCTGTATGTAAGTGTCTGTATTTAAGTGTCTCAGTGCCTGTTTGTAAGTGTCTGTATGTAAGTGTGTGTATATAAGTGCATGTATGTAAGTGTCTGTATGTAAGTGTCTCAGTGTCTATATGTAAGTGCCTGTATGTAAGTGTCTCAGTGTCTGTATGTAAGTGTCTGTATGTAAGCTTCTGTATGTAAGTGTCTGTAAGTAGTGGCTCTATGTAAGTGTCTCAGTGTCTGTATGTAAGTGTCTGTATGTAAGTGTCTCAATGTAAGTGTATGTATGTAAGTGTCTGTATGTCAGTGTCACAGTGTCTGTATGTAAGTGTCTGTATGTAAGTGTCTCAGTGTCTGTATGTAAGTGTCTGTATGTAAGCATCTGTATGTGTCTATGTAAGTGTCTCAGTGTCTGTATGTAAGTGTCTGTATGTAAGTGTCTGTATGTAAGTGTCTCAGTGTCTGTATGTAAGTGTATGTAAGTGTCTGTATGTAAGTGTCTCAGTGTCTCTATGTAAGTGTATGTAAGCGTCTGTATGTAAGTGTCTATGTAAGTGTCTCAGTGTCTGTATGTAAGTGTCTGTATGTAAGTGTCTGTATGTAAGTGTCTCAGTGTCTGCATGTAAGTGTCTGTATGCAATTGTCTGTATGTAAGTGTCTTTATGTAAGAGTCTGTATGTAAGTGTCTGTATGTAAGTGTCTAAGTGTCTGTATGTAAGTGTCTCTATGTAAGAGTCTGTATGTAAGTGTTTGTATGTAAGTGTCTAAGTGTGTGTATGTAAGGGTCTGTATGTAAGTGTCTGTATGTAAGTGTCTGTATGTAAGTGTCTGTATGTAAGTGTTTGTATGTAAGTGTCTGTATGTAAGTGTCTCAGTGTCTGTTTGTGTCAGTATGTAAGTGTCTGTATGTAAGTGTCTATGTAAGTGTCTGTATGTAAGTGCCTGTATGTAAGTGTCTGTATGTAAGTGTCTGTATGTAAGTGTCTGTATATAAGTGTGTGTATGTAAGTGTCTGTATGTAATTGTCTGTATGTAAGTGTCTCAGTATCTGTATGTAAATGTCTTTATGTAAGTGTCTGTATGTAAGTGTCTGTACGTAAGTGTCTGTATGTAAGTCTCAGTGTCTGTATGTCAGTGTGTTTGTCAGTGTCTGTATGTAAGTGTCTGTATTTAATTGTCTCAGTGTCTGTAAGTAAGTGTCTAAGTAAGTGTCTGTATGTAAGTGTCTGTATGTAAGTGTCTGTATGTTAAGTGTTTGTATGTAAGTGTCTGTATGTGAATATCTCAGTGTCTGTATGTAAGTGTCTGTATGTAAGTGTCTGTATGTAAGTGTCTCAGTGTCTGTATGTAAGTGTCTGTATGTAAGTGTCTGTATGTAAGTGTCTGTATGTAAGTGTCCGTGTGTTAAGTGTCTGTATGTAAGTGTCTGTATGTAAGTATCTCAGTGTCTGTATGTAAGTTTCTGTATGTAAGTGTCTGTATGTAAGTGTCTCAGTGTCTGTATGTAAGTGTCTGTATGTAAGTGTCTTTATGTAAGAGTCTGTATGTAAGTGTCTGTATGTAAGTGTCTAAGTGTCTGTATGTAAGTGTCTCTATGTAAGAGTCTGTATGTAAGTGTCTGTATGTAAGTGTCTAAGTTTGTGTATGTAGGGGTCTGTATGTAAGTGTCTGTATGTAAGTGTCAGTATGTAAGTGTCTGTATGTAAGTGTTTGTATGTAAGTGTCTGTATGTAAGTGTCTCAGTGTCTGTTTGTGTCAGTATGTAAGTGTCTGTATGTAAGTGTCTATGTAAGTGTCTCTATGTAAGTGCCTGTATGTAAATGTCTGTATGTAAGTGTCTGTATGTAAGTGTCTGTATGTAAGTGTGTGTATGTAAGTGTCTGTATGTAAGTGTCTGTATGTAAGTGTCTCAGTATCTGTATGTAAATGTCTTTATGTAAGTGTCTGTATGTAAGTGTCTGTACGTAAGTGTCTGTATGTAAGTCTCAGTGTCTGTATGTCAGTGTGTGTTTGTAAGTGTCTGTATGTAAGTGTCTGTACGTAAGTGTCTGTATTTAAGTGTCTCAGTGTCTGTAAGTAAGTGTCTAAGTAAGTGTCTGTATGTAAGTGTCTGTATGTAAGTGTCTGTATGTTAAGTGTTTGTATGTAAGTGTCTGTATGTGAATATCTCAGTGTCTGTATGTAAGTGTCTGTATGTAAGTGTCTGTATGTAAGTGTCTCAGTGTCTGTATGTAAGTGTCTGTATGTAAGTGTCTGTATGTAAGTGTCTGTATGTAAGTGTCTGTGTGTTAAGTGTCTGTATGTAAGTGTCTGTATGTAAGTATCTCAGTGTCTGTATGTAAGTTTCTGTATGTAAGTGTCTGTATGTAAGTGTCTCAGTGTCTGTATGTAAGTGTCTGTATGTAAGTGTCTGTATGTAAGTATCTGTATGTAAATGTCTGTGTGTAAGTGTCTGTATGTAAGTGTGTGTATGTAAGTGTCTGTATGTAAGTGTCTGTATGTAAGTGTCTCAGTGTCTGTATGTAAGTGTCTGTATGTAAGCATCTGTATGTGTCTATGTAAGTGTCTCAGTGTCTGTATATAAGTGTCTGTATGTAAGTGTCTGTATGTAAGTGTCTCAGTGTCTGTATGTAAGTGTTTGTAAGTGTCTGTATGTAAGTGTCTCAGTGTCTGTATGTAAGTGTATGTAAGCGTCTGTATGTAAGTGTCTATGTAAGTGTCTCAGTGTCTGTATGTAAGTGTCTGTAAGTAAGTGTCTGTATGTAAGTGTCTCAGTGTCTGTATGTAAGTGTCTGTATGTAATTGTCTGTATGTAAGTGTCTTTATGTAAGAGTCTGTATGTAAGTGTCTGTATGTAAGTGTCTAAGTGTCTGTATGTAAGTGTCTCTATGTAAGAGTCTGTAAGTGTCTGTATGTAAGTGTCTAAGTGTCTGTATGTAAGGGTCTGTATGTAAGTGTCTATATGTAAGTGTCTGTATGTAAGTGTCTGTATGTAAGTGTCTGTATGTAAGTGTCTGTATGTAAGTGTCTCTATGTAAGTCTCAGTGTCTGTATGTCAGTGTCTGTATATAAGTGTCTGTATGTAAGTGTCTGTATGTAAGTGTCTAAGTGTGTGTATGTAAGGGTCTGTATGTAAGTTTCTGTATGTAAGTGTCTGTATGTAAGTGTCTGAATGTAAGTGTCTGTATGTAAGTATCTGTATGTAAGTGTCTGTATGTAAGTGTCTGTATGTAAGTGTCTCAGATCTGTATGTGTCTGTATGTAAGTGTCTGTATGTAAGTGCCTGTATGTAAGTGGCTGTATGTAAGTGTCCGTATGTAAGTGTCTGTATGTAAGTGTCTGTATGTGTCTGTATGTAAGTGTCTGTATGTAAGTGTCTGTATGTAAGTGTCTGTATGTTAAGTGTCTGTATGTAAGTATCTCAGTGTCTGTATGTAAGTTTCTGTATGTAAGTGTCTCTGTGTCTGTATGTAAGTGTCTGTATGTAAGTGTCTCAGTGTCTGTATGTAAGTGTCTGTATGTAAGCTTCTGTATGTAAGTGTCTGTAAGTAATGTCTCTATGTAAGTGTCTCAGTGTCTGTATGTAAGTGTCTGTATGTAAGTGTCTCAATGTAAGTGTCTGTATGTAAGTGTCTGTATGTCAGTGTCACAGTGTCTGTATGTAAGTGTCTGTATCTAAGTGTCTCAGTGTCTGTATGTAAGCATCTGTATGTGTCTATGTAAGTGTCTCAGTGTCTGTATATAAGTGTCTGTATGTAAGTGTCTGTATGTAAGTGTCTCAGTGTCTGTATGTAAGTGTATGTAAGTGTCTGTATGTAAGTGTCTCAGTGTCTGTATGTAAGTGTATGTAAGCGTCTGTATGTAAGTGTCTATGTAAGTGTCTCAGTGTCTGTATGTAAGTGTCTGTAAGTAAGTGTCTGTATGTAAGTGTCTCAGTGTCTGTATGTAAGTGTCTGTATGTAATTGTCTGTATGTAAGTGTCTTTATGTAAGAGTCTGTATGTAAGTGTCTGTATGTAAGTGTCTAAGTGTCTGTATGTAAGTGTCTCTATCTAAGAGTCTGTAAGTGTCTGTATGTAAGTGTCTATATGTAAGTGTCTGTATGTAAGTGTCTGTATGTAAGTGTCTGTATGTAAGTGTCTGTATGTAAGTATGTGTATGTAAGTGTCTGTATGTAAGTGTCTGTATGTAAGTGTCTCACTATCTGTATGTAAATGTCTTTATGTAAGTGTCTGTATGTAAGTGTCTGTATCTAAGTCTCAGTGTCTGTATGTCAGTGTGTGTTTGTAAGTGTCTGTATGTAAGCATCTGTATGTAAGTGTCTGTATTTAAGTGTCTCAGTGTCTGTAAGTAAGTGTCTAAGTAAGTGTCTGTATGTAAGTGCCTGTATGTAAGTGTCTGTATGTAAGTGTCTCAGTGTCTGTATGTAAGTGTCTGTATGTAAGTGTCTCAGTGTCTGTATGTAAGTGTCTGTATGTAAGCTTCTGTATGTAAGTGTCTGTAAGTAATGTCTCTATGTAAGTGTCTCAGTGTCTGTATGTAAGTGTCTGTATGTAAGTGTCTCAATGTAAGTGTATGTATGTAAGTGTCTGTATGTCAGTGTCACAGTGTCTGTATGTAAGTGTCTGTATGTAAGTGTCTCAGTGTCTGTATGTAAGTGTCTGTATGTAAGCATCTGTATGTGTCTATGTAAGTGTCTCAGTGTCTGTATGTAAGTGTCTGTATGTAAGTGTCTGTATGTAAGTGTCTCAGTGTCTGTATGTAAGTGTATGTAAGTGTCAGTATGTAAGTGTCTCAGTGTCTCTATGTAAGTGTATGTAAGCGTCTGTGTGTAAGTGTCTATGTAAGTGTCTCAGTGTCTGTATGTAAGTGTCTGTATTTAAGTGTCTGTATGTAAGTGTCTCAGTGTCTGTATGTAAGTGTCTGTATGTAATTGTCTGTATGTAAGTGTCTTTATGTAAGAGTCTGTATGTAAGTGTCTGTATGTAAGTGTCTAAGTGTCTGTATGTAAATGTCTCTATGTAAGAGTCTGTATGTAAGTGTCTGTATGTAAGTGTCTAAGTGTCTGTATGTAAGTGTCTATATGTAAGTGTCTGTATGTAAGTGTCTGTATGTAAGTGTCTGTATGTAAGTGTTTGTATGTAAGTGTCTGTATGTAAGTGTCTCAGTGTCTGTTTGTAAGTGTCAGTATGTAAGTGTCTGTATGTAAGTGTCTATGTAAGTGTCTGTATGTAAGTGCCTGTATGTGTCTGTATGTAAGTGTCTGTATGTAAGTGTGTCAGTATCTGTATGTAAGTGTCTGTATGTAAGTGTCTGTATGTAAGTGTCTCTATGTAAGTCTCAGTGTCTGTATGTCAGTGTGTGTTTGTAAGTGTCTGTATGTAAGTGTTTGTATGTAAGTGTCTGTATTTAAGTGTCTCAGTGTCTGTAAGTAAGTGTCTAAGTAAGTGTCTGTATGTAAGTGTCTGTATGTAAGTGTCTAAGTGTGTGTATGTAAGGGTCTGTATGTAAGTGTCTGTATGTAAGAGTCTGTATGTAAGTGTCTGAATGTAAGTGTCTGTATGTAAGTGTCTGTATGTACGTGTCTTAGTGTCTGTATGTAAGTGTCTGTATGTAAGTGTCTGTATGTAAGTGTCTGTATGTAAGTGTCTCAGCGTCTGTATGTGTCTGTATGTAAGTGTCTGTATGTAAGTGTCTGTATGTAAGTGGCTGTATGTAAGTGTCCGTATGTAAGTGTCTGTATGTAAGTGTCTGTATGTGTCTGTATGTAAGTGTCTGTATGTAAGTGTCTGTATGTAAGTGTCTGTATGTAAGTGTCTGTATGTTAAGTGTCTGTATGTAAGTGTCTGTATGTAAGTATCTCAGTGTCTGTATGTAAGTTTCTGTATGTAAGTGTCTGTTTGTAAGTGTCTCAGTGTCTGTATGTAAGTGTCTGTATGTAAGTGTCTGTATGTAAGTGGCTGTATGTAAGTGGCTGTATGTAAGTGTCCGTATGTAAGTGTCTGTATGTAAGTGTCTGTATGTGTCTGTATGTAAGTGTCTGTATGTAAGTGTCTGTATGTAAGTGTCTGTATGTAAGTGTCTGTATGTAAATATCTCAGTGTCTGTATGTAAGCATCTGTATGTAAGTGTCTGTATTTAAGTGTCTCAGTGCCTGTTTGTAAGTGTCTGTATGTAAGTGTGTGTATATAAGTGCATGTATGTAAGTGTCTGTATGTAAGTGTCTCAGTGTCTATATGTAAGTGCCTGTATGTAAGTGTCTCAGTGTCTGTATGTAAGTGTCTGTATGTAAGCTTCTGTATGTAAGTGTCTGTAAGTAGTGGCTCTATGTAAGTGTCTCAGTGTCTGTATGTAAGTGTCTGTATGTAAGTGTCTCAATGTAAGTGTATGTATGTAAGTGTCTGTATGTCAGTGTCACAGTGTCTGTATGTAAGTGTCTGTATGTAAGTGTCTCAGTGTCTGTATGTAAGTGTCTGTATGTAAGCATCTGTATGTGTCTATGTAAGTGTCTCAGTGTCTGTATGTAAGTGTCTGTATGTAAGTGTCTGTATGTAAGTGTCTCAGTGTCTGTATGTAAGTGTATGTAAGTGTCTGTATGTAAGTGTCTCAGTGTCTCTATGTAAGTGTATGTAAGCGTCTGTATGTAAGTGTCTATGTAAGTGTCTCAGTGTCTGTATGTAAGTGTCTGTATGTAAGTGTCTGTATGTAAGTGTCTCAGTGTCTGTATGTAAGTGTCTGTATGCAATTGTCTGTATGTAAGTGTCTTTATGTAAGAGTCTGTATGTAAGTGTCTGTATGTAAGTGTCTAAGTGTCTGTATGTAAGTGTCTCTATGTAAGAGTCTGTATGTAAGTGTTTGTATGTAAGTGTCTAAGTGTGTGTATGTAAGGGTCTGTATGTAAGTGTCTGTATGTAAGTGTCTGTATGTAAGTGTCTGTATGTAAGTGTTTGTATGTAAGTGTCTGTATGTAAGTGTCTCAGTGTCTGTTTGTGTCAGTATGTAAGTGTCTGTATGTAAGTGTCTATGTAAGTGTCTGTATGTAAGTGCCTGTATGTAAGTGTCTGTATGTAAGTGTCTGTATGTAAGTGTCTGTATATAAGTGTGTGTATGTAAGTGTCTGTATGTAATTGTCTGTATGTAAGTGTCTCAGTATCTGTATGTAAATGTCTTTATGTAAGTGTCTGTATGTAAGTGTCTGTACGTAAGTGTCTGTATGTAATTCTCAGTGTCTGTATGTCAGTGTGTGTTTGTCAGTGTCTGTATGTAAGTGTCTGTATTTAATTGTCTCAGTGTCTGTAAGTAAGTGTCTAAGTAAGTGTCTGTATGTAAGTGTCTGTATGTAAGTGTCTGTATGTTAAGTGTTTGTATGTAAGTGTCTGTATGTGAATATCTCAGTGTCTGTATGTAAGTGTCTGTATGTAAGTGTCTGTATGTAAGTGTCTCAGTGTCTGTATGTAAGTGTCTGTATGTAAGTGTCTGTATGTAAGTGTCTGTATGTAAGTGTCTGTGTGTTAAGTGTCTGTATGTAAGTGTCTGTATGTAAGTATCTCAGTGTCTGTATGTAAGTTTCTGTATGTAAGTGTCTCAGTGTCTGTATGTAAGTGTCTGTATGTAAGTGTCTTTACGTAAGAGTCTGTATGTAAGTGTCTGTATGTAAGTGTCTAAGTGTCTGTATGTAAGTGTCTCTATGTAAGAGTCTGTATGTAAGTGTCTGTATGTAAGTGTCTAAGTGTGTGTATGTAGGGGTCTGTATGTAAGTGTCTGTATGTAAGTGTCTGTATGTAAGTGTCTGTATGTAAGTGTTTGTATGTAAGTGTCTGTATGTAAGTGTCTCAGTGTCTGTTTGTGTCAGTATGTAAGTGTCTGTATGTAAGTGTCTATGTAAGTGTCTGTATGTAAGTGCCTGTATGTAAGTGTCTGTATGTAAGTGTCTGTATGTAAGTGTCTGTATGTAAGTGTGTGTATGTAAGTGTCTGTATGTAAGTGTCTGTATGTAAGTGTCTCAGTATCTGTATGTAAATGTCTTTATGTAAGTGTCTGTATGTAAGTGTCTGTACGTAAGTGTCTATATGTAAGTCTCAGTGTCTGTATGTCAGTGTGTGTTTGTAAGTGTCTGTATGTAAGTGTCTGTACGTAAGTGTCTGTATTTAAGTGTCTCAGTGTCTGTAAGTAAGTGTCTAAGTAAATGTCTGTATGTAAGTGTCTGTATGTAAGTGTCTGTATGTTAAGTGTTTGTATGTAAGTGTCTGTATGTGAATATCTCAGTGTCTGTATGTAAGTGTCTGTATGTAAGTGTCTGTATGTAAGTGTCTGTATGTAAGTGTCTGTATGTAAGTGTCTGTGTGTTAAGTGTCTGTATGTAAGTGTCTGTATGTAAGTATCTCAGTGTCTGTATGTAAGTTTCTGTATGTAAGTGTCTGTATGTAAGTGTCTCAATGTCTGTATGTAAGTGTCTGTATGTAAGTGTCTGTATGTAAGTATCTGTATGTAAATGTCTGTGCCGGACGGGCAACTCTGTCGTGGACAGTGCTGTGGGGGGAGTTCCAATTTTGATTGGCTCCTCCCCTCATGGCATATGTGTCCACCACAGGGGCTAAACGGGGGCTCTGGACGGGTGCGAGGGGCTGGTAACCCCTCCACCTTCAATTAATTACCACAAAACCACGAATTAAAGTGAAATATGTAACAACTAAGCTTGTGCCGGAGGCCCCGGGGGGCCAGGCGTCTATGACGTCTCCTGGCCAAACCCCAATTGGCGGAGCCAGGAGATTGAATACCTACCCTCGGGGCTACTCCAGAAACAACGAAAAGCCACTACGGGTGGCCACGTGGAATGTTCGAACGCTCACTGCAGAGGAGAGGCTGCCACTCCTCTGTCGGGAGCTGGACCGGTACCGCCTGGATCTATGCGGCATTCAGGAGGTCCGGTGGACCGGCTCTGGCTCCTGCCACCATGAGGGGTGGACAGTCCTCTACTCGGGGCAGCAGACTGCCAAACAACAGGGTGTGGGTCTTCTTTTGAACAAAAGAATGAAGGGGGCGTGGGAGCGTGGCGGTGAGGTGTGGGAAGCTGTAAGCCCCAGGCTACTTTGGGCTCGCCTTCCCATCAACCAGAGGCGAGGAATGGTGGTCGTGGTTACTTATGCCCCCACCGAAGATGAACATCCGTGGAGGGATGCAGGCAAAGCCGATGAGTCAGATGCCTTCTATGACCTCCTGTCACAGGTGCTGGCTAAAGTGGCCCCTCGGGATAGAGTCATCATGTTGGGTGACTTCAATGCCCGAGTTGGTCATGATACTGGCACCTGGTCTGGAGTGATTGGAGGGCATGGGCCAGATCAGCTCAATAACAACGGTAGGAGGCTGCTAGATTTTTGTGCAGCCCATGGGCTTGTAATTACCAACACGCTGTTCCGGCATCGGCGCATCCACACAACATCATGGATGCATGCCGGGTACAAGCAAGAACATCTGCTGGACTACATAGTGACGGACCAGCGAATGCGAGCCCATGTCCTTGACACCAGGACCTACCGTGGAGCTGATCTGCCCTCTGACCATCGACTAGTCATCTGTAAGATGCGCCTGCCATTCTTCCACTCCGGTGGTGGGTGTACACCCAGGACCCCATTCCAACCTAAAGTGGCCTGGTCTCAGTTATCTGATGAAAGTTGCAAGCGAGAATTTCATCATCGCTTGCGGCTGGGATTGGCATCGTCCCCGACTCCTCCTGATGTCGAGGGTAAATGGGCGAGGTTTAGGACTGTGACTCATGCAGCTGCAATGGCTGCTTTGGGTACGCGGTCCAGACCTCCCCAGACACCCTGGATGACAGAGGAGTTGTTCAGGATGGTTGAGAAAAAGCGACAGGCCCACTGTCATCGGCTACAGAATCCCACGTCAGAGAATGAGGAGGCTTACCGCAGCCTTCGCTCGGAGGTTCGGAGAGCCGTGAGGCGCTGCAAGGATGGGTGGTGGTCGCGGGTTGCTGAGGAGATGGAGTCTGCCTCAGTGGCCCGTGATCACAAATCGCTATTTAACTCCATCAAAAAAATAACCTGCAGCGCCACACCTATTACCATCATTAGGGGAAAAAACGGTGATCCAATTTCCGACCCCCAGGAACAGGTTCGCAGATTTGCTGAGCATTTCTGTGAGGTCCTGGGGGAGGGAAAATCCCACAGCCAGGAAAACATCGTGGCACAAAGTGAGGATGACCCTGCTGAGGCTGCGGTGCCTCAAATATTGGATGAAGTCACCCCCTGTGAGTGGCTGGCTGAGGTGCCATCTGCTGAGGAAGTATTGACGGCGATCCGGAGTCTGAGACCAGGAAAGGCAGCGGGCAGAGATGATCTCCCAAGCGAAATGCTGAGGAAGGGTGGCGTTTGTGCACAGACTGCCCTATATGACATCATAACAACAATCTGGACCACTGGACGGGTTCCGCAGGATTGGAAGGATGCCCTGGTGGTCCCCCTTTTTAAGAAGGGGGACCGCACAGACTGTAACAACTACAGGGGCATCTCACTCCTCAGTGTGCCAGGAAAGGTCCTGGCAAGGATTATTCAGCATCGCCTTGCCAGGCACGCTGAGGAGAGGCTTGCGGAGCCCCAATGCGGTTTCAGGAAAGGGCGGTCCTGCACAGATGCCATATTTTCTGTCCGTCTGCTACAGCAGAGGTGTAGGGAATTCCAACAAGACCTACATCTCTGCTTTATTGACCTGGTCAAGGCCTATGATACCATCAGTAGGCCTGGGCTCTGGGTCGTTCTTCGTGCTTTTGGAGTACCTGACCCTCTGCTCACGATCATTAAGGACCTTCATGATGGTGAGCGGGCCCGGGTAAAACTACGTGGCCGGGAGTCAGAGCCATTCCCTGTACACCTTGGGGTGCGACAGGGATGTCCTCTGGCTCCCACATTATTTAACATCTATTTTGACCACGTAGTTCGTGAAGCCTTCAATAGCTGTACCGGGGGAATCTCCATATGGTACAGATATAATGGGAGGCTAATCGATGCCCGGGTGCGGTCAAGGGATGGCTCCCTATTGCTCAACCACGTTATGTATGCTGATGACTTGGTAATAGCTGCTCAGTCAGAGGAGGAGTTGGAGACGCTGCTGCTGAGACTGGAGCGTGCCACTAAGAGGTGGGGCCTTACCATCAGCCCCACCAAAACTAAGCACCTGCCTGGGTATTTTGTACCATCGGACACTCCACCCCCACAACTCCCAATCGGTGATGGGGCAGTTGTGGAGAGAGTGGAGAGTTTCCCATACCTGGGCAGTGTGCTTATGACTGGCTCCAGTTTAACAGCAGAGGTCTCACTCCGAATCAGTCGAGCGGCAATATCTTTTCATCGGTTGCGTAACGCTGTGTGGAAGCTACCTGGTCTGTCGCTCCGCACTAAGCTTCAGGTCTTCTCGGCCACGGTCATTCCCTCCCTTCTCTACGCTTGCGAAACGTGGACCCCCCTAATGGAACATCTTCGCCGGTTAGAAACATTTAGGCTGACCTGCCTACGATCCATCCTGGGTTTAACCAGACTGGATTGTGTGAGCTCACAAATCCTTGAAAGATCTGGGCAGGGTCCCATCGGTGAGCTCCTCCGGCAGGCAAGGCTGCGATGGCTGGGTCATGTAGCCCGCATGCCCAGCCACCGCATGCCGAAACAGCTTTTGTTTGGCCGGATTGAGGGGGCTAAGCGGGCGCGGCACGGGCTAGAGAAGAGATGGAGTGATGTGGTACAGGAGGACGTGGAGCTGAGTGGACTTGCCGATGACTGGTACCAGCGGTGTCAAGATCGGCCTCTGTGGAGGAGGCTCGTGAAGGATGCTACTGGGCAGTTGGAGGCAGTCGCCCTCCAACAACAATGGAGGGCGGAGGAGCGACGCTCACAACAGCGAGCGGAGCGCCGGGTGGCTAAAGCACAGCAGGTTGGCACAGTAGGGGGCACAGGTGGTGCATCAGCCAGTCATCTCAGTCAGTCGACCCGTGGCACCTGGGTCTGCCCCGTGACCTCCTGCCAGCGGGCGTTCGACACTTCACGTGGCCTCAGGGTGCACATAGCCTGGCACAAGCGTCGTGGTGACGTCACCGCCACTTAGTGGCGAATGGCGGTTGTTGTTGTTGTTGTTGTATGTAAGTGTCTTAGTGTCTGTATGTAAGTGTCTGTATGTAAGTGTCTGTATGTGTCTGTATGTAAGTGTCTGTATGTAAGTGTCTGTATGTAAGTGTCTGCATGTAAGTGGCTGTATGTAAGTGTCTGTAAGTGTCTGTATGTAAGTATCTATATGTAAGTGTCTGTATGTAAGTTTCTGTATATAAGTGTATGTTTGTAAGTGTCTGTATGTAAGTGTCTGTATGTAAGTGCCTGTTTGTAAGTGTCTGTATGTAAGTGTCTGTATATAAGTGCCTGTATGTAAGTGTCTGTATGTAAGTGTCTCAGTGTCTGTATGTAAGTGTCTGTATGTAAGTGTCTCAGTGTCTGTATGTAAGTGTCTGTATGTAAGCTTCTGTATGTAAGTGTCTGTAAGTAGTGTCTCTATGTGTCTCAGTGTCTGTATGTAAGTGTCTGTATGTCAGTGTCACAGTGTCTGTATGTAAGTATCTGTATGTAAGTGTCTGTATGTAAGTATCTGTATGTAAATGTCTGTGTGTAAGTGTCTGGATGTAAGTGTCTTAGTGTCTGTATGTAAGTGTCTGTATGTAAGTGTCTGTATGTGTCTGTATGTAAGTGTCTGTATGCAAGTGTCTGTATGTAAGTGTCTGTATGTAAGTGGCTGTATGTAAGGGTCTGTAAGTGTCTGTATGTAAGTATCTGTATGTAAGTGTCTGTGTGTAAGTTTCTGTATGTAAGTGTATGTTTGTAAGTGTCTGTATGTAAGTGTCTGTATGTAAGTGCCTGTTTGTAAGTGTCTGTATGTAAGTGTGTGTATATAAGTGCATGTATGTAAGTGTCTGTATGTAAGTGTCTCAGTGTCTGTATGTAAGTGTCTGTATGTAAGTGTCTCAGTGTCTGTATGTAAGTGTCTGTATGTAAGCTTCTGTATGTAAGTGTCTGTAAGTAGTGGCTCTATGTAAGTGTCTCAGTGTCTGTATGTAAGTGTCTGTATGTAAGTGTCTCAGTGTCTGTATGTAAGTGTCTGTATGTAAGTGTCTGTATGTAAGTGCCTGTATGTAAATGTCTCAGTGTCTGTATGTAAGTGTATGTAAGAGTCTGTATGTAAGTGTCTATGTAAGTGTCTCAGTGTCTGTATGTAAGTGTCTGTATGTAAGTGTCTGTATGTAAGTGTCTTAGTGTCTGTATGTAAGTGTCTGTATGTAATTGTCTGTGTGTAAGTGTCTTTATGTAAGAGTCTGTATGTAAGTGTCTGTATGTAAGTGTCTAAGTGTCTGTATGTAAGTGTCTTTATGTAAGAGTCTGTATGTAAGTGTCTGTATGTAAGTGTCTAAGTGTGTGTATGTAAGTGTCTGTATGTAAGTGTCTGTATGTAAGTGTCTGTATGTAAGTGTTTGTATGTAAGTGTCTGTATGTAAGTGTCTCAGTGTCTGTTTGTGTCAGTATGTAAGTGGCTGTATGTAAGTGTCTATGTAAGTTTCTGTATGTAAGTGCCTGTATGTAATTGTCTGTATGTAAGTGTCTGTATGTAAGTGTCTGTATGTAAGTGTGTGTATGTAAGTGTCTGTATGTAAGTGTCTGTATGTAAGTGTCTCAGTATCTGTATGTAAATGTCTTTATGTAAGTGTCTGTATGTAAGTGTCTGTACATAAGTGTCTGTATGTAAGTCTCAGTGTCTGTATGTCAGTGTGTGTTTGTAAGTGTCTGTATGTAAGTGTCTGTATGTAAGTGTCTGTATTTAAGTGTCTCAGTGTCTGTAAGTAAGTGTCTAAGTAAGTGTCTGTATGTAAGTGTCTGTATGTAAGTGTCTGTATGTTAAGTGTTGTATGTAAGTGTCTGTATGTGAATATCTCAGTGTCTGTATGTAAGTGTCCGTATGTAAGTGTCTGTATGTAAGTGTCTCAGTGTCTGTATGTAAGTGTCTGTATGTAAGTGTCTCAGTGTCTGTATGTAAGTGTCTGTATGTAAGTGTCTCAGTGTCTGTATGTAAGTGTCTGTATGTAAGCTTCTGTATGTAAGTGTCTGTAAGTAGTGTCTCTATGTGTCTCAGTGTCTGTATGTAAGTTTCTGTATGTAAGTGTCTGAATGTAAGTGTCTGTATGTAAGTGTCTGTATGTCAGTGTCACAGTGTCTGTATGTAAGTGTCTGTATGTAAGTGTCTGTATGTAAGTATCTGTATGTAAATGTCTGTGTGTAAGTGTCTGGATGTAAGTGTCTTAGTGTCTGTATGTAAGTGTCTGTATGTAAGTGTGTGTATGTGTCTGTATGTAAGTGTCTGTATGCAAGTGTCTGTATGTAAGTGTCTGTATGTAAGTGGCTGTATGTAAGGGTCTGTAAGTGTCTGTATGTAAGTATCTGTATGTAAGTGTCTGTGTGTAAGTTTCTGTATGTAAGTGTATGTTTGTAAGTGTCTGTATGTAAGTGTCTGTATGTAAGTGCCTGTTTGTAAGTGTCTGTATGTAAGTGTGTGTATGTAAGTGCATGTATGTAAGTGTCTGTATGTAAGTGTCTCAGTGTCTGTATGTAAGTGTCTGTATGTAAGTGTCTCAGTGTCTGTATGTAAGTGTCTGTATGTAAGCTTCTGTATGTAAGTGTCTGTAAGTAGTGGCTCTATGTAAGTGTCTCAGTGTCTGTATGTAAGTGTCTGTATGTAAGTGTCTCAGTGTCTGTATGTAAGTGTCTGTATGTAAGTGTCTGTATGTAAGTGCCTGTATGTAAATGTCTCAGTGTCTGTATGTAAGTGTATGTAAGAGTCTGTATGTAAGTGTCTATGTAAGTGTCTCAGTGTCTGTATGTAAGTGTCTGTATGTAAGTTTCTGTATGTAAGTGTCTGTATGTTAAGTGTTGTATGTAAGTGTCTGTATGTGAATATCTCAGTGTCTGTATGTAAGTGTCCGTATGTAAGTGTCTGTATGTAAGTGTCTCAGTGTCTGTATGTAAGTGTCTGTATGTAAATGTCTCAGTGTCTGTATGTAAGTGTCTGTATGTAAGTGTCTCAGTGTCTGTATGTAAGTGTCTGTATGTAAGCTTCTGTATGTAAGTGTCTGTAAGTAGTGTCTCTATGTGTCTCAGTGTCTGTATGTAAGTTTCTGTATGTAAGTGTCTGAATGTAAGTGTCTGTATGTAAGTGTCTGTATGTCAGTGTCACAGTGTCTGTATGTAAGTGTCTGTATGTAAGTGTCTGTATGTAAGTATCTGTATGTAAATGTCTGTGTGTAAGTGTCTGGATGTAAGTGTCTTAGTGTCTGTATGTAAGTGTCTGTATGTAAGTGTCTGTATGTGTCTGTATGTAAGTGTCTGTATGCAAGTGTCTGTATGTAAGTGTCTGTATGTAAGTGGCTGTATGTAAGGGTCTGTAAGTGTCTGTATGTAAGTATCTGTATGTAAGTGTCTGTGTGTAAGTTTCTGTATGTAAGTGTATGTTTGTAAGTGTCTGTATGTAAGTGTCTGTATGTAAGTGCCTGTTTGTAAGTGTATGTATGGGGAGCGATAGTGTAGCGGTTAGCGCGCTGCGCTATGAACCTGGCGACCCGGGTTCGATTCCCGCTCACGGCCCACACCACTGACGATTATCTGAACCGGTCCCGGGCCTCCCCTAGGTCGACTCAGCCTCAAATGAGTACCTGGTGCGGTGTGTCAACATTGCCACTAGGGAGACAAAGGCGGTCGGGCGTGGTGCTGGCCACCCACCCCCTCGTGTACCGTTCCGGCCTTCATAGGTGCTCGCTAACAGCACTTGCCCCTACAGTCTGTTAAGGCTATATGGGGGATCTTTGTCTTTGTTGTATGTAAGTGTGTGTATATAAGTGCATGTATGTAAGTGTCTGTATGTAAGTGTCTCAGTGTCTGTATGTAAGTGTCTGTATGTAAGTGTCTCAGTGTCTGTATGTAAGTGTCTGTATGTAAGCTTCTGTATGTAAGTGTCTGTAAGTAGTGGCTCTATGTAAGTGTCTCAGTGTCTGTATGTAAGTGTCTGTATGTAAGTGTCTCAGTGTCTGTATGTAAGTGTCTGTATGTAAGTGTCTGTATGTAAGTGCCTGTATGTAAATGTCTCAGTGTCTGTATGTAAGTGTATGTAAGAGTCTGTATGTAAGTGTCTATGTAAGTGTCTCAGTGTCTGTATGTAAGTGTCTGTATGTAAGTGTCTGTATGTAAGTGTCTTAGTGTCTGTATGTAAGTGTCTGTATGTAATTGTCTGTGTGTAAGTGTCTTTATGTAAGAGTCTGTATGTAAGTGTCTGTATGTAAGTGTCTAAGTGTCTGTATGTAAGTGTCTTTATGTAAGAGTCTGTATGTAAGTGTCTGTATGTAAGTGTCTAAGTGTGTGTATGTAAGTGTCTGTATGTAAGTGTCTGTATGTAAGTGTCTGTATGTAAGTGTTTGTATGTAAGTGTCTGTATGTAAGTGTCTCAGTGTCTGTTTGTGTCAGTATGTAAGTGGCTGTGTGTAAGTGTCTATGTAAGTTTCTGTATGTAAGTGCCTGTATGTAATTGTCTGTATGTAAGTGTCTGTATGTAAGTGTCTGTATGTAAGTGTGTGTATGTAAGTGTCTGTATGTAAGTGTCTGTATGTAAGTGTCTCAGTATCTGTATGTAAATGTCTTTATGTAAGTGTCTGTATGTAAGTGTCTGTACGTAAGTGTCTGTATGTAAGTCTCAGTGTCTGTATGTCAGTGTGTGTTTGTAAGTGTCTGTATGTAAGTGTCTGTATGTAAGTGTCTGTATTTAAGTGTCTCAGTGTCTGTAAGTAAGTGTCTAAGTAAGTGTCTGTATGTAAGTGTCTGTATGTAAGTGTCTGTATGTTAAGTGTTGTATGTAAGTGTCTGTATGTGAATATCTCAGTGTCTGTATGTAAGTGTCCGTATGTAAGTGTCTGTATGTAAGTGTCTCAGTGTCTGTATGTAAGTGTCTGTATGTAAGTGTCTCAGTGTCTGTATGTAAGTGTCTGTATGTAAGCTTCTGTATGTAAGTGTCTGTAAGTAGTGTCTCTATGTGTCTCAGTGTCTGTATGTAAGTTTCTGTATGTAAGTGTCTGAATGTAAGTGTCTGTATGTAAGTGTCTGTATGTCAGTGTCACAGTGTCTGTATGTAAGTGTCTGTATGTAAGTGTCTGTATGTAAGTATCTGTATGTAAATGTCTGTGTGTAAGTGTCTGGATGTAAGTGTCTTAGTGTCTGTATGTAAGTGTCTGTATGTAAGTGTCTGTATGTGTCTGTATGTAAGTGTCTGTATGCAAGTGTCTGTATGTAAGTGTCTGTATGTAAGTGGCTGTATGTAAGGGTCTGTAAGTGTCTGTATGTAAGTATCTGTATGTAAGTGTCTGTGTGTAAGTTTCTGTATGTAAGTGTATGTTTGTAAGTGTCTGTATGTAAGTGTCTGTATGTAAGTGCCTGTTTGTAAGTGTCTGTATGTAAGTGTGTGTATATAAGTGCATGTATGTAAGTGTCTGTATGTAAGTGTCTCAGTGTCTGTATGTAAGTGTCTGTATGTAAGTGTCTCAGTGTCTGTATGTAAGTGTCTGTATGTAAGCTTCTGTATGTAAGTGTCTGTAAGTAGTGGCTCTATGTAAGTGTCTCAGTGTCTGTATGTAAGTGTCTGTATGTAAGTGTCTCAGTGTCTGTATGTAAGTGTCTGTATGTAAGTGTCTGTATGTAAGTGCCTGTATGTAAATGTCTCAGTGTCTGTATGTAAGTGTATGTAAGAGTCTGTATGTAAGTGTTTATGTAAGTGTCTCAGTGTCTGTATGTAAGTGTCTGTATGTAAGTATCTGTATGTAAGTGTCTTAGTGTCTGTATGTAAGTGTCTGTATGTAATTGTCTGTGTGTAAGTGTCTTTATGTAAGAGTCTGTATGTAAGTGTCTGTATGTAAGTGTCTAAGTGTCTGTATGTAAGTGTCTTTATGTAAGAGTCTGTATGTAAGTGTCTGTATGTAAGTGTCTAAGTGTGTGTATGTAAGTGTCTGTATGTAAGTGTCTGTATGTAAGTGTCTAAGTGTCTGTATGTAAGTGTCTTTATGTAAGAGTCTGTATGTAAGTGTCTGTATTTAAGTGTCTCAGTGTCTGTAAGTAAGTGTCTAAGTAAGTGTCTGTATGTAAGTGTCTGTATGTAAGTGTCTGTATGTTAAGTGTTGTATGTAAGTGTCTGTATGTGAATATCTCAGTGTCTGTATGTAAGTGTCCGTATGTAAGTGTCTGTATGTAAGTGTCTCAGTGTCTGTATGTAAGTGTCTGTATGTAAGTGTCTCAGTGTCTGTATGTAAGTGTCTGTATGTAAGCTTCTGTATGTAAGTGTCTGTAAGTAGTGTCTCTATGTGTCTCAGTGTCTGTATGTAAGTTTCTGTATGTAAGTGTCTGAATGTAAGTGTCTGTATGTAAGTGTCTGTATGTCAGTGTCACAGTGTCTGTATGTAAGTGTCTGTATGTAAGTGTCTGTATGTAAGTATCTGTATGTAAATGTCTGTGTGTAAGTGTCTGGATGTAAGTGTCTTAGTGTCTGTATGTAAGTGTCTGTATGTAAGTGTCTGTATGTGTCTGTATGTAAGTGTCTGTATGCAAGTGTCTGTATGTAAGTGTCTGTATGTAAGTGGCTGTATGTAAGGGTCTGTAAGTGTCTGTATGTAAGTATCTGTATGTAAGTGTCTGTGTGTAAGTTTCTGTATGTAAGTGTATGTTTGTAAGTGTCTGTATGTAAGTGTCTGTATGTAAGTGCCTGTTTGTAAGTGTCTGTATGTAAGTGTGTGTATATAAGTGCATGTATGTAAGTGTCTGTATGTAAGTGTCTCAGTGTCTGTATGTAAGTGTCTGTATGTAAGTGTCTCAGTGTCTGTATGTAAGTGTCTGTATGTAAGCTTCTGTATGTAAGTGTCTGTAAGTAGTGGCTCTATGTAAGTGTCTCAGTGTCTGTATGTAAGTGTCTGTATGTAAGTGTCTCAGTGTCTGTATGTAAGTGTCTGTATGTAAGTGTCTGTATGTAAGTGCCTGTATGTAAATGTCTCAGTGTCTGTATGTAAGTGTATGTAAGAGTCTGTATGTAAGTGTCTATGTAAGTGTCTCAGTGTCTGTATGTAAGTGTCTGTATGTAAGTGTCTGTATGTAAGTGTCTTAGTGTCTGTATGTAAGTGTCTGTATGTAATTGTCTGTGTGTAAGTGTCTTTATGTAAGAGTCTGTATGTAAGTGTCTGTATGTAAGTGTCTAAGTGTCTGTATGTAAGTGTCTTTATGTAAGAGTCTGTATGTAAGTGTCTGTATGTAAGTGTCTAAGTGTGTGTATGTAAGTGTCTGTATGTAAGTGTCTGTATGTAAGTGTCTGTATGTAAGTGTTTGTATGTAAGTGTCTGTATGTAAGTGTCTCAGTGTCTGTTTGTGTCAGTATGTAAGTGGCTGTATGTAAGTGTCTATGTAAGTTTCTGTATGTAAGTGCCTGTATGTAATTGTCTGTATGTAAGTGTCTGTATGTAAGTGTCTGTATGTAAGTGTGTGTATGTAAGTGTCTGTATGTAAGTGTCTGTATGTAAGTGTCTCAGTATCTGTATGTAAATGTCTTTATGTAAGTGTCTGTATGTAAGTGTCTGTACATAAGTGTCTGTATGTAAGTCTCAGTGTCTGTATGTCAGTGTGTGTTTGTAAGTGTCTGTATGTAAGTGTCTGTATGTAAGTGTCTGTATTTAAGTGTCTCAGTGTCTGTAAGTAAGTGTCTAAGTAAGTGTCTGTATGTAAGTGTCTGTATGTAAGTGTCTGTATGTTAAGTGTTGTATGTAAGTGTCTGTATGTGAATATCTCAGTGTCTGTATGTAAGTGTCCGTATGTAAGTGTCTGTATGTAAGTGTCTCAGTGTCTGTATGTAAGTGTCTGTATGTAAGTGTCTCAGTGTCTGTATGTAAGTGTCTGTATGTAAGTGTCTCAGTGTCTGTATGTAAGTGTCTGTATGTAAGCTTCTGTATGTAAGTGTCTGTAAGTAGTGTCTCTATGTGTCTCAGTGTCTGTATGTAAGTTTCTGTATGTAAGTGTCTGAATGTAAGTGTCTGTATGTAAGTGTCTGTATGTCAGTGTCACAGTGTCTGTATGTAAGTGTCTGTATGTAAGTGTCTGTATGTGAGTGGCTGTATGTAAGTGGCTGTATGTAAGGGTCTGTAAGTGTCTGTATGTAAGTATCTGTATGTAAGTGTCTGTGTGTAAGTTTCTGTATGTAAGTGTATGTTTGTAAGTGTCTGTATGTAAGTGTCTGTATGTAAGTGCCTGTTTGTAAGTGTCTGTATGTAAGTGTGTGTATGTAAGTGCATGTATGTAAGTGTCTGTATGTAAGTGTCTCAGTGTCTGTATGTAAGTGTCTGTATGTAAGTGTCTCAGTGTCTGTATGTAAGTGTCTGTATGTAAGCTTCTGTATGTAAGTGTCTGTAAGTAGTGGCTCTATGTAAGTGTCTCAGTGTCTGTATGTAAGTGTCTGTATGTAAGTGTCTCAGTGTCTGTATGTAAGTGTCTGTATGTAAGTGTCTGTATGTAAGTGCCTGTATGTAAATGTCTCAGTGTCTGTATGTAAGTGTATGTAAGAGTCTGTATGTAAGTGTCTATGTAAGTGTCTCAGTGTCTGTATGTAAGTGTCTGTATGTAAGTTTCTGTATGTAAGTGTCTGTATGTTAAGTGTTGTATGTAAGTGTCTGTATGTGAATATCTCAGTGTCTGTATGTAAGTGTCCGTATGTAAGTGTCTGTATGTAAGTGTCTCAGTGTCTGTATGTAAGTGTCTGTATGTAAGTGTCTCAGTGTCTGTATGTAAGTGTCTGTATGTAAGTGTCTCAGTGTCTGTATGTAAGTGTCTGTATGTAAGCTTCTGTATGTAAGTGTCTGTAAGTAGTGTCTCTATGTGTCTCAGTGTCTGTATGTAAGTTTCTGTATGTAAGTGTCTGAATGTAAGTGTCTGTATGTAAGTGTCTGTATGTCAGTGTCACAGTGTCTGTATGTAAGTGTCTGTATGTAAGTGTCTGTATGTAAGTATCTGTATGTAAATGTCTGTGTGTAAGTGTCTGGATGTAAGTGTCTTAGTGTCTGTATGTAAGTGTCTGTATGTAAGTGTCTGTATGTGTCTGTATGTAAGTGTCTGTATGCAAGTGTCTGTATGTAAGTGTCTGTATGTAAGTGGCTGTATGTAAGGGTCTGTAAGTGTCTGTATGTAAGTATCTGTATGTAAGTGTCTGTGTGTAAGTTTCTGTATGTAAGTGTATGTTTGTAAGTGTCTGTATGTAAGTGTCTGTATGTAAGTGCCTGTTTGTAAGTGTATGTATGGGGAGCGATAGTGTAGCGGTTAGCGCGCTGCGCTATGAACCTGGCGACCCGGGTTCGATTCCTGCTCACGGCCCACACCACTGACGATTATCTGAACCGGTCCCGGGCCTCCCCTAGGTCGACTCAGCCTCAAATGAGTACCTGGTGCGGTGTGTCAACATTGCCACTAGGGAGACAAAGGCGGTCGGGCGTGGTGCTGGCCACCCACCCCCTCGTGTACCGTTCCGGCCTTCATAGGTGCTCGCTAACAGCACTTGCCCCTACAGTCTGTTAAGGCTATATGGGGGATCTTTGTCTTTGTTGTATGTAAGTGTGTGTATATAAGTGCATGTATGTAAGTGTCTGTATGTAAGTGTCTCAGTGTCTGTATGTAAGTGTCTGTATGTAAGTGTCTCAGTGTCTGTATGTAAGTGTCTGTATGTAAGCTTCTGTATGTAAGTGTCTGTAAGTAGTGGCTCTATGTAAGTGTCTCAGTGTCTGTATGTAAGTGTCTGTATGTAAGTGTCTCAGTGTCTGTATGTAAGTGTCTGTATGTAAGTGTCTGTATGTAAGTGCCTGTATGTAAATGTCTCAGTGTCTGTATGTAAGTGTATGTAAGAGTCTGTATGTAAGTGTCTATGTAAGTGTCTCAGTGTCTGTATGTAAGTGTCTGTATGTAAGTGTCTGTATGTAAGTGTCTTAGTGTCTGTATGTAAGTGTCTGTATGTAATTGTCTGTGTGTAAGTGTCTTTATGTAAGAGTCTGTATGTAAGTGTCTGTATGTAAGTGTCTAAGTGTCTGTATGTAAGTGTCTTTATGTAAGAGTCTGTATGTAAGTGTCTGTATGTAAGTGTCTAAGTGTGTGTATGTAAGTGTCTGTATGTAAGTGTCTGTATGTAAGTGTCTGTATGTAAGTGTTGGTATGTAAGTGTCTGTATGTAAGTGTCTCAGTGTCTGTTTGTGTCAGTATGTAAGTGGCTGTGTGTAAGTGTCTATGTAAGTTTCTGTATGTAAGTGCCTGTATGTAATTGTCTGTATGTAAGTGTCTGTATGTAAGTGTCTGTATGTAAGTGTGTGTATGTAAGTGTCTGTATGTAAGTGTCTGTATGTAAGTGTCTCAGTATCTGTATGTAAATGTCTTTATGTAAGTGTCTGTATGTAAGTGTCTGTACGTAAGTGTCTGTATGTAAGTCTCAGTGTCTGTATGTCAGTGTGTGTTTGTAAGTGTCTGTATGTAAGTGTCTGTATGTAAGTGTCTGTATTTAAGTGTCTCAGTGTCTGTAAGTAAGTGTCTAAGTAAGTGTCTGTATGTAAGTGTCTGTATGTAAGTGTCTGTATGTTAAGTGTTGTATGTAAGTGTCTGTATGTGAATATCTCAGTGTCTGTATGTAAGTGTCCGTATGTAAGTGTCTGTATGTAAGTGTCTCAGTGTCTGTATGTAAGTGTCTGTATGTAAGTGTCTCAGTGTCTGTATGTAAGTGTCTGTATGTAAGCTTCTGTATGTAAGTGTCTGTAAGTAGTGTCTCTATGTGTCTCAGTGTCTGTATGTAAGTTTCTGTATGTAAGTGTCTGAATGTAAGTGTCTGTATGTAAGTGTCTGTATGTCAGTGTCACAGTGTCTGTATGTAAGTGTCTGTATGTAAGTGTCTGTATGTAAGTATCTGTATGTAAATGTCTGTGTGTAAGTGTCTGGATGTAAGTGTCTTAGTGTCTGTATGTAAGTGTCTGTATGTAAGTGTCTGTATGTGTCTGTATGTAAGTGTCTGTATGCAAGTGTCTGTATGTAAGTGTCTGTATGTAAGTGGCTGTATGTAAGGGTCTGTAAGTGTCTGTATGTAAGTATCTGTATGTAAGTGTCTGTGTGTAAGTTTCTGTATGTAAGTGTATGTTTGTAAGTGTCTGTATGTAAGTGTCTGTATGTAAGTGCCTGTTTGTAAGTGTCTGTATGTAAGTGTGTGTATATAAGTGCATGTATGTAAGTGTCTGTATGTAAGTGTCTCAGTGTCTGTATGTAAGTGTCTGTATGTAAGTGTTTCAGTGTCTGTATGTAAGTGTCTGTATGTAAGCTTCTGTATGTAAGTGTCTGTAAGTAGTGGCTCTATGTAAGTGTCTCAGTGTCTGTATGTAAGTGTCTGTATGTAAGTGTCTCAGTGTCTGTATGTAAGTGTCTGTATGTAAGTGTCTGTATGTAAGTGCCTGTATGTAAATGTCTCAGTGTCTGTATGTAAGTGTATGTAAGAGTCTGTATGTAAGTGTTTATGTAAGTGTCTCAGTGTCTGTATGTAAGTGTCTGTATGTAAGTATCTGTATGTAAGTGTCTTAGTGTCTGTATGTAAGTGTCTGTATGTAATTGTCTGTGTGTAAGTGTCTTTATGTAAGAGTCTGTATGTAAGTGTCTGTATGTAAGTGTCTAAGTGTCTGTATGTAAGTGTCTTTATGTAAGAGTCTGTATGTAAGTGTCTGTATGTAAGTGTCTAAGTGTGTGTATGTAAGTGTCTGTATGTAAGTGTCTGTATGTAAGTGTCTAAGTGTCTGTATGTAAGTGTCTTTATGTAAGAGTCTGTATGTAAGTGTCTGTATTTAAGTGTCTCAGTGTCTGTAAGTAAGTGTCTAAGTAAGTGTCTGTATGTAAGTGTCTGTATGTAAGTGTCTGTATGTTAAGTGTTGTATGTAAGTGTCTGTATGTGAATATCTCAGTGTCTGTATGTAAGTGTCCGTATGTAAGTGTCTGTATGTAAGTGTCTCAGTGTCTGTATGTAAGTGTCTGTATGTAAGTGTCTCAGTGTCTGTATGTAAGTGTCTGTATGTAAGCTTCTGTATGTAAGTGTCTGTAAGTAGTGTCTCTATGTGTCTCAGTGTCTGTATGTAAGTTTCTGTATGTAAGTGTCTGAATGTAAGTGTCTGTATGTAAGTGTCTGTATGTCAGTGTCACAGTGTCTGTATGTAAGTGTCTGTATGTAAGTGTCTGTATGTAAGTATCTGTATGTAAATGTCTGTGTGTAAGTGTCTGGATATAAGTGTCTTAGTGTCTGTATGTAAGTGTCTGTATGTAAGTGTCTGTATGTGTCTGTATGTAAGTGTCTGTATGCAAGTGTCTGTATGTAAGTGTCTGTATGTAAGTGGCTGTATGTAAGGGTCTGTAAGTGTCTGTATGTAAGTATCTGTATGTAAGTGTCTGTGTGTAAGTTTCTGTATGTAAGTGTATGTTTGTAAGTGTCTGTATGTAAGTGTCTGTATGTAAGTGCCTGTTTGTAAGTGTCTGTATGTAAGTGTGTGTATATAAGTGCATGTATGTAAGTGTCTGTATGTAAGTGTCTCAGTGTCTGTATGTAAGTGTCTGTATGTAAGTGTCTCAGTGTCTGTATGTAAGTGTCTGTATGTAAGCTTCTGTATGTAAGTGTCTGTAAGTAGTGGCTCTATGTAAGTGTCTCAGTGTCTGTATGTAAGTGTCTGTATGTAAGTGTCTCAGTGTCTGTATGTAAGTGTCTGTATGTAAGTGTCTGTATGTAAGTGCCTGTATGTAAATGTCTCAGTGTCTGTATGTAAGTGTATGTAAGAGTCTGTATGTAAGTGTTTATGTAAGTGTCTCAGTGTCTGTATGTAAGTGTCTGTATGTAAGTATCTGTATGTAAGTGTCTTAGTGTCTGTATGTAAGTGTCTGTATGTAATTGTCTGTGTGTAAGTGTCTTTATGTAAGAGTCTGTATGTAAGTGTCTGTATGTAAGTGTCTAAGTGTCTGTATGTAAGTGTCTTTATGTAAGAGTCTGTATGTAAGTGTCTGTATGTAAGTGTCTAAGTGTGTGTATGTAAGTGTCTGTATGTAAGTGTCTGTATGTAAGTGTCTGTATGTAAGTGTTTGTATGTAAGTGTCTGTATGTAAGTGTCTCAGTGTCTGTTTGTGTCAGTATGTAAGTGGCTGTATGTAAGTGTCTATGTAAGTTTCTGTATGTAAGTGCCTGTATGTAATTGTCTGTATGTAAGTGTCTGTATGTAAGTGTCTGTATGTAAGTGTGTGTATGTAAGTGTCTGTATGTAAGTGTCTGTACGTAAGTGTCTGTATGTAAGTCTCAGTGTCTGTATGTCAGTGTGTGTTTGTAAGTGTCTGTATGTAAGTGTCTGTATGTAAGTGTCTGTATTTAAGTGTCTCAGTGTCTGTAAGTAAGTGTCTAAGTAAGTGTCTGTATGTAAGTGTCTGTATGTAAGTGTCTGTATGTTAAGTGTTGTATGTAAGTGTCTGTATGTGAATATCTCAGTGTCTGTATGTAAGTGTCCGTATGTAAGTGTCTGTATGTAAGTGTCTCAGTGTCTGTATGTAAGTGTCTGTATGTAAGTGTCTCAGTGTCTGTATGTAAGTGTCTGTATGTAAGCTTCTGTATGTAAGTGTCTGTAAGTAGTGTCTCTATGTGTCTCAGTGTCTGTATGTAAGTTTCTGTATGTAAGTGTCTGAATGTAAGTGTCTGTATGTAAGTGTCTGTATGTCAGTGTCATAGTGTCTGTATGTAAGTGTCTGTATGTAAGTGTCTCAGTGTCTGTATGTAAGTGTCTGTATGTAAGCTTCTGTATGTAAGTGTCTGTAAGTAGTGTCTCTATGTGTCTCAGTGTCTGTATGTAAGTGTCTGTATGTCAGTGTCACGGTGTCTGTATGTAAGTATCTGTATGTAAGTGTCTGTATGTAAGTATCTGTATGTAAATGTCTGTGTGTAAGTGTCTGGATGTAAGTGTCTTAGTGTCTGTATGTAAGTGTCTGTATGTAAGTGTCTGTATGTGTCTGTATGTAAGTGTCTGTATGCAAGTGTCTGTATGTAAGTGTCTGTATGTAAGTGGCTGTATGTAAGGGTCTGTAAGTGTCTGTATGTAAGTATCTGTATGTAAGTGTCTGTGTGTAAGTTTCTGTATGTAAGTGTATGTTTGTAAGTGTCTGTATGTAAGTGTCTGTATGTAAGTGCCTATTTGTAAGTGTCTGTATGTAAGTGTGTGTATATAAGTGCATGTATGTAAGTGTCTGTATGTAAGTGTCTCAGTGTCTGTATGTAAGTGTCTGTATGTAAGTGTCTCAGTGTCTGTATGTAAGTGTCTGTATGTAAGCTTCTGTATGTAAGTGTCTGTAAGTAGTGGCTCTATGTAAGTGTCTCAGTGTCTGTATGTAAGTGTCTGTATGTAAGTGTCTCAGTGTCTGTATGTAAGTGTCTGTATGTAAGTGTCTGTATGTAAGTGCCTGTATGTAAATGTCTCAGTGTCTGTATGTAAGTGTATGTAAGAGTCTGTATGTAAGTGTCTATGTAAGTGTCTCAGTGTCTGTATGTAAGTGTCTGTATGTAAGTGTCTGTATGTAAGTGTCTTAGTGTCTGTATGTAAGTGTCTGTATGTAATTGTCTGTGTGTAAGTGTCTTTATGTAAGAGTCTGTATGTAAGTGTCTAAGTGTCTGTATGTAAGTGTCTTTATGTAAGAGTCTGTATGTAAGTGTCTGTATGTAAGTGTCTAAGTGTGTGTATGTAAGTGTCTGTATGTAAGTGTCTGTATGTAAGTGTCTGTATGTAAGTGTTTGTATGTAAGTGTCTGTATGTAAGTGTCTCAGTGTCTGTTTGTCAGTATGTAAGTGGCTGTATGTAAGTGTCTATGTAAGTTTCTGTATGTAAGTGCCTGTATGTAATTGTCTGTATGTAAGTGTCTGTATGTAAGTGTCTGTATGTAAGTGTGTGTATGTAAGTGTCTGTATGTAAGTGTCTGTATGTAAGTGTCTCAGTATCTGTATGTAAATGTCTTTATGTAAGTGTCTGTATGTAAGTGTCTGTACATAAGTGTCTGTATGTAAGTCTCAGTGTCTGTATGTCAGTGTGTGTTTGTAAGTGTCTGTATGTAAGTGTCTGTATGTAAGTGTCTGTATTTAAGTGTCTCAGTGTCTGTAAGTAAGTGTCTAAGTAAGTGTCTGTATGTAAGTGTCTGTATGTAAGTGTCTGTATGTTAAGTGTTGTATGTAAGTGTCTGTATGTGAATATCTCAGTGTCTGTATGTAAGTGTCCGTATGTAAGTGTCTGTATGTAAGTGTCTCAGTGTCTGTATGTAAGTGTCTGTATGTAAGTGTCTCAGTGTCTGTATGTAAGTGTCTGTATGTAAGTGTCTCAGTGTCTGTATGTAAGTGTCTGTATGTAAGCTTCTGTATATAAGTGTCTGTAAGTAGTGTCTCTATGTGTCTCAGTGTCTGTATGTAAGTTTCTGTATGTAAGTGTCTGAATGTAAGTGTCTGTATGTAAGTGTCTGTATGTCAGTGTCACAGTGTCTGTATGTAAGTGTCTGTATGTAAGTGTCTGTATGTAAGTATCTGTATGTAAATGTCTGTGTGTAAGTGTCTGGATGTAAGTGTCTTAGTGTCTGTATGTAAGTGTCTGTATGTAAGTGTGTGTATGTGTCTGTATGTAAGTGTCTGTATGCAAGTGTCTGTATGTAAGTGTCTGTATGTAAGTGGCTGTATGTAAGGGTCTGTAAGTGTCTGTATGTAAGTATCTGTATGTAAGTGTCTGTGTGTAAGTTTCTGTATGTAAGTGTATGTTTGTAAGTGTCTGTATGTAAGTGTCTGTATGTAAGTGCCTGTTTGTAAGTGTCTGTATGTAAGTGTGTATATAAGTGCATGTATGTAAGTGTCTGTATGTAAGTGTCTCAGTGTCTGTATGTAAGTGTCTGTATGTAAGTGTCTCAGTGTCTGTATGTAAGTGTCTGTATGTAAGCTTCTGTATGTAAGTGTCTGTAAGTAGTGGCTCTATGTAAGTGTCTCAGTGTCTGTATGTAAGTGTCTGTATGTAAGTGTCTCAGTGTCTGTATGTAAGTGTCTGTATGTAAGTGTCTGTATGTAAGTGCCTGTATGTAAATGTCTCAGTGTCTGTATGTAAGTGTATGTAAGAGTCTGTATGTAAGTGTCTATGTAAGTGTCTCAGTGTCTGTATGTAAGTGTCTGTATGTAAGTTTCTGTATGTAAGTGTCTGTATGTTAAGTGTTGTATGTAAGTATCTGTATGTGAATATCTCAGTGTCTGTATGTAAGTGTCCGTATGTAAGTGTCTGTATGTAAGTGTCTCAGTGTCTGTATGTAAGTGTCTGTATGTAAGTGTCTCAGTGTCTATATGTAAGTGTCTGTATGTAAGTGTCTCAGTGTCTGTATGTAAGTGTCTGTATGTAAGCTTCTGTATGTAAGTGTCTGTAAGTAGTGTCTCTATGTGTCTCAGTGTCTGTATGTAAGTTTCTGTATGTAAGTGTCTGAATGTAAGTGTCTGTATGTAAGTGTCTGTATGTCAGTGTCACAGTGTCTGTATGTAAGTGTCTGTATGTAAGTGTCTGTATGTAAGTATCTGTATGTAAATGTCTGTGTGTAAGTGTCTGGATGTAAGTGTCTTAGTGTCTGTATGTAAGTGTCTGTATGTAAGTGTCTGTATGTGTCTGTATGTAAGTGTCTGTATGCAAGTGTCTGTATGTAAGTGTCTGTATGTAAGTGGCTGTATGTAAGGGTCTGTAAGTGTCTGTATGTAAGTATCTGTATGTAAGTGTCTGTGTGTAAGTTTCTGTATGTAAGTGTATGTTTGTAAGTGTCTGTATGTAAGTGTCTGTATGTAAGTGCCTGTTTGTAAGTGTCTGTATGTAAGTGTGTGTATATAAGTGCATGTATGTAAGTGTCTGTATGTAAGTGTCTCAGTGTCTGTATGTAAGTGTCTGTATGTAAGTGTCTCAGTGTCTGTATGTAAGTGTCTGTATGTAAGCTTCTGTATGTAAGTGTCTGTAAGTAGTGGCTCTATGTAAGTGTCTCAGTGTCTGTATGTAAGTGTCTGTATGTAAGTGTCTCAGTGTCTGTATGTAAGTGTCTGCATGTAAGTGTCTGTATGTAAGTGCCTGTATGTAAATGTCTCAGTGTCTGTATGTAAGTGTATGTAAGAGTCTGTATGTAAGTGTCTATGTAAGTGTCTCAGTGTCTGTATGTAAGCGTCTGTATGTAAGTGTCTGTATATAAGTGTCTTAGTGTCTGTATGTAAGTGTCTGTATGTAATTGTCTGTGTGTAAGTGTCTTTATGTAAGAGTCTGTATGTAAGTGTCTGTATGTAAGTGTCTAAGTGTCTGTATGTAAGTGTCTTTATGTAAGAGTCTGTATGTAAGTGTCTGTATGTAAGTGTCTAAGTGTGTGTATGTAAGTGTGTGTATGTAAGTGTCTGTATGTAAGTGTCTGTATGTAAGTGTTTGTATGTAAGTGTCTGTATGTAAGTGTCTCAGTGTCTGTTTGTGTCAGTATGTAAGTGGCTGTATGTAAGTGTCTATGTAAGTTTCTGTAAGTAAGTGCCTGTATGTAATTGTCTGTATGTAAGTGTCTGTATGTAAGTGTCTGTATGTAAGTGTGTGTATGTAAGTGTCTGTATGTAAGTGTCTGTATGTAAGTGTCTCAGTATCTGTATGTAAATGTCTTTATGTAAGTGTCTGTATGTAAGTGTCTGTACGTAAGTGTCTGTATGTAAGTCTCAGTGTCTGTATGTCAGTGTGTGTTTGTAAGTGTCTGTATGTAAGTGTCTGTATGTAAGTGTCTGTATTTAAGTGTCTCAGTGTCTGTAAGTAAGTGTCTAAGTAAGTGTCTGTATGTAAGTGTCTGTATGTAAGTGTCTGTATGTTAAGTGTCGTATGTAAGTGTCTGTATGTGAATATCTCAGTGTCTGTATGTAAGTGTCCGTATGTAAGTGTCTGTATGTAAGTGTCTCAGTGTCTGTATGTAAGTGTCTGTATGTAAGTGTCTCAGTGTCTGTATGTAAGTGTCTGTATGTAAGCTTCTGTATGTAAGTGTCTGTAAGTAGTGTCTCTATGTGTCTCAGTGTCTGTATGTAAGTTTCTGTATGTAAGTGTCTGACTGTAAGTGTCTGTATGTAAGTGTCTGTATGTCAGTGTCACAGTGTCTGTATGTAAGTGTCTGTATGTAAGTGTCTGTATGTAAGTATCTGTATGTAAATGTCTGTGTGTAAGTGTCTGGATGTAAGTGTCTTAGTGTCTGTATGTAAGTGTCTGTATGTAAGTGTCTGTATGTGTCTGTATGTAAGTGTCTGTATGCAAGTGTCTGTATGTAAGTGTCTGTATGTAAGTGGCTGTATGTAAGGGTCTGTAAGTGTCTGTATGTAAGTATCTGTATGTAAGTGTCTGTGTGTAAGTTTCTGTATGTAAGTGTATGTTTGTAAGTGTCTGTATGTAAGTGTCTGTATGTAAGTGCCTGTTTGTAAGTGTCTGTATGTAAGTGTGTGTATATAAGTGCATGTATGTAAGTGTCTGTATGTAAGTGTCTCAGTGTCTGTATGTAAGTGTCTGTATGTAAGTGTCTCAGTGTCTGTATGTAAGTGTCTGTATGTAAGCTTCTGTATGTAAGTGTCTGTAAGTAGTGGCTCTATGTAAGTGTCTCAGTGTCTGTATGTAAGTGTCTGTATGTAAGTGTCTCAGTGTCTGTATGTAAGTGTCTGTATGTAAGTGTCTGTATGTAAGTGCCTGTATGTAAATGTCTCAGTGTCTGTATGTAAGTGTATGTAAGAGTCTGTATGTAAGTGTTTATGTAAGTGTCTCAGTGTCTGTATGTAAGTGTCTGTATGTAAGTATCTGTATGTAAGTGTCTTAGTGTCTGTATGTAAGTGTCTGTATGTAATTGTCTGTGTGTAAGTGTCTTTATGTAAGAGTCTGTATGTAAGTGTCTGTATGTAAGTGTCTAAGTGTCTGTATGTAAGTGTCTTTATTTAAGAGTCTGTATGTAAGTGTCTGTATGTAAGTGTCTAAGTGTGTGTATGTAAGTGTCTGTATGTAAGTGTCTGTATGTAAGTGTCTGTATGTAAGTGTTTGTATGTAAGTGTCTGTATGTAAGTGTCTCAGTGTCTGTTTGTGTCAGTATGTAAGTGGCTGTATGTAAGTGTCTATGTAAGTTTCTGTATGTAAGTGCCTGTATGTAATTGTCTGTATGTAAGTGTCTGTATGTAAGTGTCTGTATGTAAGTGTGTGTATGTAAGTGTCTGTATGTAAGTGTCTGTACGTAAGTGTCTGTATGTAAGTCTCAGTGTCTGTATGTCAGTGTGTGTTTGTAAGTGTCTGTATGTAAGTGTCTGTATGTAAGTGTCTGTATGTGTCTGTATGTAAGTGTCTGTATGCAAGTGTCTGTATGTAAGTGTCTGTATGTAAGTGGCTGTATGTAAGGGTCTGTAAGTGTCTGTATGTAAGTATCTGTATGTAAGTGTCTGTGTGTAAGTTTCTGTATGTAAGTGTATGTTTGTAAGTGTCTGTATGTAAGTGTCTGTATGTAAGTGCCTGTTTGTAAGTGTCTGTATGTAAGTGTGTGTATATAAGTGCATGTATGTAAGTGTCTGTATGTAAGTGTCTCAGTGTCTGTATGTAAGTGTCTGTATGTAAGTGTCTCAGTGTCTGTATGTAAGTGTCTGTATGTAAGCTTCTGTATGTAAGTGTCTGTAAGTAGTGGCTCTATGTAAGTGTCTCAGTGTCTGTATGTAAGTGTCTGTATGTAAGTGTCTCAGTGTCTGTATGTAAGTGTCTGTATGTAAGTGTCTGTATGTAAGTGCCTGTATGTAAATGTCTCAGTGTCTGTATGTAAGTGTATGTAAGAGTCTGTATGTAAGTGTCTATGTAAGTGTCTCAGTGTCTGTATGTAAGTGTCTGTATGTAAGTTTCTGTATGTAAGTGTCTGTATGTTAAGTGTTGTATGTAAGTGTCTGTATGTGAATATCTCAGTGTCTGTATGTAAGTGTCCGTATGTAAGTGTCTGTATGTAAGTGTCTCAGTGTCTGTATGTAAGTGTCTGTATGTAAGTGTCTCAGTGTCTGTATGTAAGTGTCTGTATGTAAGTGTCTCAGTGTCTGTATGTAAGTGTCTGTATGTAAGCTTCTGTATGTAAGTGTCTGTAAGTAGTGTCTCTATGTGTCTCAGTGTCTGTATGTAAGTTTCTGTATGTAAGTGTCTGAATGTAAGTGTCTGTATGTAAGTGTCTGTATGTCAGTGTCACAGTGTCTGTATGTAAGTGTCTGTATGTAAGTGTCTGTATGTAAGTATCTGTATGTAAATGTCTGTGTGTAAGTGTCTGGATGTAAGTGTCTTAGTGTCTGTATGTAAGTGTCTGTATGTAAGTGTCTGTATGTGTCTGTATGTAAGTGTCTGTATGCAAGTGTCTGTATGTAAGTGTCTATGTAAGTGTCTCAGTGTCTGTATGTAAGTGTCTGTATGTAAGTGTCTGTATGTAAGTGTCTTAGTGTCTGTATGTAAGTGTCTGTATGTAATTGTCTGTGTGTAAGTGTCTTTATGTAAGAGTCTGTATGTAAGTGTCTGTATGTAAGTGTCTAAGTGTCTGTATGTAAGTGTCTTTATGTAAGAGTCTGTATGTAAGTGTCTGTATGTAAGTGTCTAAGTGTGTGTATGTAAGTGTCTGTATGTAAGTGTCTGTATGTAAGTGTCTGTATGTAAGTGTTTGTATGTAAGTGTCTGTATGTAAGTGTCTCAGTGTCTGTTTGTGTCAGTATGTAAGTGGCTGTATGTAAGTGTCTATGTAAGTTTCTGTATGTAAGTGCCTGTATGTAATTGTCTGTATGTAAGTGTCTGTATGTAAGTGTCTGTATGTAAGTGTGTGTATGTAAGTGTCTGTATGTAAGTGTCTGTATGTAAGTGTCTCAGTATCTGTATGTAAATGTCTTTATGTAAGTGTCTGTATGTAAGTGTCTGTACGTAAGTGTCTGTATGTAAGTCTCAGTGTCTGTATGTCAGTGTGTGTTTGTAAGTGTCTGTATGTAAGTGTCTGTATGTAAGTGTCTGTATTTAAGTGTCTCAGTGTCTGTAAGTAAGTGTCTAAGTAAGTGTCTGTATGTAAGTGTCTGTATGTAAGTGTCTGTATGTTAAGTGTCGTATGTAAGTGTCTGTATGTGAATATCTCAGTGTCTGTATGTAAGTGTCCGTATGTAAGTGTCTGTATGTAAGTGTCTCAGTGTCTGTATGTAAGTGTCTGTATGTAAGTGTCTCAGTGTCTGTATGTAAGTGTCTGTATGTAAGCTTCTGTATGTAAGTGTCTGTAAGTAGTGTCTCTATGTGTCTCAGTGTCTGTATGTAAGTTTCTGTATGTAAGTGTCTGACTGTAAGTGTCTGTATGTAAGTGTCTGTATGTCAGTGTCACAGTGTCTGTATGTAAGTGTCTGTATGTAAGTGTCTGTATGTAAGTATCTGTATGTAAATGTCTGTGTGTAAGTGTCTGGATGTAAGTGTCTTAGTGTCTGTATGTAAGTGTCTGTATGTAAGTGTCTGTATGTGTCTGTATGTAAGTGTCTGTATGCAAGTGTCTGTATGTAAGTGTCTGTATGTAAGTGGCTGTATGTAAGGGTCTGTAAGTGTCTGTATGTAAGTATCTGTATGTAAGTGTCTGTGTGTAAGTTTCTGTATGTAAGTGTATGTTTGTAAGTGTCTGTATGTAAGTGTCTGTATGTAAGTGCCTGTTTGTAAGTGTCTGTATGTAAGTGTGTGTATATAAGTGCATGTATGTAAGTGCCTGTTTGTAAGTGTCTGTATGTAAGTGTGTGTATATAAGTGCATGTATGTAAGTGTCTGTATGTAAGTGTCTCAGTGTCTGTATGTAAGTGTCTGTATGTAAGTGTCTCAGTGTCTGTATGTAAGTGTCTGTATGTAAGCTTCTGTATGTAAGTGTCTGTAAGTAGTGGCTCTATGTAAGTGTCTCAGTGTCTGTATGTAAGTGTCTGTATGTAAGTGTCTCAGTGTCTGTATGTAAGTGTCTGTATGTAAGTGTCTGTATGTAAGTGCCTGTATGTAAATGTCTCAGTGTCTGTATGTAAGTGTATGTAAGAGTCTGTATGTAAGTGTTTATGTAAGTGTCTCAGTGTCTGTATGTAAGTGTCTGTATGTAAGTATCTGTATGTAAGTGTCTTAGTGTCTGTATGTAAGTGTCTGTATGTAATTGTCTGTGTGTAAGTGTCTTTATGTAAGAGTCTGTATGTAAGTGTCTGTATGTAAGTGTCTAAGTGTCTGTATGTAAGTGTCTTTATGTAAGAGTCTGTATGTAAGTGTCTGTATGTAAGTGTCTAAGTGTGTGTATGTAAGTGTCTGTATGTAAGTGTCTGTATGTAAGTGTCTGTATGTAAGTGTTTGTATGTAAGTGTCTGTATGTAAGTGTCTCAGTGTCTGTTTGTGTCAGTATGTAAGTGGATGTATGTAAGTGTCTATGTAAGTTTCTGTATGTAAGTGCCTGTATGTAATTGTCTGTATGTAAGTGTCTGTATGTAAGTGTCTGTATGTAAGTGTGTGTATGTAAGTGTCTGTATGTAAGTGTCTGTACGTAAGTGTCTGTATGTAAGTCTCAGTGTCTGTATGTCAGTGTGTGTTTGTAAGTGTCTGTATGTAAGTGTCTGTATGTAAGTGTCTGTATTTAAGTGTCTCAGTGTCTGTAAGTAAGTGTCTAAGTAAGTGTCTGTATGTAAGTGTCTGTATGTAAGTGTCTGTATGTTAAGTGTTGTATGTAAGTGTCTGTATGTGAATATCTCAGTGTCTGTATGTAAGTGTCCGTATGTAAGTGTCTGTATGTAAGTGTCTCAGTGTCTGTATGTAAGTGTCTGTATGTAAGTGTCTCAGTGTCTGTATGTAAGTGTCTGTATGTAAGCTTCTGTATGTAAGTGTCTGTAAGTAGTGTCTCTATGTGTCTCAGTGTCTGTATGTAAGTTTCTGTATGTAAGTGTCTGAATGTAAGTGTCTGTATGTAAGTGTCTGTATGTCAGTGTCATAGTGTCTGTATGTAAGTGTCTGTATGTAAGTGTCTGTATGTAAGTATCTGTATGTAAATGTCTGTGTGTAAGTGTCTGGATGTAAGTGTCTTAGTGTCTGTATGTAAGTGTCTGTATGTAAGTGTCTGTATGTGTCTGTATGTAAGTGTCTGTATGCAAGTGTCTGTATGTAAGTGTCTGTATGTAAGTGGCTGTATGTAAGGGTCTGTAAGTGTCTGTATGTAAGTATCTGTATGTAAGTGTCTGTGTGTAAGTTTCTGTATGTAAGTGTATGTTTGTAAGTGTCTGTATGTAAGTGTCTGTATGTAAGTGCCTGTTTGTAAGTGTCTGTATGTAAGTGTGTGTATATAAGTGCATGTATGTAAGTGTCTGTATGTAAGTGTCTCAGTGTCTGTATGTAAGTGTCTGTATGTAAGTGTCTCAGTGTCTGTATGTAAGTGTCTGTATGTAAGCTTCTGTATGTAAGTGTCTGTAAGTAGTGGCTCTATGTAAGTGTCTCAGTGTCTGTATGTAAGTGTCTGTATGTAAGTGTCTCAGTGTCTGTATGTAAGTGTCTGTATGTAAGTGTCTGTATGTAAGTGCCTGTATGTAAATGTCTCAGTGTCTGTATGTAAGTGTATGTAAGAGTCTGTATGTAAGTGTCTATGTAAGTGTCTCAGTGTCTGTATGTAAGTGTCTGTATGTAAGTTTCTGTATGTAAGTGTCTGTATGTTAAGTGTTGTATGTAAGTGTCTGTATGTGAATATCTCAGTGTCTGTATGTAAGTGTCCGTATGTAAGTGTCTGTATGTAAGTGTCTCAGTGTCTGTATGTAAGTGTCTGTATGTAAGTGTCTCAGTGTCTGTATGTAAGTGTCTGTATGTAAGTGTCTCAGTGTCTGTATGTAAGTGTCTGTATGTAAGCTTCTGTATGTAAGTGTCTGTAAGTAGTGTCTCTATGTGTCTCAGTGTCTGTATGTAAGTTTCTGTATGTAAGTGTCTGAATGTAAGTGTCTGTATGTAAGTGTCTGTATGTCAGTGTCACAGTGTCTGTATGTAAGTGTCTGTATGTAAGTGTCTGTATGTAAGTATCTGTATGTAAATGTCTGTGTGTAAGTGTCTGGATGTAAGTGTCTTAGTGTCTGTATGTAAGTGTCTGTATGTAAGTGTCTGTATGTGTCTGTATGTAAGTGTCTGTATGCAAGTGTCTGTATGTAAGTGTCTGTATGTAAGTGGCTGTATGTAAGGGTCTGTAAGTGTCTGTATGTAAGTATCTGTATGTAAGTGTCTGTGTGTAAGTTTCTGTATGTAAGTGTATGTTTGTAAGTGTCTGTATGTAAGTGTCTGTATGTAATTGTCTGTGTGTAAGTGTCTTTATGTAAGAGTCTGTATGTAAGTGTCTGTATGTAAGTGTCTAAGTGTCTGTATGTAAGTGTCTTTATGTAAGAGTCTGTATGTAAGTGTCTGTATGTAAGTGTCTAAGTGTGTGTATGTAAGTGTGTGTATGTAAGTGTCTGTATGTAAGTGTCTGTATGTAAGTGTTTGTATGTAAGTGTCTGTATGTAAGTGTCTCAGTGTCTGTTTGTGTCAGTATGTAAGTGGCTGTATGTAAGTGTCTATGTAAGTTTCTGTAAGTAAGTGCCTGTATGTAATTGTCTGTATGTAAGTGTCTGTATGTAAGTGTCTGTATGTAAGTGTGTGTATGTAAGTGTCTGTATGTAAGTGTCTGTATGTAAGTGTCTCAGTATCTGTATGTAAATGTCTTTATGTAAGTGTCTGTATGTAAGTGTCTGTACGTAAGTGTCTGTATGTAAGTCTCAGTGTCTGTATGTCAGTGTGTGTTTGTAAGTGTCTGTATGTAAGTGTCTGTATGTAAGTGTCTGTATTTAAGTGTCTCAGTGTCTGTAAGTAAGTGTCTAAGTAAGTGTCTGTATGTAAGTGTCTGTATGTAAGTGTCTGTATGTTAAGTGTCGTATGTAAGTGTCTGTATGTGAATATCTCAGTGTCTGTATGTAAGTGTCCGTATGTAAGTGTCTGTATGTAAGTGTCTCAGTGTCTGTATGTAAGTGTCTGTATGTAAGTGTCTCAGTGTCTGTATGTAAGTGTCTGTATGTAAGCTTCTGTATGTAAGTGTCTGTAAGTAGTGTCTCTATGTGTCTCAGTGTCTGTATGTAAGTTTCTGTATGTAAGTGTCTGACTGTAAGTGTCTGTATGTAAGTGTCTGTATGTCAGTGTCACAGTGTCTGTATGTAAGTGTCTGTATGTAAGTGTCTGTATGTAAGTATCTGTATGTAAATGTCTGTGTGTAAGTGTCTGGATGTAAGTGTCTTAGTGTCTGTATGTAAGTGTCTGTATGTAAGTGTCTGTATGTGTCTGTATGTAAGTGTCTGTATGCAAGTGTCTGTATGTAAGTGTCTGTATGTAAGTGGCTGTATGTAAGGGTCTGTAAGTGTCTGTATGTAAGTATCTGTATGTAAGTGTCTGTGTGTAAGTTTCTGTATGTAAGTGTATGTTTGTAAGTGTCTGTATGTAAGTGTCTGTATGTAAGTGCCTGTTTGTAAGTGTCTGTATGTAAGTGTGTGTATATAAGTGCATGTATGTAAGTGTCTGTATGTAAGTGTCTCAGTGTCTGTATGTAAGTGTCTGTATGTAAGTGTCTCAGTGTCTGTATGTAAGTGTCTGTATGTAAGCTTCTGTATGTAAGTGTCTGTAAGTAGTGGCTCTATGTAAGTGTCTCAGTGTCTGTATGTAAGTGTCTGTATGTAAGTGTCTCAGTGTCTGTATGTAAGTGTCTGTATGTAAGTGTCTGTATGTAAGTGCCTGTATGTAAATGTCTCAGTGTCTGTATGTAAGTGTATGTAAGAGTCTGTATGTAAGTGTTTATGTAAGTGTCTCAGTGTCTGTATGTAAGTGTCTGTATGTAAGTATCTGTATGTAAGTGTCTTAGTGTCTGTATGTAAGTGTCTGTATGTAATTGTCTGTGTGTAAGTGTCTTTATGTAAGAGTCTGTATGTAAGTGTCTGTATGTAAGTGTCTAAGTGTCTGTATGTAAGTGTCTTTATTTAAGAGTCTGTATGTAAGTGTCTGTATGTAAGTGTCTAAGTGTGTGTATGTAAGTGTCTGTATGTAAGTGTCTGTATGTAAGTGTCTGTATGTAAGTGTTTGTATGTAAGTGTCTGTATGTAAGTGTCTCAGTGTCTGTTTGTGTCAGTATGTAAGTGGCTGTATGTAAGTGTCTATGTAAGTTTCTGTATGTAAGTGCCTGTATGTAATTGTCTGTATGTAAGTGTCTGTATGTAAGTGTCTGTATGTAAGTGTGTGTATGTAAGTGTCTGTATGTAAGTGTCTGTACGTAAGTGTCTGTATGTAAGTCTCAGTGTCTGTATGTCAGTGTGTGTTTGTAAGTGTCTGTATGTAAGTGTCTGTATGTAAGTGTCTGTATGTGTCTGTATGTAAGTGTCTGTATGCAAGTGTCTGTATGTAAGTGTCTGTATGTAAGTGGCTGTATGTAAGGGTCTGTAAGTGTCTGTATGTAAGTATCTGTATGTAAGTGTCTGTGTGTAAGTTTCTGTATGTAAGTGTATGTTTGTAAGTGTCTGTATGTAAGTGTCTGTATGTAAGTGCCTGTTTGTAAGTGTCTGTATGTAAGTGTGTGTATATAAGTGCATGTATGTAAGTGTCTGTATGTAAGTGTCTCAGTGTCTGTATGTAAGTGTCTGTATGTAAGTGTCTCAGTGTCTGTATGTAAGTGTCTGTATGTAAGCTTCTGTATGTAAGTGTCTGTAAGTAGTGGCTCTATGTAAGTGTCTCAGTGTCTGTATGTAAGTGTCTGTATGTAAGTGTCTCAGTGTCTGTATGTAAGTGTCTGTATGTAAGTGTCTGTATGTAAGTGCCTGTATGTAAATGTCTCAGTGTCTGTATGTAAGTGTATGTAAGAGTCTGTATGTAAGTGTCTATGTAAGTGTCTCAGTGTCTGTATGTAAGTGTCTGTATGTAAGTTTCTGTATGTAAGTGTCTGTATGTTAAGTGTTGTATGTAAGTGTCTGTATGTGAATATCTCAGTGTCTGTATGTAAGTGTCCGTATGTAAGTGTCTGTATGTAAGTGTCTCAGTGTCTGTATGTAAGTGTCTGTATGTAAGTGTCTCAGTGTCTGTATGTAAGTGTCTGTATGTAAGTGTCTCAGTGTCTGTATGTAAGTGTCTGTATGTAAGCTTCTGTATGTAAGTGTCTGTAAGTAGTGTCTCTATGTGTCTCAGTGTCTGTATGTAAGTTTCTGTATGTAAGTGTCTGAATGTAAGTGTCTGTATGTAAGTGTCTGTATGTCAGTGTCACAGTGTCTGTATGTAAGTGTCTGTATGTAAGTGTCTGTATGTAAGTATCTGTATGTAAATGTCTGTGTGTAAGTGTCTGGATGTAAGTGTCTTAGTGTCTGTATGTAAGTGTCTGTATGTAAGTGTCTGTATGTGTCTGTATGTAAGTGTCTGTATGCAAGTGTCTGTATGTAAGTGTCTATGTAAGTGTCTCAGTGTCTGTATGTAAGTGTCTGTATGTAAGTGTCTGTATGTAAGTGTCTTAGTGTCTGTATGTAAGTGTCTGTATGTAATTGTCTGTGTGTAAGTGTCTTTATGTAAGAGTCTGTATGTAAGTGTCTGTATGTAAGTGTCTAAGTGTCTGTATGTAAGTGTCTTTATGTAAGAGTCTGTATGTAAGTGTCTGTATGTAAGTGTCTAAGTGTGTGTATGTAAGTGTCTGTATGTAAGTGTCTGTATGTAAGTGTCTGTATGTAAGTGTTTGTATGTAAGTGTCTGTATGTAAGTGTCTCAGTGTCTGTTTGTGTCAGTATGTAAGTGGCTGTATGTAAGTGTCTATGTAAGTTTCTGTATGTAAGTGCCTGTATGTAATTGTCTGTATGTAAGTGTCTGTATGTAAGTGTCTGTATGTAAGTGTGTGTATGTAAGTGTCTGTATGTAAGTGTCTGTATGTAAGTGTCTCAGTATCTGTATGTAAATGTCTTTATGTAAGTGTCTGTATGTAAGTGTCTGTACGTAAGTGTCTGTATGTAAGTCTCAGTGTCTGTATGTCAGTGTGTGTTTGTAAGTGTCTGTATGTAAGTGTCTGTATGTAAGTGTCTGTATTTAAGTGTCTCAGTGTCTGTAAGTAAGTGTCTAAGTAAGTGTCTGTATGTAAGTGTCTGTATGTAAGTGTCTGTATGTTAAGTGTCGTATGTAAGTGTCTGTATGTGAATATCTCAGTGTCTGTATGTAAGTGTCCGTATGTAAGTGTCTGTATGTAAGTGTCTCAGTGTCTGTATGTAAGTGTCTGTATGTAAGTGTCTCAGTGTCTGTATGTAAGTGTCTGTATGTAAGCTTCTGTATGTAAGTGTCTGTAAGTAGTGTCTCTATGTGTCTCAGTGTCTGTATGTAAGTTTCTGTATGTAAGTGTCTGACTGTAAGTGTCTGTATGTAAGTGTCTGTATGTCAGTGTCACAGTGTCTGTATGTAAGTGTCTGTATGTAAGTGTCTGTATGTAAGTATCTGTATGTAAATGTCTGTGTGTAAGTGTCTGGATGTAAGTGTCTTAGTGTCTGTATGTAAGTGTCTGTATGTAAGTGTCTGTATGTGTCTGTATGTAAGTGTCTGTATGCAAGTGTCTGTATGTAAGTGTCTGTATGTAAGTGGCTGTATGTAAGGGTCTGTAAGTGTCTGTATGTAAGTATCTGTATGTAAGTGTCTGTGTGTAAGTTTCTGTATGTAAGTGTATGTTTGTAAGTGTCTGTATGTAAGTGTCTGTATGTAAGTGCCTGTTTGTAAGTGTCTGTATGTAAGTGTGTGTATATAAGTGCATGTATGTAAGTGCCTGTTTGTAAGTGTCTGTATGTAAGTGTGTGTATATAAGTGCATGTATGTAAGTGTCTGTATGTAAGTGTCTCAGTGTCTGTATGTAAGTGTCTGTATGTAAGTGTCTCAGTGTCTGTATGTAAGTGTCTGTATGTAAGCTTCTGTATGTAAGTGTCTGTAAGTAGTGGCTCTATGTAAGTGTCTCAGTGTCTGTATGTAAGTGTCTGTATGTAAGTGTCTCAGTGTCTGTATGTAAGTGTCTGTATGTAAGTGTCTGTATGTAAGTGCCTGTATGTAAATGTCTCAGTGTCTGTATGTAAGTGTATGTAAGAGTCTGTATGTAAGTGTTTATGTAAGTGTCTCAGTGTCTGTATGTAAGTGTCTGTATGTAAGTATCTGTATGTAAGTGTCTTAGTGTCTGTATGTAAGTGTCTGTATGTAATTGTCTGTGTGTAAGTGTCTTTATGTAAGAGTCTGTATGTAAGTGTCTGTATGTAAGTGTCTAAGTGTCTGTATGTAAGTGTCTTTATGTAAGAGTCTGTATGTAAGTGTCTGTATGTAAGTGTCTAAGTGTGTGTATGTAAGTGTCTGTATGTAAGTGTCTGTATGTAAGTGTCTGTATGTAAGTGTTTGTATGTAAGTGTCTGTATGTAAGTGTCTCAGTGTCTGTTTGTGTCAGTATGTAAGTGGATGTATGTAAGTGTCTATGTAAGTTTCTGTATGTAAGTGCCTGTATGTAATTGTCTGTATGTAAGTGTCTGTATGTAAGTGTCTGTATGTAAGTGTGTGTATGTAAGTGTCTGTATGTAAGTGTCTGTACGTAAGTGTCTGTATGTAAGTCTCAGTGTCTGTATGTCAGTGTGTGTTTGTAAGTGTCTGTATGTAAGTGTCTGTATGTAAGTGTCTGTATTTAAGTGTCTCAGTGTCTGTAAGTAAGTGTCTAAGTAAGTGTCTGTATGTAAGTGTCTGTATGTAAGTGTCTGTATGTTAAGTGTTGTATGTAAGTGTCTGTATGTGAATATCTCAGTGTCTGTATGTAAGTGTCCGTATGTAAGTGTCTGTATGTAAGTGTCTCAGTGTCTGTATGTAAGTGTCTGTATGTAAGTGTCTCAGTGTCTGTATGTAAGTGTCTGTATGTAAGCTTCTGTATGTAAGTGTCTGTAAGTAGTGTCTCTATGTGTCTCAGTGTCTGTATGTAAGTTTCTGTATGTAAGTGTCTGAATGTAAGTGTCTGTATGTAAGTGTCTGTATGTCAGTGTCATAGTGTCTGTATGTAAGTGTCTGTATGTAAGTGTCTGTATGTAAGTATCTGTATGTAAATGTCTGTGTGTAAGTGTCTGGATGTAAGTGTCTTAGTGTCTGTATGTAAGTGTCTGTATGTAAGTGTCTGTATGTGTCTGTATGTAAGTGTCTGTATGCAAGTGTCTGTATGTAAGTGTCTGTATGTAAGTGGCTGTATGTAAGGGTCTGTAAGTGTCTGTATGTAAGTATCTGTATGTAAGTGTCTGTGTGTAAGTTTCTGTATGTAAGTGTATGTTTGTAAGTGTCTGTATGTAAGTGTCTGTATGTAAGTGCCTGTTTGTAAGTGTCTGTATGTAAGTGTGTGTATATAAGTGCATGTATGTAAGTGTCTGTATGTAAGTGTCTCAGTGTCTGTATGTAAGTGTCTGTATGTAAGTGTCTCAGTGTCTGTATGTAAGTGTCTGTATGTAAGCTTCTGTATGTAAGTGTCTGTAAGTAGTTGCTCTATGTAAGTGTCTCAGTGTCTGTATGTAAGTGTCTGTATGTAAGTGTCTCAGTGTCTGTATGTAAGTGTCTGTATGTAAGTGTCTGTATGTAAGTGCCTGTATGTAAATGTCTCAGTGTCTGTATGTAAGTGTATGTAAGAGTCTGTATGTAAGTGTCTATGTAAGTGTCTCAGTGTCTGTATGTAAGTGTCTGTATGTAAGTTTCTGTATGTAAGTGTCTGTATGTTAAGTGTTGTATGTAAGTGTCTGTATGTGAATATCTCAGTGTCTGTATGTAAGTGTCCGTATGTAAGTGTCTGTATGTAAGTGTCTCAGTGTCTGTATGTAAGTGTCTGTATGTAAGTGTCTCAGTGTCTGTATGTAAGTGTCTGTATGTAAGTGTCTCAGTGTCTGTATGTAAGTGTCTGTATGTAAGCTTCTGTATGTAAGTGTCTGTAAGTAGTGTCTCTATGTGTCTCAGTGTCTGTATGTAAGTTTCTGTATGTAAGTGTCTGAATGTAAGTGTCTGTATGTAAGTGTCTGTATGTCAGTGTCACAGTGTCTGTATGTAAGTGTCTGTATGTAAGTGTCTGTATGTAAGTATCTGTATGTAAATGTCTGTGTGTAAGTGTCTGGATGTAAGTGTCTTAGTGTCTGTATGTAAGTGTCTGTATGTAAGTGTCTGTATGTGTCTGTATGTAAGTGTCTGTATGCAAGTGTCTGTATGTAAGTGTCTGTATGTAAGTGGCTGTATGTAAGGGTCTGTAAGTGTCTGTATGTAAGTATCTGTATGTAAGTGTCTGTGTGTAAGTTTCTGTATGTAAGTGTATGTTTGTAAGTGTCTGTATGTAAGTGTCTGTATGTAAGTGCCTGTTTGTAAGTGTCTGTATGTAATTGTGTGTATATAAGTGCATGTATGTAAGTGTCTGTATGTAAGTGTCTCAGTGTCTGTATGTAAGTGTCTGTATGTAAGTGTCTCAGTGTCTGTATGTAAGTGTCTGTATGTAAGCTTCTGTATGTAAGTGTCTGTAAGTAGTGGCTCTATGTAAGTGTCTCAGTGTCTGTATGTAAGTGTCTGTATGTAAGTGTCTCAGTGTCTGTATGTAAGTGTCTGTATGTAAGTGTCTGTATGTAAGTGCCTGTATGTAAATGTCTCAGTGTCTGTATGTAAGTGTATGTAAGAGTCTGTATGTAAGTGTCTATGTAAGTGTCTCAGTGTCTGTATGTAAGTGTCTGTATGTAAGTGTCTGTATGTAAGTGTCTTAGTTTCTGTATGTAAGTGTCTGTATGTAATTGTCTGTGTGTAAGTGTCTTTATGTAAGAGTCTGTATGTAAGTGTCTGTATGTAAGTGTCTAAGTGTGTGTATGTAAGTGTCTGTATGTAAGTGTCTGTATGTAAGTATCTGTATGTAAGTGTTTGTATGTAAGTGTCTGTATGTAAGTGTCTCAGTGTCTGTTTGTGTCAGTATGTAAGTGGCTGTATGTAAGTGTCTATGTAAGTTTCTGTATGTAAGTGCCTGTATGTAATTGTCTGTATGTAAGTGTCTGTATGTAAGTGTCTGTATGTAAGTGTGTGTATGTAAGTGTCTGTATGTAAGTGTCTGTATGTAAGTGTCTCAGTGTCTGTATGTAAGTGTCTCAGTGTCTGTATGTAAGTGTCTGTATGTAAGCTTCTGTATGTAAGTGTCTGTAAGTAGTGGCTCTATGTAAGTGTCTCAGTGTCTGTATGTAAGTGTCTGTATGTAAGTGTCTCAGTGTCTGTATGTAAGTGTCTGTATGTAAGTGTCTGTATGTAAGTGCCTGTATGTAAATGTCTCAGTGTCTGTATGTAAGTGTATGTAAGAGTCTGTATGTAAGTGTTTATGTAAGTATCTCAGTGTCTGTATGTAAGTGTCTGTATGTAAGTATCTGTATGTAAGTGTCTTAGTGTCTGTATGTAAGTGTCTGTATGTAATTGTCTGTGTGTAAGTGTCTTTATGTAAGAGTCTGTATGTAAGTGTCTGTATGTAAGTGTCTAAGTGTCTGTATGTAAGTGTCTTTATGTAAGAGTCTGTATGTAAGTGTCTGTATGTAAGTGTCTAAGTGTGTGTATGTAAGTGTCTGTATGTAAGTGTCTGTATGTAAGTGTCTGTATGTAAGTGTTTGTATGTAAGTGTCTGTATGTAAGTGTCTCAGTGTCTGTTTGTGTCAGTATGTAAGTGGCTGTATGTAAGTGTCTATGTAAGTTTCTGTATGTAAGTGCCTGTATGTAATTGTCTGTATGTAAGTGTCTGTATGTAAGTGTCTGTATGTAAGTGTCTGTATGTAAGTGTCTGTACGTAAGTGTCTGTATGTAAGTCTCAGTGTCTGTATGTCAGTGTGTGTTTGTAAGTGTCTGTATGTAAGTGTCTGTATGTAAGTGTCTGTATTTAAGTGTCTCAGTGTCTGTAAGTAAGTGTCTAAGTAAGTGTCTGTATGTAAGTGTCTGTATGTAAGTGTCTGTATGTTAAGTGTTGTATGTAAGTGTCTGTATGTGAATATCTCAGTGTCTGTATGTAAGTGTCCGTATGTAAGTGTCTGTATGTAAGTGTCTCAGTGTCTGTATGTAAGTGTCTGTATGTAAGTGTCTCAGTGTCTGTATGTAAGTGTCTGTATGTAAGCTTCTGTATGTAAGTGTCTGTAAGTAGTGTCTCTATGTGTCTCAGTGTCTGTATGTAAGTTTCTGTATGTAAGTGTCTGAATGTAAGTGTCTGTATGTAAGTGTCTGTATGTCAGTGTCACAGTGTCTGTATGTAAGTGTCTGTATGTAAGTGTCTGTATGTAAGTATCTGTATGTAAATGTCTGTGTGTAAGTGTCTGGATGTAAGTGTCTTAGTGTCTGTATGTAAGTGTCTGTATGTAAGTGTCTGTATGTGTCTGTATGTAAGTGTCTGTATGCAAGTGTCTGTATGTAAGTGTCTGTATGTAAGTGGCTGTATGTAAGGGTCTGTAAGTGTCTGTATGTAAGTATCTGTATGTAAGTGTCTGTGTGTAAGTTTCTGTATGTAAGTGTATGTTTGTAAGTGTCTGTATGTAAGTGTCTGTATGTAAGTGCCTGTTTGTAAGTGTCTGTATGTAAGTGTGTGTATATAAGTGCATGTATGTAAGTGTCTGTATGTAAGTGTCTCAGTGTCTGTATGTAAGTGTCTGTATGTAAGTGTCTCAGTGTCTGTATGTAAGTGTCTGTATGTAAGCTTCTGTATGTAAGTGTCTGTAAGTAGTGGCTCTATGTAAGTGTCTCAGTGTCTGTATGTAAGTGTCTGTATGTAAGTGTCTCAGTGTCTGTATGTAAGTGTCTGTATGTAAGTGTCTGTATGTAAGTGCCTGTATGTAAATGTCTCAGTGTCTGTATGTAAGTGTATGTAAGAGTCTGTATGTAAGTGTCTATGTAAGTGTCTCAGTGTCTGTATGTAAGTGTCTGTATGTAAGTTTCTGTATGTAAGTGTCTGTATGTTAAGTGTTGTATGTAAGTGTCTGTATGTGAATATCTCAGTGTCTGTATGTAAGTGTCCGTATGTAAGTGTCTGTATGTAAGTGTCTCAGTGTCTGTATGTAAGTGTCTGTATGTAAGTGTCTCAGTGTCTGTATGTAAGTGTCTGTATGTAAGTGTCTCAGTGTCTGTATGTAAGTGTCTGTATGTAAGCTTCTGTATGTAAGTGTCTGTAAGTAGTGTCTCTATGTGTCTCAGTGTCTGTATGTAAGTTTCTGTATGTAAGTGTCTGAATGTAAGTGTCTGTATGTAAGTGTCTGTATGTCAGTGTCACAGTGTCTGTATGTAAGTGTCTGTATGTAAGTGTCTGTATGTAAGTATCTGTATGTAAATGTCTGTGTGTAAGTGTCTGGATGTAAGTGTCTTAGTGTCTGTATGTAAGTGTCTGTATGTAAGTGTCTGTATGTGTCTGTATGTAAGTGTCTGTATGCAAGTGTCTGTATGTAAGTGTCTGTATGTAAGTGGCTGTATGTAAGGGTCTGTAAGTGTCTGTATGTAAGTATCTGTATGTAAGTGTCTGTATGTAAATGTCTTTATGTAAGTGTCTGTATGTAAGTGCCTGTTTGTAAGTGTCTGTATGTAAGTGTGTGTATATAAGTGCATGTATGTAAGTGTCTGTATGTAAGTGTCTCAGTGTCTGTATGTAAGTGTCTGTATGTAAGTGTCTCAGTGTCTGTATGTAAGTGTCTGTATGTAAGCTTCTGTATGTAAGTGTCTGTAAGTAGTGGCTCTATGTAAGTGTCTCAGTGTCTGTATGTAAGTGTCTGTATGTAAGTGTCTCAGTGTCTGTATGTAAGTGTCTGTATGTAAGTGTCTGTATGTAAGTGCCTGTATGTAAATGTCTCAGTGTCTGTATGTAAGTGCATGTAAGAGTCTGTATGTATGTGTCTATGTAAGTGTCTCAGTGTCTGTATGTAAGTGTCTGTATGTAAGTGTCTGTATGTAAGTGTCTTAGTTTCTGTATGTAAGTGTCTGTATGTAATTGTCTGTGTGTAAGTGTCTTTATGTAAGAGTCTGTATGTAAGTGTCTGTGTGTAAGTGTCTAAGTGTCTGTATGTAAGTGTCTTTATGTAAGAGTCTGTATGTAAGTGTCTGTATGTAAGTGTCTAAGTGTGTGTATGTAAGTGTCTGTATGTAAGTGTCTGTAGGAAGTGTCTGTATGTAAGTGTTTGTATGTAAGTGTCTGTATGTAAGTGTCTCAGTGTCTGTTTGTGTCAGTATGTAAGTGGCTGTATGTAAGTGTCTATGTAAGTTTCTGTATGTAAGTGCCTGTATGTAATTGTCTGTATGTAAGTGTCTGTATGTAAGTGTCTGTATGTAAGTGTGTGTATGTAAGTGTCTGTATGTAAGTGTCTGTATGTAAGTGTCTCAGTATCTGTATGTAAATGTCTTTATGTAAGTGTCTGTATGTAAGTGTCTGTACGTAAGTGTCTGTATGTAAGTCTCAGTGTCTGTATGTCAGTGTGTGTTTGTAAGTGTCTGTATGTAAGTGTCTGTATGTAAGTGTCTGTATTTAAGTGTCTCAGTGTCTGTAAGTAAGTGTCTAAGTAAGTGTCTGTATGTAAGTGTCTGTATGTAAGTGTCTGTATGTTAAGTGTTGTATGTAAGTGTCTGTATGTGAATATCTCAGTGTCTGTATGTAAGTGTCCGTATGTAAGTGTCTGTATGTAAGTGTCTCAGTGTCTGTATGTAAGTGTCTGTATGTAAGTGTCTGTATGTAAGTTTCTGTATGTAAGTATCTGTATGTAAGTGTCTGTATGTAAGTTTCTGTATGTAAGTGTATGTTTGTAAGTGTCTGTATGTAAGTGTCTGTATGTAAGTGCCTGTTTGTAAGTGTCTGTATGTAAGTGTCTGTATATAAGTGCCTGTATGTAAGTGTCTGTATGTAAGTGTCTCAGTGTCTGTATGTAAGTGTCTGTATGTAAGTGTCTCAGTGTCTGTATGTAAGTGTCTGTATGTAAGCTTCTGTATGTAAGTGTCTGTATGTCAGTGTCACAGTGTCTGTATGTAAGTGTCTATATGTAAGTGTCTGTAGGTAAGTATCTGTATGTAAATGTCTGTGTGTAAGTGTCTGTATGTAAGTGTGTCCGGCAAAACAACCCCCTACCTCCTCGCGGTGCCGGACGGGCAACTCTGTCGTGGACAGCGCTGTGGGGGGAGATCCAATTTTGATTGGCTCCTCCCCTCATGGCATATGTGTCCACCACAGGGGCTAAACGGGGGCTCTGGACGGGTGCGAGGGGCTGGTAACCCCTCCACCTTCAATTAATTACCACGAAACCACGAATTAAACTGAAATATGTAACAACTAAGCTTGTGCCGGAGGCCCCGGGGGGTCAGGCGTCTATGACGTCTCCTGGCCAAACCCCAATTGGCGGAGCCAGGAGATTGAATACCTACCCTCGGGGCTACTCCAGAAACAACGAAAAGCCACTACGGGTGGCCACGTGGAATGTTCGAACGCTCACTGCAGAGGAGAGGCTGCCACTCCTCTGTCGGGAGCTGGACCGGTACCGCCTGGATCTATGCGGCATTCAGGAGGTCCGGTGGACCGGCTCTGGCTCCTGCCACCATGAGGGGTGGACAGTCCTCTACTCGGGGCAGCAGACTGCCAAACAACAGGGTGTGGGTCTTCTTTTGAACAAAAGAATGAAGGGGGCGTGGGAGCGTGGCGGTGAGGTGTGGGAAGCTGTAAACCCCAGGCTACTTTGGGCTCGCCTTCCCATCAACCGGAGGCGAGGAATGGTGGTCGTGGTTACTTATGCCCCCACCGAAGATGAACATCCGTGGAGGGATGCAGGCAAAGCCGATGAGTCAGATGCCTTCTATGACCTCCTGTCACAGGTGCTGGCTAAAGTGGCCCCTCGGGATAGAGTCATCATGTTGGGTGACTTCAATGCCCGAGTTGGTCATGAAACTGGCACCTGGTCTGGAGTGATTGGAGGGCATGGGCCAGATCAGCTCAATAACAACGGTAGGAGGCTGCTAGATTTTTGTGCAGCCCATGGGCTTGTAATTACCAACACGCTGTTCCGGCATCGGCGCATCCACACAACTTCATGGATGCATGCCGGGTCCAAGCAAGAACATCTGCTGGACTACATAGTGACGGACCAGCGAATGCGAGCCCATGTCCTTGACACCAGGACCTACCGTGGAGCTGATCTGCCCTCTGACCATCGACTAGTCATCTGTAAGATGCGCCTGCCATTCTTCCACTCCGGTGGTGGGTGTACACCCAGGACCCCATTCCAACCTAAAGTGGCCTGGTCTCAGTTATCTGATGAAAGTTGCAAGCGAGAATTTCATCATCGCTTGCGGCTGGGATTGGCATCGTCCCCGACTCCTCCTGATGTCGAGGGTAAATGGGCGAGGTTTAGGACTGTGACTCATGCAGCTGCAATGGCTGCTTTGGGTACGCGGTCCAGACCTCCCCAGACACCCTGGATGACAGAGGAGTTGTTCAGGATGGTTGAGAAAAAGCGACAGGCCCACTGTCATCGGCTACAGAATCCCACGTCAGAGAATGAGGAGGCTTACCGCAGCCTTCGCTCGGAGGTTCGGAGAGCCGTGAGGCGCTGCAAGGATGGGTGGTGGTCGCGGGTTGCTGAGGAGATGGAGTCTGCCTCAGTGGCCCGTGATCACAAATCTCTATTTAACTCCATCAAAAAAGTAACCTGCAGCGCCACACCTATTACCATCATTAGGGGAAAAAACGGTGATCCAATTTCCGACCCCCAGGAACAGGTTCGCAGATTTGCTGAGCATTTCTGTGAGGTCCTGGGGGAGGGAAAATCCCTCAGCCAGGAAAACACCGTGGCACAAAGTGAGGATGACCCTGCTGAGGCTGCGCTGCCTCAAATATTGGATGAAGTCACCCCCTGTGAGTGGCTGGCTGAGGTGCCATCTGCTGAGGAAGTATTGAAGGCGATCCGGAGTCTGAGACCAGGAAAGGCAGCGGGCAGAGATGATCTCCCAAGCGAAATGCTGAGGGAGGGTGGCGTTTGTGCACAGACTGCCCTATATGACATCATAACAACAGTCTGGACCACTGGACGGGTTCCGCAGGATTGGAAGGATGCCCTGGTGGTCCCCCTTTTTAAGAAGGGGGACCGCACAGACTGTAACAACTACAGGGGCATCTCACTCCTCAGTGTGCCGGGAAAGGTCCTGGCAAGGATTATTCAGCATCGCCTTGCCAGGCACGCTGAGGAGAGGCTTGCGGAGCCCCAATGCGGTTTCAGGAAAGGGCGGTCCTGCACAGATGCCATATTTTCTGTCCGTCTGCTACAGCAGAGGTGTAGGGAATTCCAACAAGACCTACATCTCTGCTTTATTGACCTGGTCAAGGCCTATGATACCATCAGTAGGCCTGGGCTCTGGGTCGTTCTTCGTGCTTTTGGAGTACCTGACCCTCTGCTCACGATCATTAAGGACCTTCATGATGGTGGGCGGGCCCGGGTAAAACTACGTGGCCGGGAGTCAGAGCCATTCCCTGTACACCTTGGGGTGCGACAGGGATGTCCTCTGGCTCCCACATTATTTAACATCTATTTTGACCACGTAGTTCGTGAAGCCTTCAATAGCTGTACCGGGGGAATCTCCATATGGTACAGATATAATGGGAGGCTAATCGATGCCCGGGTGCGGTCAAGGGATGGCTCCCTATTGCTCAACCACGTTATGTATGCTGATGACTTGGTAATAGCTGCTCAGTCAGAGGAGGAGTTGGAGACGCTGCTGCTGAGACTGGAGCGTGCCACTAAGAGGTGGGGCCTTACCATCAGCCCCACCAAAACTAAGCACCTGCCTGGGTATTTTGTACCATCGGACACTCCACCCCCACAACTCCCAATCGGTGATGGGGCAGTTGTGGAGAGAGTGGAGAGTTTCCCATACCTGGGCAGTGTGCTTATGACTGGCTCCAGTTTAACAGCAGAGGTCTCACTCCGAATCAGTCGAGCGGCAATATCTTTTCATCGGTTGCGTAACGCTGTGTGGAAGCTACCTGGTCTGTCGCTCCGCACTAAGCTTCAGGTCTTCTCGGCCACGGTCATTCCCTCCCTTCTCTACGCTTGCGAAACGTGGACCCCCCTAATGGAACATCTTCGCCGGTTAGAAACATTTAGGCTGGCCTGCCTACGATCCATCCTGGGTTTAACCAGACTGGATTGTGTGAGGAGCTCACAAATCCTTGAAAGATCTGGGCAGGGTCCCATCGGTGAGCTCCTCCGGCAGGCAAGGCTGCGATGGCTGGGTCATGTAGCCCGCATGCCCAGCCACCGCATGCCGAAACAGCTTTTGTTTGGCCGGATTGAGGGGGCTAAGCGGGCGCGGCACGGGCTAGAGAAGAGATGGAGTGATGTGGTACAGGAGGACGTGGAGCTGAGTGGACTTGCCGATGACTGGTACCAGCGGTGTCAAGATCGGCCTCTGTGGAGGAGGCTCGTGAAGGATGCTACTGGGCAGTTGGAGGCAGTCGCCCTCCAACAACAACGGAGGGCGGAGGAGCGACGCTCACAACAGCGAGCGGAGCGCCGGGTGGCTAAAGCACAGCAGGTTGGCACAGTAGGGGGCACAGGTGGTGCATCAGCCAGTCATCTCAGTCAGTCGACCCGTGGCACCTGGGTCTGCCCCGTGACCACCTGCCAGCGGGCGTTCGACACTTCACGTGGCCTCAGGGTGCACATAGCCTGGCACAAGCGTCGTGGTGACGTCACCGCCACTTAGTGGCGAATGGCGGTTGTTGTTGTTGTATGTAAGTGTCTTAGTGTCTGTATGTAAGTGTCTGTATGTAATGGGGGAGCGATAGTGTAGCGGTTAGCGCGCTGCGCTATGAACCTGGCGACCCGGGTTCGATTCCCGCTCACGGCCAACACCAGTGACAATTATCTGAACCGGTCCCGGGCCTCCCCTAGGTTGACTCAGCCTCAAATGAGTACCTGGTACGGTGTGTAAACATTGCCACTAGGGAGACAAAGGCGGTCGGGCGTGGTGCTGGCCACCCACCCCCTCGTGTACCGTTCCGGCCTTAATAGGTGCTCGCTAACAGCACTTGCCCCTACAGTCTGTTAAGGCTATACGGGGGATCTTTGTCTTTGTCTTTGTATGTAAGTGTCTGTATGTAAGTGTCTGTATGTGTCTGTATGTAAGTGTCTGTATGCAAGTGTCTGTATGTAAGTGTCTGTATGTAAGTGTCTGTATGTAAGTGGCTGTATGTAAGTGTCTGTATGTAAGTATCTGTATGTAAGTGTCTGTGTGTAAGTTTCTGTATGTAAGTGTATGTTTGTAAGTGTCTGTATGTAAGTGTCTGTATGTAAGTGCCTGTTTGTAAGTGTCTGTATGTAAGTGTGTGTATATAAGTGCATGTATGTAAGTGTCTGTATGTAAGTGTCTCAGTGTCTGTATGTAAGTGTCTGTATGTGTCTCAGTGTCTGTATGTAAGTGTCTGTATGTAAGCTTCTGTATGTAAGTGTCTGTAAGTAGTGGCTCTATGTAAGTGTCTCAGTGTCTGTGTGTAAGTGTCTGTATGTAAGTGTCTCAGTTTCTGTATGTAAGTGTCTGTATGTAAGTGTCTGTATGTAAGTGCCTGTATGTAAATGTCTCAGTGTCTGTATGTAAGTGTATGTAAGAGTCTGTATGTAAGTGTCTATGTAAGTGTCTCAGTGTCTGTATGTAAGTGTCTGTATGTAAGTGTCTGTATGTAAGTGTCTTAGTGTCTGTATGTAAGTGTCTGTATGTAATTGTCTGTGTGTAAGTGTCTTTATGTAAGAGTCTGTATGTAAGTGTCTGTATGTAAGTGTCTAAGTGTCTGTATGTAAGTGTCTTTATGTAAGAGTCTGTATGTAAGTGTCTGTATGTAAGTGTCTAAGTGTGTGTATGTAAGGGTCTGTATGTAAGTGTCTGCATGTAAGTGTCTGTATGTAAGTGTCTGTATGTAAGTGTTTGCATGTAAGTGTCTGTATGAAAGTGTCTCAGTGTCTGTTTGTGTCAGTATGTAAGTGTCTGTATGTAAGTGTCTATGTAAGTGTCTGTAAGTAAGTGCCTGTATGTAATTGTCTGTATGTAAGTGTCTGTATGTAAGTGTCTGTATGTAAGTGTGTGTATGTAAGTGTCTGTATGTAAGTGTCTGTATGTAAGTGTCTCAGTATCTGTATGTAAATGTCTTTATGTAAGTGTCTGTATGTAAGTGTCTGTACGTAAGTGTCTGTATGTAAGTCTCAGTGTCTGTATGTCAGTGTGTGTTTGTAAGTGTCTGTATGTAAGTGTCTGTATGTAAGTGTCTGTATTTAAGTGTCTCAGTGTCTGTAAGTAAGTGTCTAAGTAAGTGTCTGTTTGTAAGTGTCTGTATGTAAGTGTCTGTATGTTAAGTGTTGTATGTAAGTGTCTGTATGTGAATATCTCAGTGTCTGTATGTAAGTGTCTGTATGTAAGTGTCTGTATGTAAGTGTCTCAATGTCTGTATGTAAGTGTCTGTATGTAAGTGTCTGTATGTAAGTGTCTGTATGTAAGTGTCTGTGTGTTAAGTGTCTGTATGTAAGTGTCTGTATGTAAGTATCTCAGTGTCTGTATGTAAGTTTCTGTAAGTAAGTGTCTATGTAAGTGTCTCAGTGTCTGTATGTAAGTGTCTGTATGTATGTAATTGTCTGTATGTAAGGGTCTTTATGTAAGAGTCTGTATGTAAGTGTCTGTATGTAAGTGTCTAAGTGTCTGTATGTAAGTGTCTGTATGTAAGTGTGTGTATGTAAGTGTCTGTATGTAAGTGTCTGTATGTAAGTGTCTCACTATCTGTATGTAAATGTCTTTATGTAAGTGTCTGTATGTAAGTGTCTGTATGTAAGTGTCTGTATCTAAGTCTCAGTGTCTGTATGTCAGTGTGTGTTTGTAAGTGTCTGTATGTAAGCATCTGTATGTAAGTGTCTGTATTTAAGTGTCTCAGTGTCTGTAAGTAAGTGTCTAAGTAAGTGTCTGTATGTAAGTGCCTGTATGTAAGTGTCTGTATGTAAGTGTCTCAGTGTCTGTATGTAAGTGTCTGTATGTAAGTGTCTCAGTGTCTGTATGTAAGTGTCTGTATGTAAGCTTCTGTATGTAAGTGTCTGTAAGTAATGTCTCTATGTAAGTGTCTCAGTGTCTGTATGTAAGTGTCTGTATGTAAGTGTCTGTATGTAAGTGTCTTAGTGTCTGTATGTAAGTGTCTGTATGTAATTGTCTGTATGTAAGTGTCTGTATGTAAGTGTCTGTATGTAAGTGTCTGTATGTCAGTGTCACAGTGTCTGTATGTAAGTGTCTGTATGTAAGTGTCTCAGTGTCTGTATGTAAGTGTCTGTATGTAAGCATCTGTATGTGTCTATGTAAGTGTCTCAGTGTCTGTATGTAAGTGTCTGTATGTAAGTGTCTCAGTGTCTGTATGTAAGTGTATGTAAGTGTCTGTATGTAAGTGTCTATGTAAGTGTCTCAGTGTCTGTATGTAAGTGTCTGTATGTAAGTGTCTGTATGTAAGTGTCTCAGTGTGTGTTTGTAAGTGTCTGTATGTAAGTGTCTGTATGTAAGTGTCTGTATTTAATTGTCTCAGTGTCAGTAAGTAAGTGTCTAAGTAAGTGTCTGTATGTAAGTGTCTGTATGTAAGTGTCTGTATGTTAAGTGTTTGTATGTAAGTGTCTGTAAGTGAATATCTCAGTGTCTGTATGTAAGTGTATGTATGTAAGTGTCTGTATGTAAGTATCTCAGTGTCTGTATGTAAGTGTCTGTATGTAAGTGTCTGTATGTAAGTGTCTGTATGTAAGTGTCTGTGTGTTAAGTGTCTGTATGTAAGTGTCTGTATGTAAGTATCTCAGTGTCTGTATATAAGTTTCTGTATGTAAGTGTCTGTATGTAAGTGTCTCAGTGTCTGTATGTAAGTGTCTGTATGTAAGTGTCTTTATGTAAGAGTCTGTATGTAAGTGTCTGTATGTAAGTGTCTAAGTGTCTGTATGTAAGTGTCTCTATGTAAGAGTCTGTATGTAAGTGTCTGTATGTAAGTGTCTAAGTGTGTGTATGTAAGGGTCTGTATGTAAGTGTCTGTATGTAAGTGTCTGTATGTAAGTGTCTGTATGTAAGTGTTTGTATGTAAGTGTCTGTATGTAAGTGTCTCAGTGTCTGTTTGTGTCAGTATGTAAGTGTCTGTATGTAAGTGTCTATGTAAGTGTCTGTATGTAAGTGCCTGTATGTAAGTGTCTGTATGTAAGTGTCTGTATGTAAGTGTCTGTATGTAAGTGTGTGTATGTAAGTGTCTGTATGTAAGTGTCTGTATGTAAGTGTCTCAGTATCTGTATGTAAATGTCTTTATGTAAGTGTCTGTATGTAAGTGTCTGTACGTAAGTGTCTGGATGTAAGTCTCAGTGTCTGTATGTCAGTGTGTGTTTGTAAGTGTCTGTATGTAAGTGTCTGTACGTAAGTGTCTGTATTTAAGTGTCTCAGTGTCTGTAAGTAAGTGTCTAAGTAAGTGTCTGTATGTAAGTGTCTGTATGTAAGTGTCTGTATGTTAAGTGTTTGTATGTAAGTGTCTGTATGTGAATATCTCAGTGTCTGTATGTAAGTGTCTGTATGTAAGTGTCTGTATGTAAGTGTCTCAGTGTCTGTATGTAAGTGTCTGTATGTAAGTGTCTGTATGTAAGTGTCTGTATGTAAGTGTCTGTGTGTTAAGTGTCTGTATGTAAGTGTCTGTATGTAAGTATCTCAGTGTCTGTATGTAAGTTTCTGTATGTAAGTGTCTTTATGTAAGTGTCTCAGTGTCTGTATGTAAGTGTCTGTATGTAAGTGTCTGTATGTAAGTATCTGCATGTAAATGTCTGTGTGTAAGTGTCTGTATGTAAGTGTCTTAGTGTCTGTATGTAAGTGTCTGTATGTAAGTATCTGTATGTGTCTGTATGTAAGTGTCTGTATGTAAGTGTCTGTATGTAAGTGTCTGCATGTAAGTGGCTGTATGTAAGTGTCTGTAAGTGTCTGCATGTAAGTGGCTGTATGTAAGTGTCTGTAAGTGTCTGTATGTAAGTGTCTGTATGTAAGTGCCTGTTTGTAAGTGTCTGTATGTAAGTTTCTGTATATAAGTGCCTGTATGTAAGTGTCTGTATGTAAGTGTCTCAGTGTCTGTATGTAAGTGTCTGTATGTAAGTGTCTCAGTGTCTGTATGTAAGTGTCTGTATGTAAGCTTCTGTATGTAAGGGTCTGTAAGTAGTGTCTCTATGTGTCTCAGTGTCTGTATGTAAGTTTCTGTATGTAAGTGTCTGAATGTAAGTGTCTGTATGTAAGTGTCTGTATGTCAGTGTCACAGTGTATGTATGTAAGTGTCTGTATGTAAGTGTCTGTATGTAAGTATCTGTATGTAAATGTCTGTGTGTAAGTGTCTGTATGTAAGTGTCTTAGTGTCTGTATGTAAGTGTCTGTATGTAAGTGTCTGTATGTGTCTGTATGTAAGTGTCTGTATGCAAGTGTCTGTATGTAAGTGTCTGTATGTAAGTGGCTGTATGTAAGTGTCTGTAAGTGTCTGTATGTAAGTATCTGTATGTAAGTGTCTGTATGTAAGTGTCTGTGTGTAAGTGTCTTTATGTAAGAGTCTGTATGTAAGTGTCTGTATGTAAGTGTCTAAGTGTCTGTATGTAAGTGTCTTTATGTAAGAGTCTGTATGTAAGTGTCTGTATGTAAGTGTCTAAGTGTGTGTATGTAAGGGTCTGTATGTAAGTGTCTGCATGTAAGTGTCTGTATGTAAGTGTCTGTATGTAAGTGTTTGCATGTAAGTGTCTGTATGAAAGTGTCTCAGTGTCTGTTTGTGTCAGTATGTAAGTGTCTGTATGTAAGTGTCTATGTAAGTGTCTGTAAGTAAGTGCCTGTATGTAATTGTCTGTATGTAAGTGTCTGTATGTAAGTGTCTGTATGTAAGTGTGTGTATGTAAGTGTCTGTATGTAAGTGTCTGTATGTAAGTGTCTCAGTATCTGTATGTAAATGTCTTTATGTAAGTGTCTGTATGTAAGTGTCTGTACGTAAGTGTCTGTATGTAAGTCTCAGTGTCTGTATGTCAGTGTGTGTTTGTAAGTGTCTGTATGTAAGTGTCTGTATGTAAGTGTCTGTATTTAAGTGTCTCAGTGTCTGTAAGTAAGTGTCTAAGTAAGTGTCTGTTTGTAAGTGTCTGTATGTAAGTGTCTGTATGTTAAGTGTTGTATGTAAGTGTCTGTATGTGAATATCTCAGTGTCTGTATGTAAGTGTCTGTATGTAAGTGTCTGTATGTAAGTGTCTCAATGTCTGTATGTAAGTGTCTGTATGTAAGTGTCTGTATGTAAGTGTCTGTATGTAAGTGTCTGTGTGTTAAGTGTCTGTATGTAAGTGTCTGTATGTAAGTATCTCAATGTCTGTATGTAAGTTTCTGTAAGTAAGTGTCTATGTAAGTGTCTCAGTGTCTGTATGTAAGTGTCTGTATGTATGTAATTGTCTGTATGTAAGGGTCTTTATGTAAGAGTCTGTATGTAAGTGTCTGTATGTAAGTGTCTAAGTGTCTGTATGTAAGTGTCTGTATGTAAGTGTGTGTATGTAAGTGTCTGTATGTAAGTGTCTGTATGTAAGTGTCTCACTATCTGTATGTAAATGTCTTTATGTAAGTGTCTGTATGTATGTGTCTGTATGTAAGTGTCTGTATCTAAGTCTCAGTGTCTGTATGTCAGTGTGTGTTTGTAAGTGTCTGTATGTAAGCATCTGTATGTAAGTGTCTGTATTTAAGTGTCTCAGTGTCTGTACGTAAGTGTCTAAGTAAGTGTCTGTATGTAAGTGCCTGTATGTAAGTGTCTGTATGTAAGTGTCTCAGTGTCTGTATGTAAGTGTCTGTATGTAAGTGTCTCAGTGTCTGTATGTAAGTGTCTGTATGTAAGCTTCTGTATGTAAGTGTCTGTAAGTAATGTCTCTATGTAAGTGTCTCAGTGTCTGTATGTAAGTGTCTGTATGTAAGTGTCTGTATGTAAGTGTCTTAGTGTCTGTATGTAAGTGTCTGTATGTAATTGTCTGTATGTAAGTGTCTGTATGTAAGTGTCTGTATGTAAGTGTCTGTATGTCAGTGTCACAGTGTCTGTATGTAAGTGTCTGTATGTAAGTGTCTCAGTGTCTGTATGTAAGTGTCTGTATGTAAGCATCTGTATGTGTCTATGTAAGTGTCTCAGTGTCTGTATGTAAGTGTCTGTATGTAAGTGTCTCAGTGTCTGTATGTAAGTGTATGTAAGTGTCTGTATGTAAGTGTCTATGTAAGTGTCTCAGTGTCTGTATGTAAGTGTCTGTATGTAAGTGTCTGTATGTAAGTGTCTCAGTGTGTGTTTGTAAGTGTCTGTATGTAAGTGTCTGTATGTAAGTGTCTGTATTTAATTGTCTCAGTGTCAGTAAGTAAGTGTCTAAGTAAGTGTCTGTATGTAAGTGTCTGTATGTAAGTGTCTGTATGTTAAGTGTTTGTATGTAAGTGTCTGTAAGTGAATATCTCAGTGTCTGTATGTAAGTGTATGTATGTAAGTGTCTGTATGTAAGTATCTCAGTGTCTGTATGTAAGTGTCTGTATGTAAGTGTCTGTATGTAAGTGTCTGTATGTAAGTGTCTGTGTGTTAAGTGTCTGTATGTAAGTGTCTGTATGTAAGTATCTCAGTGTCTGTATATAAGTTTCTGTATGTAAGTGTCTGTATGTAAGTGTCTCAGTGTCTGTATGTAAGTGTCTGTATGTAAGTGTCTTTATGTAAGAGTCTGTATGTAAGTGTCTGTATGTAAGTGTCTAAGTGTCTGTATGTAAGTGTCTCTATGTAAGAGTCTGTATGTAAGTGTCTGTATGTAAGTGTCTAAGTGTGTGTATGTAAGGGTCTGTATGTAAGTGTCTGTATGTAAGTGTCTGTATGTAAGTGTCTGTATGTAAGTGTTTGTATGTAAGTGTCTGTATGTAAGTGTCTCAGTGTCTGTTTGTGTCAGTATGTAAGTGTCTGTATGTAAGTGTCTATGTAAGTGTCTGTATGTAAGTGCCTGTATGTAAGTGTCTGTATGTAAGTGTCTGTATGTAAGTGTCTGTATGTAAGTGTGTGTATGTAAGTGTCTGTATGTAAGTGTCTGTATGTAAGTGTCTCAGTATCTGTATGTAAATGTCTTTATGTAAGTGTCTGTATGTAAGTGTCTGTACGTAAGTGTCTGGATGTAAGTCTCAGTGTCTGTATGTCAGTGTGTGTTTGTAAGTGTCTGTATGTAAGTGTCTGTACGTAAGTGTCTGTATTTAAGTGTCTCAGTGTCTGTAAGTAAGTGTCTAAGTAAGTGTCTGTATGTAAGTGTCTGTATGTAAGTGTCTGTATGTTAAGTGTTTGTATGTAAGTGTCTGTATGTGAATATCTCAGTGTCTGTATGTAAGTGTCTGTATGTAAGTGTCTGTATGTAAGTGTCTCAGTGTCTGTATGTAAGTGTCTGTATGTAAGTGTCTGTATGTAAGTGTCTGTATGTAAGTGTCTGTGTGTTAAGTGTCTGTATGTAAGTGTCTGTATGTAAGTATCTCAGTGTCTGTATGTAAGTTTCTGTATGTAAGTGTCTTTATGTAAGTGTCTCAGTGTCTGTATGTAAGTGTCTGTATGTAAGTGTCTGTATGTAAGTATCTGCATGTAAATGTCTGTGTGTAAGTGTCTGTATGTAAGTGTCTTAGTGTCTGTATGTAAGTGTCTGTATGTAAGTATCTGTATGTGTCTGTATGTAAGTGTCTGTATGTAAGTGTCTGTATGTAAGTGTCTGCATGTAAGTGGCTGTATGTAAGTGTCTGTAAGTGTCTGCATGTAAGTGGCTGTATGTAAGTGTCTGTAAGTGTCTGTATGTAAGTGTCTGTATGTAAGTGCCTGTTTGTAAGTGTCTGTATGTAAGTTTCTGTATATAAGTGCCTGTATGTAAGTGTCTGTATGTAAGTGTCTCAGTGTCTGTATGTAAGTGTCTGTATGTAAGTGTCTCAGTGTCTGTATGTAAGTGTCTGTATGTAAGCTTCTGTATGTAAGTGTCTGTAAGTAGTGTCTCTATGTGTCTCAGTGTCTGTATGTAAGTTTCTGTATGTAAGTGTCTGAATGTAAGTGTCTGTATGTAAGTGTCTGTATGTCAGTGTCACAGTGTATGTATGTAAGTGTCTGTATGTAAGTGTCTGTATGTAAGTATCTGTATGTAAATGTCTGTGTGTAAGTGTCTGTATGTAAGTGTCTTAGTGTCTGTATGTAAGTGTCTGTATGTAAGTGTCTGTATGTGTCTGTATGTAAGTGTCTGTATGCAAGTGTCTGTATGTAAGTGTCTGTATGTAAGTGGCTGTATGTAAGTGTCTGTAAGTGTCTGTATGTAAGTATCTGTATGTAAGTGTCTGTGTGTAAGTTTCTGTATGTAAGTGTATGTTTGTAAGTGTCTGTATGTAAGTGTCTGTATGTAAGTGCCTGTTTGTAAGTGTCTGTATGTAAGTGTGTGTATATAAGTGCATGTATGTAAGTGTCTGTATGTAAGTGTCTCAGTGTCTGTATGTAAGTGTCTGTATGTAAGTGTCTCAGTGTCTGTATGTAAGTGACTGTATGTAAGCTTCTGTATGTAAGTGTCTGTAAGTAGTGGCTCTATGTAAGTGTCTCAGTGTCTGTATGTAAGTGTCTGTATGTAAGTGTCTCAGTGTCTGTATGTAAGTGTCTGTATGTAAGTGTCTGTATGTAAGTACCTGAATGTAAATGTCTCATTGTCTGTATGTAAGTTTATGTAAGAGTCTGTATGTAAGTGTCTATGTAAGTGTCTCAGTGTCTGTATGTAAGTGTCTGTATGTAAGTGTCTGTATGTAAGTGTCTTAGTGTCTGTATGTAAGTGTCTGTATGTAATTGTCTGTGTGTAAGTGTCTTTATGTAAGAGTCTGTATGTAAGTGTCTGTATGTAAGAGTCTGTATGTAAGTGTCTGTATGTAAGTGTCTAAGTGTGTATATGTAAGGGTCTGTATGTAAGTGTCTATGTAAGTGTCTCAGTGTCTGTATGTAAGTGTCTGTATGTAAGTGTCTGTATGTAAGTGTCTTAGTGTCTGTATGTAAGTGTCTGTATGTAATTGTCTGTGTGTAAGTGTCTTTATGTAAGAGTCTGTATGTAAGTGTCTGTATGTAAGAGTCTGTATGTAAGTGTCTGTATGTAAGTGTCTGTATGTAAGTGTTTGTATGTAAGTGTCTGTATGTAAGTGTCTCAGTGTCTGTTTGTGTCAGTATGTAAGTGGCTGTATGTAAGTGTCTATGTAAGTGTCTGTATGTAAGTGCCTGTATGTAAGTGTCTGTATGTAAGTGTCTGTATGTAAGTGTCTGTATGTAAGTGTGTGTATGTAAGTGTCTGTATGTAAGTGTCTGTATGTAAGTGTCTCAGTATCTGTATGTAAATGTCTTTATGTAAGTGTCTGTATGTAAGTGTCTGTACGTAAGTGTCTGGATGTAAGTCTCAGTGTCTGTATGTCAGTGTGTGTTTGTAAGTGTCTGTATGTAAGTGTCTGTACGTAAGTGTCTGTATTTAAGTGTCTCAGTGTCTGTAAGTAAGTGTCTAAGTAAGTGTCTGTATGTAAGTGTCTGTATGTAAGTGTCTGTATGTTAAGTGTTTGTATGTAAGTGTCTGTATGTGAATATCTCAGTGTCTGTATGTAAGTGTCTGTATGTAAGTGTCTGTATGTAAGTGTCTCAGTGTCTGTATGTAAGTGTCTGTATGTAAGTGTCTGTATGTAAGTGTCTGTATGTAAGTGTCTGTGTGTTAAGTGTCTGTATGTAAGTGTCTGTATGTAAGTATCTCAGTGTCTGTATGTAAGTTTCTGTATGTAAGTGTCTTTATGTAAGTGTCTCAGTGTCTGTATGTAAGTGTCTGTATGTAAGTGTCTGTATGTAAGTATCTGTATGTAAATGTCTGTGTGTAAGTGTCTGTATGTAAGTGTCTTAGTGTCTGTATGTAAGTGTCTGTATGTAAGTGTCTGTATGTGTCTGTATGTAAGTGTCTGTATGTAAGTGTCTGTATGTAAGTGTCTGCATGTAAGTGGCTGTATGTAAGTGTCTGTAAGTGTCTGCATGTAAGTGGCTGTATGTAAGTGTCTGTAAGTGTCTGTATGTAAGTGTCTGTATGTAAGTGCCTGTTTGTAAGTGTCTGTATGTAAGTGTCTGTATATAAGTGCCTGTATGTAAGTGTCTGTATGTAAGTGTCTCAGTGTCTGTATGTAAGTGTCTGTATGTAAGTGTCTCAGTGTCTGTATGTAAGTGTCTGTATGTAAGCTTCTGTATGTAAGTGTCTGTAAGTGGTGTCTCTATGTGTCTCAGTGTCTGTATGTAAGTTTCTGTATGTAAGTGTCTGAATGTAAGTGTCTGTATGTAAGTGTCTGTATGTCAGTGTCACAGTGTATGTATGTAAGTGTCTGTATGTAAGTGTCTGTATGTAAGTATCTGTATGTAAATGTCTGTGTGTAAGTGTCTGTATGTAAGTGTCTTAGTGTCTGTATGTAAGTGTCTGTATGTAAGTGTCTGTATGTGTCTGTATGTAAGTGTCTGTATGCAAGTGTCTGTATGTAAGTGTCTGTATGTAAGTGGCTGTATGTAAGTGTCTGTAAGTGTCTGTATGTAAGTATCTGTATGTAAGTGTCTGTGTGTAAGTTTCTGTATGTAAGTGTATGTTTGTAAGTGTCTGTATGTAAGTGTCTGTATGTAAGTGCCTGTTTGTAAGTGTCTGTATGTAAGTGTGTGTATATAAGTGCATGTATGTAAGTGTCTGTATGTAAGTGTCTCAGTGTCTGTATGTAAGTGTCTGTATGTAAGTGTCTCAGTGTCTGTATGTAAGTGACTGTATGTAAGCTTCTGTATGTAAGTGTCTGTAAGTAGTGGCTCTATGTAAGTGTCTCAGTGTCTGTATGTAAGTGTCTGTATGTAAGTGTCTCAGTGTCTGTATGTAAGTGTCTGTATGTAAGTGTCTGTATGTAAGTGCCTGAATGTAAATGTCTCAGTGTCTGTATGTAAGTGTATGTAAGAGTCTGTATGTAAGTGTCTATGTAAGTGTCTCAGTGTCTGTATGTAAGTGTCTGTATGTAAGTGTCTGTATGTAAGTGTCTTAGTGTCTGTATGTAAGTGTCTGTATGTAATTGTCTGTGTGTAAGTGTCTTTATGTAAGAGTCTGTATGTAAGTGTCTGTATGTAAGAGTCTGTATGTAAGTGTCTGTATGTAAGTGTCTAAGTGTGTATATGTAAGGGTCTGTATGTAAGTGTCTATGTAAGTGTCTCAGTGTCTGTATGTAAGTGTCTGTATGTAAGTGTCTGTATGTAAGTGTCTTAGTGTCTGTATGTAAGTGTCTGTATGTAAGTGTCTCAGTGTCTGTATGTAAGTGACTGTATGTAAGCTTCTGTATGTAAGTGTCTGTAAGTAGTGGCTCTATGTAAGTGTCTCAGTGTCTGTATGTAAGTGTCTGTATGTAAGTGTCTCAGTGTCTGTATGTAAGTGTCTGTATGTAAGTGTCTGTATGTAAGTGCCTGAATGTAAATGTCTCAGTGTCTGTATGTAAGTGTATGTAAGAGTCTGTATGTAAGTGTCTATGTAAGTGTCTCAGTGTCTGTATGTAAGTGTCTGTATGTAAGTGTCTGTATGTAAGTGCCTTAGTGTCTGTATGTAAGTGTCTGTATGTAATTGTCTGTGTGTAAGTGTCTTTATGTAAGAGTCTGTATGTAAGTGTCTGTATGTAAGAGTCTGTATGTAAGTGTCTGTATGTAAGTGTCTAAGTGTGTATATGTAAGGGTCTGTATGTAAGTGTCTATGTAAGTGTCTCAGTGTCTGTATGTAAGTGTCTGTATGTAAGTGTCTGTATGTAAGTGTCTTAGTGTCTGTATGTAAGTGTCTGTATGTAATTGTCTGTGTGTAAGTGTCTTATGTAAGAGTCTGTATGTAAGTGTCTGTATGTAAGAGTCTGTATGTAAGTGTCTGTATGTAAGTGTCTAAGTGTGTATATGTAAGGGTCTGTATGTAAGTGTCTGTATGTAAGTGTCTGTATGTAAGTGTCTGTATGTAAGTGTTTGTATGTAAGTGTCTGTATGTAAGTGTCTCAGTGTCTGTTTGTGTCAGTATGTAAGTGGCTGTATGTAAGTGTCTATGTAAGTGTCTGTATGTAAGTGCCTGTATGTAATTGTCTGTATGTAAGTGTCTGTATGTAAGTGTCTGTATGTAAGTGTGTGTATGTAAGTGTCTGTATGTAAGTGTCTGTATGTAAGTGTCTCAGTATCTGTATGTAAATGTCTTTATGTAAGTGTCTGTATGTAAGTGTCTGTACGTAAGTGTCTGTATGTAAGTCTCAGTGTCTGTATGTCAGTGTGTGTTTGTAAGTGTCCGGCAAAACAACCCCCTACCTCTTCGCGGTGCCGGACGGGCAACTCTGTCGTGGACAGTGCTGTGGGGGGAGTTCCAATTTTGATTGGCTCCTCCCCTCATGGCATATGTGTCCACCACAGGGGCTAAACGGGGGCTCTGGACGGGTGCGAGGGGCTGGTAACCCCTCCACCTTCAATTAATTACCACAAAACCACGAATTAAAGTGAAATATGTAACAACTAAGCTTGTGCCGGAGGCCCCGGGGGGCCAGGCGTCTATGACGTCTCCTGGCCAAACCCCAATTGGCGGAGCCAGGAGATTGAATACCTACCCTCGGGGCTACTCCAGAAACAACGAAAAGCCACTACGGGTGGCCACGTGGAATGTTCGAACGCTCACTGCAGAGGAGAGGCTGCCACTCCTCTGTCGGGAGCTGGACCGGTACCGCCTGGATCTATGCGGCATTCAGGAGGTCCGGTGGACCGGCTCTGGCTCCTGCCACCATGAGGGGTGGACAGTCCTCTACTCGGGGCAGCAGACTGCCAAACAACAGGGTGTGGGTCTTCTTTTGAACAAAAGAATGAAGGGGGCGTGGGAGCGTGGCGGTGAGGTGTGGGAAGCTGTAAGCCCCAGGCTACTTTGGGCTCACCTTCCCATCAACCGGAGGCGAGGAATGGTGGTCGTGGTTACTTATGCCCCCACCGAAGATGAACATCCGTGGAGGGATGCAGGCAAAGCCGATGAGTCAGATGCCTTCTATGACCTCCTGTCACAGGTGCTGGCTAAAGTGGCCCCTCGGGATAGAGTCATCATGTTGGGTGACTTCAATGCCCGAGTTGGTCATGATACTGGCACCTGGTCTGGAGTGATTGGAGGGCATGGGCCAGATCAGCTCAATAACAACGGTAGGAGGCTGCTAGATTTTTGTGCAGCCCATGGGCTTGTAATTACCAACACGCTGTTCCGGCATCGGCGCATCCACACAACATCATGGATGCATGCCGGGTCCAAGCAAGAACATCTGCTGGACTACATAGTGACGGACCAGCGAATGCGAGCCCATGTCCTTGACACCAGGACCTACCGTGGAGCTGATCTGCCCTCTGACCATCGACTAGTCATCTGTAAGATGCGCCTGCCATTCTTCCACTCCGGTGGTGGGTGTACACCCAGGACCCCGTTCCAACCTAAAGTGGCCTGGTCTCAGTTATCTGATGAAAGTTGCAAGCGAGAATTTCATCATCGCTTGCGGCTGGGATTGGCATCGTCCCCGACTCCTCCTGATGTCGAGGGTAAATGGGCGAGGTTTAGGACTGTGACTCATGCAGCTGCAATGGCTGCTTTGGGTACGCGGTCCAGACCTCCCCAGACACCCTGGATGACAGAGGAGTTGTTCAGGATGGTTGAGAAAAAGCGACAGGCCCACTGTCATCGGCTACAGAATCCCACGTCAGAGAATGAGGAGGCTTACCGCAGCCTTCGCTCGGAGGTTCGGAGAGCTGTGAGGCGCTGCAAGGATGGGTGGTGGTCGCGGGTTGCTGAGGAGATGGAGTCTGCCTCAGTGGCCCGTGATCACAAATCGCTATTTAACTCCATCAAAAAAGTAACCTGCAGCGCCACACCTATTACCATCATTAGGGGAAAAAACGGTGATCCAATTTCCGACCCCCAGGAACAGGTTCGCAGATTTGCTGAGCATTTCTGTGAGGTCCTGGGGGAGGGAAAATCCCTCAGCCAGGAAAACATCGTGGCACAAAGTGAGGATGACCCTGCTGAGGCTGCGGTGCCTCAAATATTGGATGAAGTCACCCCCTGTGAGTGGCTGGCTGAGGTGCCATCTGCTGAGGAAGTATTGAAGGCGATCCGGAGTCTGAGACCAGGAAAGGCAGCGGGCAGAGATGATCTCCCAAGCGAAATGCTGAGGGAGGGTGGCGTTTGTGCACAGACTGCCCTATATGACATCATAACAACAGTCTGGACCACTGGACGGGTTCCGCAGGATTGGAAGGATGCCCTGGTGGTCCCCCTTTTTAAGAAGGGGGACCGCACAGACTGTAACAACTACAGGGGCATCTCACTCCTCAGTGTGCCGGGAAAGGTCCTGGCAAGGATTAGTCAGCATCGCCTTGCCAGGCACGCTGAGGAGAGGCTTGCGGAGCCCCAATGCGGTTTCAGGAAAGGGCGGTCCTGCACAGATGCCATATTTTCTGTCCGTCTGCTACAGCAGAGGTGTAGGGAATTCCAACAAGACCTACATCTCTGCTTTATTGACCTGGTCAAGGCCTATGATACCATCAGTAGGCCTGGGCTCTGGGTCGTTCTTCGTGCTGTTGGAGTACCTGACCCTATGCTCACGATCATTAAGGACCTTCATGATGGTGAGCGGGCCCGGGTAAAACTACGTGGCCGGGAGTCAGAGCCATTCCCTGTACACCTTGGGGTGCGACAGGGATGTCCTCTGGCTCCCACATTATTTAACATATATTTTGACCACATAGTTCGTGAAGCCTTCAATAGCTGTACCGGGGGAATCTCCATATGGTACAGATATAATGGGAGGCTAATCGATGCCCGGGTGCGGTCAAGGGATGGCTCCCTATTGCTCAACCACGTTATGTATGCTGATGACTTGGTAATAGCTGCTCAGTCAGAGGAGGAGTTGGAGACGCTGCTGCTGAGACTGGAGCGTGCCACTAAGAGGTGGGGCCTTACCATCAGCCCCACCAAAACTAAGCACCTGCCTGGGTATTTTGTACCATCGGACACTCCACCCCCACAACTCCCAATCGGTGATGGGGCAGTTGTGGAGAGAGTGGAGAGTTTCCCATACCTGGGCAGTGTGCTTATGACTGGCTCCAGTTTAACAGCAGAGGTCTCACTCCGAATCAGTCGAGCGGCAATATCTTTTCATCGGTTGCGTAACGCTGTGTGGAAGCTACCTGGTCTGTCGCTCCGCACTAAGCTTCAGGTCTTCTCGGCCACGGTCATTCCCTCCCTTCTCTACGCTTGCGAAACGTGGACCCCCCTAATGGAACATCTTCGCCGGTTAGAAACATTTAGGCTGACCTGCCTACGATCCATCCTGGGTTTAACCAGACTGGATTGTGTGAGGAGCTCACAAATCCTTGAAAGATCTGGGCAGGGTCCCATCGGTGAGCTCCTCCGGCAGGCAAGGCTGCGATGGCTGGGTCATGTAGCCCGCATGCCCAGCCACCGCATGCCGAAACAGCTTTTGTTTGGCCGGATTGAGGGGGCTAAGCGGGCGCGGCACGGGCTAGAGAAGAGATGGAGTGATGTGGTACAGGAGGACGTGGAGCTGAGTGGACTTGCCGATGACTGGTACCAGCGGTGTCAAGATCGGCCTCTGTGGAGGAGGCTCGTGAAGGATGCTACTGGGCAGTTGGAGGCAGTCGCCCTCCAACAACAACGGAGGGCGGAGGAGCGACGCTCACAACAGCGAGCGGAGCGCCGGGTGGCTAAAGCACAGCAGGTTGGCACAGTAGGGGGCACAGGTGGTGCATCAGCCAGTCATCTCAGTCAGTCGACCCGTGGCACCTGGGTCTGCCCCGTGACCTCCTGCCAGCGGGCGTTCGACACTTCACGTGGCCTCAGGGTGCACATAGCCTGGCACAAGCGTCGTGGTGACGTCACCGCCACTTAGTGGCGAATGGCGGTTGTTGTTGTTGTTGTTGTTGTTTGTAAGTGTCTGTATGTAAGTGTCTGTATGTAAGTGTCTGTATTTAAGTGTCTCAGTGTCTGTAAGTAAGTGTCTAAGTAAGTGTCTGTATGTAAGTGTCTGTATGTAAGTGTCTGTATGTTAAGTGTTGTATGTAAGTGTCTGTATGTGAATATCTCAGTGTCTGTATGTAAGTGTCTGTATGTAAGTGTCTAAGTGTCTGTATGTAAGTGTCTCTATGTAAGAGTCTGTATGTAAGTGTCTGTATGTAAGTGTCTAAGTGTGTGTATGTAAGGGTCTGTATGTAAGTGTCTGTATGTAAGTGTCTGTATGTAAGTGTCTGTATGTAAGTGTTTGTATGTAAGTGTCTGTATGTAAGTGTCTCAGTGTCTGTTTGTGTCAGTATGTAAGTGTCTGTATGTAAGTGTCTATGTAAGTGTCTGTATGTAAGTGCCTGTATGTAAGTGTCTGTATGTAAGTGTCTGTATGTAAGTGTCTGTATGTAAGTGTCTCAGTATCTGTATGTAAATGTCTTTATGTAAGTGTCTGTATGTAAGTGTCTGTACGTAAGTGTCTGTATGTAAGTCTCAGTGTCTGTATGTCAGTGTGTGTTTGTAAGTGTCTGTATGTAAGTGTCTGTATGTAAGTGTCTGTATTTAAGTGTCTCAGTGTCTGTAAGTAAGTGTCTAAGTAAGTGTCTGTATGTAAGTGTCTGTATGTAAGTGTCTGTATGTTAAGTGTTTGTATGTAAGTGTCTGTATGTGAATATCTCAGTGTCTGTATGTAAGTGTCTGTATGTAAGTGTCTGTATGTAAGTGTCTCAGTGTCTGTATGTAAGTGTCTGTATGTAAGTGTCTGTATGTAAGTGTCTGTGTGTTAAGTGTCTGTATGTAAGTGTCTGTATGTAAGTGTATGTTTGTAAGTGTCTGTATGTAAGTGTCTGTATGTAAGTGCCTGTTTGTAAGTGTCTGTATGTAAGTGTCTGTATATAAGTGCCTGTATGTAAGTGTCTGTATGTAAGTGTCTCAGTGTCTGTATGTAAGCTTCTGTATGTAAGTGTCTGTAAGTAGTGTCTCTATGTGTCTCAGTGTCGGTATGTAAGTTTCTGTATGTAAGTGTCTGAATGTAAGTGTCTGTATGTAAGTGTCTGTATGTCAGTGTCACAGTGTCTGTATGTAAGTGTCTGTATGTAAGTGTCTGTATGTAAGTATCTGTATGTAAATGTCTGTGTGTAAGTGTCTGTATGTAAGTGTCTTAGTGTCTGTATGTAAGTGTCTGTATGTAAGTGTCTGTATGTGTCTGTATGTAAGTGTCTGTATGCAAGTGTCTGTATGTAAGTGTCTGTATGTAAGTGGCTGTATGTAAGTGTCTGTAAGTGTCTGTATGTAAGTATCTGTATGTAAGTGTCTGTGTGTAAGTTTCTGTATGTAAGTGTATGTTTGTAAGTGTCTGTATGTAAGTGTCTGTATGTAAGTGCCTGTTTGTAAGTGTCTGTATGTAAGTGTGTGTATATAAGTGCATGTATGTAAGTGTCTGTATGTAAGTGTCTCAGTGTCTGTATGTAAGTGTCTGTATGTAAGTGTCTCAGTGTCTGTATGTAAGTGTCTGTATGTAAGCTTCTGTATGTAAGTGTCTGTAAGTAGTGGCTCTATGTAAGTGTCTCAGTGTCTGTATGTAAGTGTCTGTATGTAAGTGTCTCAGTGTCTGTATGTAAGTGTCTGTATGTAAGTGTCTGTATGTAAGTGCCTGTATGTAAATGTCTCAGTGTCTGTATGTAAGTGTATGTAAGAGTCTGTATGTAAGTGTCTATGTAAGTGTCTCAGTGTCTGTATGTAAGTGTCTGTATGTAAGTGTCTGTATGTAAGTGTCTTAGTGTCTGTATGTAAGTGTCTGTATGTAATTGTCTGTGTGTAAGTGTCTTTATGTAAGAGTCTGTATGTAAGTGTCTGTATGTAAGTGTCTAAGTGTCTGTATGTAAGTGTCTTTATGTAAGAGTCTGTATGTAAGTGTCTGTATGTAAGTGTCTAAGTGTGTGTATGTAAGGGTCTGTATGTAAGTGTCTGTATGTAAGTGTCTGTATGTAAGTGTCTGTATGTAAGTGTTTGTTGTAAGTGTCTGTATGTAAGTGTCTCAGTGTCTGTTTGTGTCAGTATGTAAGTGTCTGTATGTAAGTGTCTATGTAAGTGTCTGTATGTAAGTGCCTGTATGTAATTGTCTGTATGTAAGTGTCTGTATGTAAGTGTCTGTATGTAAGTGTCTGTATGTAAATGTCTGTATGTAAGTGTCTCAGTATCTGTATGTAAATGTCTTTATGTAAGTGTCTGTATGTAAGTGTCTGTACGTAAGTGTCTGTATGTAAGTCTCAGTGTCTGTATGTCAGTGTGTGTTTGTAAGTGTCTGTATGTAAGTGTCTGTATGTAAGTGTCTGTATTTAAGTGTCTCAGTGTCTGTAAGTAAGTGTCTAAGTAAGTGTTGTATGTAAGTGTCTGTATGTGAATATCTCAGTGTCTGTATGTAAGTGTCTGTATGTAAGTGTCTGTATGTAAGTGTCTCAATGTCTGTATGTAAGTGTCTGTATGTAAGTGTCTGTATGTAAGTGTCTGTATGTAAGTGTCTGTGTGTTAAGTGTCTGTATGTAAGTGTCTGTATGTAAGTATCTCAGTGTCTGTATGTAAGTTTCTGTAAGTAAGTGTCTGTATGTAAGTGTCTCAGTGTCTGTATGTAAGTGTCTGTATGTATGTAATTGTCTGTATGTAAGTGTCTTTATGTAAGAGTCTGTATGTAAGTGTCTGTATGTAAGTGTCTAAGTGTCTGTATGTAAGTGTCTCTATGTAAGAGTCTGTATGTAAGTTTCTATATGTAAGTGTCTGTATGAAAGTGTCTGTATGTAAGTGTCTGTTTGTAAGTGTCTGTATGTAAGTGTGTGTATGTAAGTGTCTGTATGTAAGTGTCTGTATGTAAGTGTCTCACTATCTGTATGTAAATGTCTTTATGTAAGTGTCTGTATGTAAGTGTCTGTATGTAAGTGTCTGTATCTAAGTCTCAGTGTCTGTATGTCAGTGTGTGTTTGTAAGTGTCTGTATGTAAGCATCTGTATGTAAGTGTCTGTATTTAAGTGTCTCAGTGTCTGTAAGTAAGTGTCTAAGTAAGTGTCTGTATGTAAGTGCCTGTATGTAAGTGTCTGTATGTAAGTGTCTCAGTGTCTGTATGTAAGTGTCTGTATGTAAGTGTCTCAGTGTCTGTATGTAAGTGTCTGTATGTAAGCTTCTGTATGTAAGTGTCTGTAAGTAATGTCTCTATGTAAGTGTCTCAGTGTCTGTATGTAAGTGTCTGTATGTAAGTGTCTCAATGTAAGTGTATATATGTAAGTGTCTGTATGTCAGTGTCACAGTGTCTGTATGTAAGTGTCTGTATGTAAGTGTCTCAGTGTCTGTATGTAAGTGTCTGTATGTAAGCATCTGTATGTGTCTATGTAAGTGTCTCAGTGTCTGTATGTAAGTGTCTGTATGTAAGTGTCTGTATGTAAGTGTCTCAGTGTCTGTATGTAAGTGTATGTAAGTGTCTGTATGTAAGTGTCTCAGTGTCTCTATGTAAGTGTATGTAAGCGTCTGTATGTAAGTGTCTATGTAAGTGTCTCAGTGTCTGTATGTAAGTGTCTGTATGTAAGTGTCTGTATGTAAGTGTCTCAGTGTCTGTATGTAAGTGTCTGTATGTAATTGTCTGTATGTAAGTGTCTTTATGTAAGAGTCTGTATGTAAGTGTCTGTATGTAAGTGTCTAAGTGTCTGTATGTAAATGTCTCTATGTAAGAGTCTGTATGTAAGTGTCTGTATGTAAGTGTCTAAGTGTCTGTATGTAAGGGTCTGTATGTAAGTGTCTATATGTAAGTGTCTGTATGTAAGTGTCTGTATGTAAGTGTCTGTATGTAAGTGTTTGTATGTAAGTGTCTATATGTAAGTGTCTCAGTGTCTGTTTGTAAGTGTCAGTATGTAAGTGTCTGTATGGAAGTGTCTATGTAAGTGTCTGTATGTAAGTGCCTGTATGTAAGTGTCTGTATGTAAGTGTCTGTATGTAAGTGTCTGTATGTAAGTGACTGTATGTAAGTGTGTGTATGTAAGTGTCTGTATGTAAGTGTCTGTATGTAAGTGTGTCAGTATCTGTATGTAAGTGTCTGTATGTAAGTGTCTGTATGTAAGTGTCTCTATGTAAGTCTCAGTGTCTGTATGTCAGTGTGTGTTTGTAAGTGTCTGTATGTAAGTGTCTGTATGTAAGTGTCTGTATTTAAGTGTCTCAGTGTCTGTAAGTAAGTGTCTAAGTAAGTGTCTGTATGTAAGTGTCTGTATGTAAGTGTCTGTATATAAGTGTCTGTATGTAAGTGTCTGTATGTAAGTGTCTAAGTGTGTGTAAGTAAGGGTCTGTATGTAAGTGTCTGTATGTAAGAGTCTGTATGTAAGTGTCTGAATGTAAGTGTCTGTATGTAATTATCTGTATGTAAGTGTCTGTATGTAAGTGTCTGTATGTACGTGTCTTAGTGTCTGTATGTAAGTGTCTGTATGTAAGTGTCTGTATGTAAGTGTCTGTATGTAAGTGTCTCAGCGTCTGTATGTGTCTGTATGTAAGTGTCTGTATGTAAGTGTCTGTATGTAAGTGGCTGTATGTAAGTGTCCGTATGTAAGTGTCTGTATGTAAGTGTCTGTATGTGTCTGTATGTAAGTGTCTGTATGTAAGTGTCTGTATGTAAGTGTCTGTATGTAAGTGTCTGTATGTTAAGTGTCTGTAGGTAAGTGTCTGTATGTAAGTATCTCAGTGTCTGTATGTAAGTTTCTGTATGTAAGTGTCTGTTTGTAAGTGTCTCAGTGTCTGTATGTAAGTGTCTGTATGTAAGTGTCTGTATGTAAGTGGCTGTATGTAAGTGGCTGTATGTAAGTGTCCGTATGTAAGTGTCTGTATGTAAGTGTCTGTATGTGTCTGTATGTAAGTGTCTGTATGTAAGTGTCTGTATGTAAGTGTCTGTATGTTAAGTGTCTGTATGTAAGTGTCTGTATTTAAGTGTCTCAGTGCCTGTTTGTAAGTGTCTGTATGTAAGTGTGTGTATATAAGTGCATGTATGTAAGTGTCTGTATGTAAGTGTCTCAGTGTCTGTATGTAAGTGGCTGTATGTAAGTGTCTCAGTGTCTGTATGTAAGTGTCTGTATGTAAGCTTCTGTATGTAAGTGTCTGTAAGTAGTGGCTCTATGTAAGTGTCTCAGTGTCTGTATGTAAGTGTCTGTATGTAAGTGTCTCAATGTAAGTGTATGTATGTAAGTGTCTGTATGTCAGTGTCACAGTGTCTGTATGTAAGTGTCTGTATGTAAGTGTCTCAGTGTCTGTATTTAAGTGTCTGTATGTAAGCATCTGTATGTGTCTATGTAAGTGTCTCAGTGTCTGTATGTAAGTGTCTGTATGTAAGTGTCTGTATGTAAGTGTCTCAGTGTCTCTATGTAAGTGTATGTAAGCGTCTGTATGTAAGTGTCTATGTAAGTGTCTCAGTGTCTGTATGTAAGTGTCTGTATGTAAGTGTCTGTATGTAAGTGTCTGTATGTAAGTGTCTGTATGTAAGTGTCTGTGTGTTAAGTGTCTGTATGTAAGTGTCTGTATGTAAGTATCTCAGTGTCTGTATGTAAGTTTCTGTAAGTAAGTGTCTGTATGTAAGTGTCTCAGTGTCTGTATGTAAGTGTCTGTATGTATGTAATTGTCTGTATGTAAGTGTTTTTATATAAGAGTCTGTATGTAAGTGTCTGTATGTAAGTGTCTAAGTGTCTGTATGTAAGTGTCTCTATGTAAGAGTCTGTATGTAAGTGTCTGTATGTAAGTGTCTAAGTGTCTGTATGTAAGGGTCTGTATGTAAGTGTCTATATGTAAGTGTCTGTATGAAAGTGTCTGTATGTAAGTGTCTGTATGTAAGTGTCTGTATGTAAGTGTGTGTATGTAAGTGTCTGTATGTAAGTGTCTGTATGTAAGTGTCTCACTATCTGTATGTAAATGTCTTTATGTAAGTGCCTGTATGTAAGTGTCTGTATGTAAGTGTCTGTATCTAAGTCTCAGTGTCTGTATGTCAGTGTGTGTTTGTAAGTGTCTGTATGTAAGCATCTGTATGTAAGTGTCTGTATTTAAGTGTCTCAGTGTCTGTAAGTAAGTGTCTAAGTAAGTGTCTGTATGTAAGTGCCTGTATGTAAGTGTCTGTATGTAAGTGTCTCAGTGTCTGTATGTAAGTGTCTGTATGTAAGTGTCTCAGTGTCTGTATGTAAGTGTCTGTATGTAAGCTTCTGTATGTAAGTGTCTGTAAGTAATGTCTCTATGTAAGTGTCTCAGTGTCTGTATGTAAGTGTCTGTATGTAAGTGTCTCAATGTAAGTGTATGCATGTAAGTGTCTGTATGTCAGTGTCACAGTGTCTGTATGTAAGTGTCTGTATGTAAGTGTCTCAGTGTCTGTATGTAAGTGTCTGTATGTAAGCATCTGTATGTGTCTATGTAAGTGTCTCAGTGTCTGTATGTAAGTGTCTGTATGTAAGTGTCTGTATGTAAGTGTCTCAGTGTCTGTATGTAAGTGTATGTAAGTGTCTGTATGTAAGTGTCTCAGTGTCTCTATATAAGTGTATGTAAGCATCTGTATGTAAGTGTCTATGTAAGTGTCTCAGTGTCTGTATGTAAGTGTCTGTATGTAAGTGGCTGTATGTAAGTGTCTCAGTGTCTGTATGTAAGTGGCTGTATGTAATTGTCTGTATGTAAGTGTCTTTATGTAAGAGTCTGTATGTAAGTGTCTGTATGTAAATGTCTCTATGTAAGAGTCTGTATGTAAGTGTCTGTATGTAAGTGTCTAAGTGTCTGTATGTAAGGGTCTGTATGTAAGTGTCTATATGTAAGTGTCTGTATGTAAGTGTCTGTATGTAAGTGTCTGTATGTAAGTGTTTGTATGTAAGTGTCTGTATGTAAGTGTCTCAGTGTCTGTTTGTAAGTGTCAGTATGTAAGTGTCTGTATGTAAGTGTCTATGTAAGTGTCTGTATGTAAGTGCCTGTATGTAAGTGTCTGTATGTAAGTGTCTGTATGTAAGTGTCTCTATGTAAGTCTCAGTGTCTGTATGTCAGTGTGTGTTTGTAAGTGTCTGTATGTAAGTGTCTGTATGTCAGTGTCACAGTGTCTGTATGTAAGTGTCTGTATGTAAGTGTCTCAGTGTCTGTATGTAAGTGTCTGTATGTAAGCATCTGTATGTGTCTATGTAAGTGTCTCAGTGTCTGTATGTAAGTGTCTGAATGTAAGTGTCTGTATGTAAGTGTCTCAGTGTCTGTATGTAAGTGTCTGTAAGTGTCTGTATGTAAGTGTCTCAGTGTCTCTATATAAGTGTATGTAAGCATCTGTATGTAAGTGTCTATGTAAGTGTCTCAGTGTCTGTATGTAAGTGTCTGTATGTAAGTGGCTGTATGTAAGTGTCTCAGTGTCTGTATGTAAGTGGCTGTATGTAATTGTCTGTATGTAAGTGTCTTTATGTAAGAGTCTGTATGTAAGTGTCTGTATGTAAATGTCTCTATGTAAGAGTCTGTATGTAAGTGTCTGTATGTAAGTGTCTAAGTGTCTGTATGTAAGGGTCTGTATGTAAGTGTCTATATGTAAGTGTCTGTATGTAAGTGTCTGTATGTAAGTGTCTGTATGTAAGTGTTTGTATGTAAGTGTCTGTATGTAAGTGTCTCAGTGTCTGTTTGTAAGTTTCAGTATGTAAGTGTCTGTATGTAAGTGTCTATGTAAGTGTTTGTATGTAAGTGCCTGTATGTAAGTGTCTGTATGTAAGTGTCTGTATGTAAGTGTCTCTATGTAAGTCTCAGTGTCTGTATGTCAGTGTGTGTTTGTAAGTGTCTGTATGTAAGTGTCTGTATGTAAGTGTCTGTATGTCAGTGTCACAGTGTCTGTATGTAAGTGTCTGTATGTAAGTGTCTCAGTGTCTGTATGTAAGTGTCTGTATGTAAGCATCTGTATGTGTCTATGTAAGTGTCTCAGTGTCTGTATGTAAGTGTCTGTATGTAAGTGTCTGTATGTAAGTGTCTCAGTGTCTGTATGTAAGTGTATGTAAGTGTCTGTATGTAAGTGTCTCAGTGTCTCTATATAAGTGTATGTAAGCGTCTGTATGTAAGTGTCTATGTAAGTGTCTCAGTGTCTGTATGTAAGTGTCTGTATGTAAGTGGCTGTATGTAAGTGTCTCAGTGTCTGTATGTAAGTGGCTGTATGTAATTGTCTGTATGTAAGTGTCTTTATGTAAGAGTCTGTATGTAAGTGTCTGTATGTAAGTGTCTAAGTGTCTGTATGTAAATGTCTCTATGTAAGAGTCTGTATGTAAGTGTCTGTATGTAAGTGTCTAAGTGTCTGTATGTAAGGGTCTGTATGTAAGTGTCTATATGTAAGTGTCTGTATGTAAGTGTCTGTATGTAAGTGTCTGTATGTAAGTGTTTGTATGTAAGTGTCTGTATGTAAGTGTCTCAGTGTCTGTTTGTAAGTGTCAGTATGTAAGTGTCTGTATGTAAGTGTCTATGTAAGTGTCTGTATGTAAGTGCCTGTATGTAAGTGTCTGTATGTAAGTGTCTGTATGTAAGTGTCTCTATGTAAGTCTCAGTGTCTGTATGTCAGTGTGTGTTTGTAAGTGTCTGTATGTAAGTGTCTGTATGTAAGTGTCTGTATTTAAGTGTCTCAGTGTCTGTAAGTAAGTGTCTAAGTAAGTGTCTGTATGTAAGTGTCTGTATGTAAGTGTCTGTATATAAGTGTCTGTATGTAAGTGTATGTATGTAAGTGTCTAAGTGTGTGTATGTAAGGGTCTGTATGTAAGTGTCTGTATGTAAGAGTCTGTATGTAAGTGTCTGAATGTAAGTGTCTGTATGTAAGTATCTGTATGTAAGTGTCTGTATGCAAGTGTCTGTATGTACGTGTCTTAGTGCCTGTATGTAAGTGTCTGTATGTAAGTGTCTGTATGTAAGTGTCTGTATGTAAGTGTCTCAGCGTCTGTATGTGTCTGTATGTAAGTGTCTGTATGTAAGTGTCTGTATGTAAGTGGCTGTATGTAAGTGTCCGTATGTAAGTGTCTGTATGTAAGTGTCTGTATGTGTCTGTATGTAAGTGTCTGTATGTAAGTGTCTGTATGTAAGTGTCTGTATGTAAGTGTCTGTATGTTAAGTGTCTGTATGTAAGTGTATGTATGTAAGTATCTCAGTGTCTGTATGTAAGTGTCTGTATGTAAGTGTCTCAGTGTCTGTATGTAAGTGTCTGTATGCAAGCTTCTGTATGTAAGTGTCTGTAAGTAGTGTCTCTATGTAAGTGTCTCAGTGTCTGTATGTAAGTGTCTGTATGTAAGTGTCTCAGTGTCTGTATGTAAGTGTCTGTATGTAAGCATCTGTATGTGTCTATGTAAGTGTCTCAGTGTCTGTATGTAAGTGTCTGTATGTAAGTGTCTGTATGTAAGTGTCTCAGTGTCTGTATGTAAGTGTATGTAAGTGTCTGTATGTAAGTGTCTCAGTGTCTCTATGTAAGTGTATGTAAGCGTCTGTATGTAAGTGTCTATGTAAGTGTCTCAGTGTCTGTATGTAAGTGTCTGTATGTAATTGTCTGTATGTAAGTGTCTTTATGTAAGAGTCTGTATGTAAGTGTCTGTATGTAAGTGTCTAAGTGTCTGTATGTAAATGTCTCTATGTAAGAGTCTGTATGTAAGTGTCTGTATGTAAGTGTCAAAGTGTCTGTATGTAAGGGTCTGTATGTAAGTGTCTATATGTAAGTGTCTGTATGTAAGTGTCTGTATGTAAGTGTCTGTATGTAAGTGTTTGTATGTAAGTGTCTGTATGTAAGTGTCTCAGTGTCTGTTTGTAAGTGTCAGTATGTAAGTGTCTGTATGTAAGTGTCTATGTAAGTGTCTGTATGTAAGTGCCTGTATGTAAGTGTCTGTATGTAAGTGTCTGTATGTAAGTGTCTGTATGTAAGTGACTGTATGTAAGTGTGTGTATGTAAGTGTCTGTATGTAAGTGTCTGTATGTAAGTGTGTCAGTATCTGTATGTAAGTGTCTGTATGTAAGTGTCTGTATGTAAGTGTCTCTATGTAAGTCTCAGTGTCTGTATGTCAGTGTGTGTTTGTAAGTGTCTGTATGTAAGTGTCTGTATGTAAGTGTCTGTATTTAAGTGTCTCAGTGTCTGTAAGTAAGTGTCTAAGTAAGTGTCTGTATGTAAGTGTCTGTATGTAAGTGTCTGTATATAAGTGTCTGTATGTAAGTGTCTGTATGTAAGTGTCTAAGTGTGTGTATGTAAGGGTCTGTATGTAAGTGTCTGTATGTAAGAGTCTGTATGTAAGTGTCTGAATGTAAGTGTCTGTATGTAAGTATCTGTATGTAAGTGTCTGTATGCAAGTGTCTGTATGTACGTGTCTTAGTGCCTGTATGTAAGTGTCTGTATGTAAGTGTCTGTATGTAAGTGTCTGTATGTAAGTGTCTCAGCGTCTGTATGTGTCTGTATGTAAGTGTCTGTATGTAAGTGTCTGTATGTAAGTGGCTGTATGTAAGTGTCCGTATGTAAGTGTCTGTATGTAAGTGTCTGTATGTGTCTGTATGTAAGTGTCTGTATGTAAGTGTCTGTATGTAAGTGTCTGTATGTAAGTGTCTGTATGTTAAGTGTCTGTATGTAAGTGTCTGTATGTAAGTATCTCAGTGTCTGTATGTAAGTTTCTGTATGTAAGTGTCTGTTTGTAAGTGTCTCAGTGTCTGTATGTAAGTGTCTGTATGTAAGTGTCTGTATGTAAGTGGCTGTATGTAAGTGGCTGTATGTAAGTGTCGGTATGTAAGTGTCTGTATGTAAGTGTCTGTATGTGTCTGTATGTAAGTGTCTGTATGTAAGTGTCTGTATGTAAATGTCTGTATGTAAGTGTCTGTATGTTAAGTGTCTGTATGTAAGTATCTCAGTGTCTGTATGTAAGCATCTGTATGTAAGTGTCTGTATTTAAGTGTCTCAGTGCCTGTTTGTAAGTGTCTGTATGTAAGTGTGTGTATATAAGTGCATGTATGTAAGTGTATGTATGTAAGTGTCTCAGTGTCTGTATGTAAGTGTCTGTATGTAAGTGTCTCAGTGTTTGTATGTAAGTGTCTGTATGTAAGCTTCTGTATGTAAGTGTCTGTAAGTAGTGGCTCTATGTAAGTGTCTCAGTGTCTGTATGTAAGTGTCTGTATATAAGTGTCTCAATGTAAGTGTATGTATGTAAGTGTCTGTATGTCAGTGTCACAGTGTCTGTATGTAAGTGTCTGTATGTAAGTGTCTCAGTGTCTGTATGTAAGTGTCTGTATGTAAGCATCTGTATGTGTCTATGTAAGTGTCTCAGTTTCTGTATGTAAGTGTCTGTATGTAAGTGTCTGTATGTAATTGTCTCAGTGTCTGTATGTAAGTGTATGTAAGTGTCTGTATGTAAGTGTCTCAGTGTCTCTATGTAAGTGTATGTAAGCGTCTGTATGTAAGTGTCTATGTAAGTGTCTCAGTGTCTGTATGTAAGTGTCTGTATGTAAGTGTCTGTATGTAAGTGTCTCAGTGTCTGTATGTAAGTGTCTGTATGTAATTGTCTGTATGTAAGTGTCTTTATGTAAGAGTCTGTATGTAAGTGTCTGTATGTAAGTGTCTAAGTGTCTGTATGTAAGTGTCTCTATGTAAGAGTCTGTATATAAGTGTCTGTATGTAAGTGTCTAAGTGTCTGTATGTAAGTGTCTCTATGTAAGAGTCTGTATATAAGTGTCTGTATGTAAGTGTCTCAGTGTCTGTTTGTGTCAGTATGTAAGTGTCTGTATGTAAGTGTCTATGTAAGTGTCTGTATGTAAGTGCCTGTATGTAAGTGTCTGTATGTAAGTGTCTGTATGTAAGTGTCTGTATATAAGTGTGTGTATGTAAGTGTCTGTATGTAAGTGTCTGTATGTAAGTGTCTCAGTATCTGTATGTAAATGTCTTTATGTAAGTGTCTGTATGTAAGTGTCTGTACGTAAGTGTCTGTATGTAAGTCTCAGTGTCTGTATGTCAGTGTGTGTTTGTAAGTGTCTGTATGTAAGTGTCTGTATGTAAGTGTCTGTATGTAAGTGTCTGTATGTAAGTGTCTCAGTGTCTGTAAGTAAGTGTCTAAGTAAGTGTCTGTATGTAAGTGTCTGTATGTAAGTGTCTGTATGTTAAGTGTTTGTATGTAAGTGTCTGTATGTGAATATCTCAGTGTCTGTATGTAAGTGTCTGTATGTAAGTGTCTGTATGTAAGTGTCTCAGTGTCTGTATGTAAGTGTCTGTATGTAAGTGTCTGTATGTAAGTGTCTGTGTGTTAAGTGTCTGTATGTAAGTGTCTGTATGTAAGTATCTCAGTGTCTGTATGTAAGTTTCTGTATGTAAGTGTCTGTATGTAAGTGTCTCAGTGTCTGTATGTAAGTGTCTGTATGTAAGTGTCTGTATGTAAGTGGCTGTATATAAGTGGCTGTATGTAAGTGTCCGTATGTAAGTGTCTGTATGTAAGTGTCTGTATGTGTCTGTATGTAAGTGTCTGTATGTAAGTGTCTGTATGTAAATGTCTGTATGTAAGTGTCTGTATGTTAAGTGTCTGTATGTAAGTGTCTGTATGTAAGTATCTCAGTGTCTGTATGTAAGCATCTGTATGTAAGTGTCTGTATTTAAGTGTCTCAGTGCCTGTTTGTAAGTGTCTGTATGTAAGTGTGTGTATATAAGTGCATGTATGTAAGTGTATGTATGTAAGTGTCTCAGTGTCTGTATGTAAGTGTCTGTATGTAAGTGTCTCAATGTCTGTATGTAAGTGTCTGTATGTAAGCTTCTGTATGTAAGTGTCTGTAAGTAGTGGCTCTATGTAAGTGTCTCAGTGTCTGTATGTAAGTGTCTGTATGTAAGTGTCTCAATGTAAGTGTATGTATGTAAGTGTCTGTATGTCAGTGTCACAGTGTCTATATGTAAGTGTCTGTATGTAAGTGTCTCAGTGTCTGTATGTAAGTGTCTGTATGTAAGCATCTGTATGTGTCTATGTAAGTGTCTCAGTGTCTGTATGTAAGTGTCTGTATGTAAGTGTCTGTATGTAAGTGTCTCAGTGTCTGTATGTAAGTGTATGTAAGTGTCTGTATGTAAGTGTCTCAGTGTCTCTATGTAAGTGTATGTAAGCGTCTGTATGTAAGTGTCTATGTAAGTGTCTCAGTGTCTGTATGTAAGTGTCTGTATGTAAGTGTCTGTATGTAAGTGTCTCAGTGTCTGTATGTAAGTGTCTGTATGTAATTGTCTGTATGTAAGTGTCTTTATGTAAGAGTCTGTATGTAAGTGTCTGTATGTAAGTGTCTAAGTGTCTGTATGTAAGTGTCTCTATGTAAGAGTCTGTATATAAGTGTCTGTATGTAAGTGTCTAAGTGTCTGTATGTAAGTGTCTCTATGTAAGAGTCTGTATATAAGTGTCTGTATGTAAGTGTCTCAGTGTCTGTTTGTGTCAGTATGTAAGTGTCTGTATGTAAGTGTCTATGTAAGTGTCTGTATGTAAGTGCCTGTATGTAAGTGTCTGTATGTAAGTGTCTGTATGTAAGTGTCTGTATATAAGTGTGTGTATGTAAGTGTCTGTATGTAAGTGTCTCAGTATCTGTATGTAAATGTCTTTATGTAAGTGTCTGTATGTAAGTGTCTGTACGTAAGTGTCTGTATGTAAGTCTCAGTGTCTGTATGTCAGTGTGTGTTTGTAAGTGTCTGTATGTAAGTGTCTGTATGTAAGTGTCTGTATTTAAGTGTCTCAGTGTCTGTAAGTAAGTGTCTAAGTAAGTGTCTGTATGTAAGTGTCTGTATGTAAGTGTCTGTATGTTAAGTTTTGTATGTAAGTGTCTGTATGTGAATATCTCAGTGTCTGTATGTAAGTGTCTGTATGTAAGTGTCTGTATGTAAGTGTCTCAGTGTCTGTATGTAAGTGTCTGTATGTAAGTGTCTGTATGTAAGTGTCTGTATGTAAGTGTCTGTGTGTTAAGTGTCTGTATGTAAGTGTCTGTATGTAAGTATCTCAGTGTCTGTATGTAAGTTTCTGTATGTAAGTGTCTGTATGTAAGTGTCTCAGTGTCTGTATGTAAGTGTCTGTATGTAAGTGTCTGTATGTAAGTATCTGTATGTAAATGTCTGTGTGTAAGTGTCTGTATGTAAGTGTCTTAGTGTCTGTATGTAAGTGTCTGTATGTAAGTGTCTGTATGTGTCTGTATGTAAGTGTCTGTATGTAAGTGTCTGTATGTAAGTGTCTGCATGTAAGTGGCTGTATGTAAGTGTCTGTAAGTGTCTGTATGTAAGTATCTGTATGTAAGTGTCTGTATGTAAGTTTCTGTATGTAAGTGTATGTTTGTAAGTGTCCGTATGTAAGTGTCTGTATGTAAGTGCCTGTTTGTAAGTGTCTGTATGTAAGTGTCTGTATATAAGTGCCTGTATGTAAGTGTCTGTATGTAAGTGTCGCAGTGTCTGTATGTAAGTGTCTGTATGTAAGTGTCTCAGTGTCTGTATGTAAGTGTCTGTATGTAAGCTTCTGTATGTAAGTGTCTGTAAGTATTGTCTCTATGTGTCTCAGTGTCTGTATGTAAGTTTCTGTATGTAAGTGTCTGAATGTAAGTGTCTGTATGTAAGTGTCTGTATGTCAGTGTCACAGTGTCTGTATGTAAGTGTCTGTATGTAAGTGTCTGTATGTAAGTATCTGTATGTAAATGTCTGTGTGTAAGTGTCTGTATGTAAGTGTCTTAGTGTCTGTATGTAAGTGTCTGTATGTAAGTGTCTGTATGTGTCTGTATGTAAGTGTCTGTATGCAAGTGTCTGTATGTAAGTGTCTGTATGTAAGTGGCTGTATGTAAGTGTCTGTAAGTGTCTGTATGTAAGTATCTGTATGTAAGTGTCTGTATGTAAGTTTCTGTATGTAAGTGTATGTTTGTAAGTGTCTGTATGTAAGTGTCTGTATGTAAGTGCCTGTTTGTAAGTGTCTGTATGTAAGTGTGTGTATATAAGTGCATGTATGTAAGTGTCTGTATGTAAGTGTCTCAGTGTCTGTATGTAAGTGTCTGTATGTAAGTGTCTCAGTGTCTGTATGTAAGTGTCTGTATGTAAGCTTCTGTATGTAAGTGTCTGTAAGTAGTGGCTCTATGTAAGTGTCTCAGTGTCTCTATGTAAGTGTCTGTATGTAAGTGTCTGTATGTAAGTGCCTGTATGTAAGTGTCTGTATGTAAGTGTCTCAGTGTCTGTATGTAAGTGTCTGTATGTAAGTGTCTCAGTGTCTGTATGTAAGTGTCTGTATGTAAGCTTCTGTATGTAAGTGTCTGTAAGTAATGTCTCTATGTAAGTGTCTCAGTGTCTGTATGTAAGTGTCTGTATGTAAGTGTCTCAATGTAAGTGTATGTATGTAAGTGTCTGTATGTCAGTGTCACAGTGTCTGTATGTAAGTGTCTGTATGTAAGTGTCTCAGTGTCTGTATGTAAGTGTCTGTATGTAAGCATCTGTATGTGTCTATGTAAGTGTCTCAGTGTCTGTATGTAAGTGTCTGTATGTAAGTGTCTGTATGTAAGTGTCTCAGTGTCTGTATGTAAGTGAATGTAAGTGTCTGTATGTAAGTGTCTCAGTGTCTCTATGTAAGTGTATGTAAGCGTCTGTATGTAAGTGTCTATGTAAGTGTCTCAGTGTCTGTATGTAAGTGTCTGTATGTAAGTGTCTGTATGTAAGTGTCTCAGTGTCTGTATGTAAGTGTCTGTATGTAATTGTCTGTATGTAAGTGTCTTTATGTAAGAGTCTGTATGTAAGTGTCTGTATGTAAGTGTCTAAGTGTCTGTATGTAAATGTCTCTATGTAAGAGTCTGTATGTAAGTGTCTGTATGTAAGTGTCTAAGTGTCTGTATGTAAGGGTCTGTATGTAAGTGTCTATATGTAAGTGTCTGTATGTAAGTGTCTGTATGTAAGTGTCTGTATGTAAGTGTTTGTATGTAAGTGTCTGTATGTAAGTGTCTCATTGTCTGTTTGTAAGTGTCAGTATGTAAGTGTCTGTATGTAAGTGTCTATGTAAGTGTCTGTATGTAAGTGCCTGTATGTAAGTGTCTGTATGTAAGTGTCTGTATGTAAGTGTCTGTATGTAAGTGACTGTATGTAAGTGTGTGTATGTAAGTGTCTGTATGTAAGTGTCTGTATGTAAGTGTGTCAGTATCTGTATGTAAGTGTCTGTATGTAAGCTTCTGTATGTAAGTGTCTGTAAGTATTGTCTCTATGTGTCTCAGTGTCTGTATGTAAGTTTCTGTATGTAAGTGTCTGAATGTAAGTGTCTGTATGTAAGTGTCTGTATGTCAGTGTCACAGTGTCTGTATGTAAGTGTCTGTATGTAAGTGTCTGTATGTAAGTATCTGTATGTAAATGTCTGTGTGTAAGTGTCTGTATGTAAGTGTCTTAGTGTCTGTATGTAAGTGTCTGTATGTAAGTGTCTGTATGTGTCTGTATGTAAGTGTCTGTATGCAAGTGTCTGTATGTAAGTGTCTGTATGTAAGTGGCTGTATGTAAGTGTCTGTAAGTGTCTGTATGTAAGTATCTGTATGTAAGTGTCTGTATGTAAGTTTCTGTATGTAAGTGTATGTTTGTAAGTGTCTGTATGTAAGTGTCTGTATGTAAGTGCCTGTTTGTAAGTGTCTGTATGTAAGTGTGTGTATATAAGTGCATGTATGTAAGTGTCTGTATGTAAGTGTCTCAGTGTCTGTATGTAAGTGTCTGTATGTAAGTGTCTCAGTGTCTGTATGTAAGTGTCTGTATGTAAGCTTCTGTATGTAAGTGTCTGTAAGTAGTGGCTCTATGTAAGTGTCTCAGTGTCTGTATGTAAGTGTCTGTATGTAAGTGTCTGTATGTAAGTGCCTGTATGTAAGTGTCTGTATGTAAGTGTCTCAGTGTCTGTATGTAAGTGTCTGTATGTAAGTGTCTCAGTGTCTGTATGTAAGTGTCTGTATGTAAGCTTCTGTATGTAAGTGTCTGTAAGTAATGTCTCTATGTAAGTGTCTCAGTGTCTGTATGTAAGTGTCTGTATGTAAGTGTCTCAATGTAAGTGTATGTATGTAAGTGTCTGTATGTCAGTGTCACAGTGTCTGTATGTAAGTGTCTGTATGTAAGTGTCTCAGTGTCTGTATGTAAGTGTCTGTATGTAAGCATCTGTATGTGTCTATGTAAGTGTCTCAGTGTCTGTATGTAAGTGTCTGTATGTAAGTGTCTGTATGTAAGTGTCTCAGTGTCTGTATGTAAGTGAATGTAAGTGTCTGTATGTAAGTGTCTCAGTGTCTCTATGTAAGTGTATGTAAGCGTCTGTATGTAAGTGTCTATGTAAGTGTCTCAGTGTCTGTATGTAAGTGTCTGTATGTAAGTGTCTGTATGTAAGTGTCTCAGTGTCTGTATGTAAGTGTCTGTATGTAATTGTCTGTATGTAAGTGTCTTTATGTAAGAGTCTGTATGTAAGTGTCTGTATGTAAGTGTCTAAGTGTCTGTATGTAAATGTCTCTATGTAAGAGTCTGTATGTAAGTGTCTGTATGTAAGTGTCTAAGTGTCTGTATGTAAGGGTCTGTATGTAAGTGTCTATATGTAAGTGTCTGTATGTAAGTGTCTGTATGTAAGTGTCTGTATGTAAGTGTTTGTATGTAAGTGTCTGTATGTAAGTGTCTCAGTGTCTGTTTGTAAGTGTCAGTATGTAAGTGTCTGTATGTAAGTGTCTATGTAAGTGTCTGTATGTAAGTGCCTGTATGTAAGTGTCTGTATGTAAGTGTCTGTATGTAAGTGTCTGTATGTAAGTGACTGTATGTAAGTGTGTGTATGTAAGTGTCTGTATGTAAGTGTCTGTATGTAAGTGTGTCAGTATCTGTATGTAAGTGTCTGTATGTAAGTGTCTGTATGTAAGTGTCTCTATGTAAGTCTCAGAGTCTGTATGTCAGTGTGTGTTTGTAAGTGTCTGTATGTAAGTGTCTGTATGTAAGTGTCTGTATTTAAGTGTCTCAGTGTCTGTAAGTAAGTGTCTAAGTAAGTGTCTGTATGTAAGTGTCTGTATGTAAGTGTCTGTATATAAGTGTCTGTATGTAAGTGTCTGTATGTAAGTGTCTAAGTGTGTGTATGTAAGGGTCTGTATGTAAGTGTCTGTATGTAAGAGTCTGTATGTAAGTGTCTGAATGTAAGTGTCTGTATGTAAGTATCTGTATGTAAGTGTCTGTATGCAAGTGTCTGTATGTACGTGTCTTAGTGCCTGTATGTAAGTGTCTGTATGTAAGTGTCTGTATGTAAGTTTCTGTATGTAAGTGTCTCAGCGTCTGTATGTGTCTGTATGTAAGTGTCTGTATGTAAGTGTCTGTATGTAAGTGGCTGTATGTAAGTGTCCGTATGTAAGTGTCTGTATGTAAGTGTCTGTATGTGTCTGTATGTAAGTGTCTGTATGTAAGTGTCTGTATGTAAGTGTCTGTATGTAAGTGTCTGTATGTTAAGTGTCTGTATGTAAGTGTCTGTATGTAAGTATCTCTGTGTCTGTATGTAAGTTTCTGTATGTAAGTGTCTGTTTGTAAGTGTCTCAGTGTCTGTATGTAAGTGTCTGTATGTAAGTGTCTGTATGTAAGTGGCTGTATGTAAGTGGCTGTATGTAAGTGTCCGTATGTAAGTGTCTGTATGTAAGTGTCTGTATGTGTCTGTATGTAAGTGTCTGTATGTAAGTGTCTGTATGTAAATGTCTGTATGTAAGTGTCTGTATGTTAAGTGTCTGTATGTAAGTGTCTGTATGTAAGTATCTCTGTGTCTGTATGTAAGCATCTGTATGTAAGTGTCTGTATTTAAGTGTCTCAGTGCCTGTTTGTAAGTGTCTGTATGTAAGTGTGTGTATATAAGTGCATGTATGTAAGTGTATGTATGTAAGTGTCTCAGTGTCTGTATGTACGTGTCTGTATGTAAGTGTCTGTATGTAAGTGTCTGTATATAAGTGTGTGTATGTAAGTGTCTGTATGTAAGTGTCTCAGTATCTGTATGTAAATGTCTTTATGTAAGTGTCTGTATGTAAGTGTCTGTACGTAAGTGTCTGTATGTAAGTCTCAGTGTCTGTATGTCAGTGTGTGTTTGTAAGTGTCTGTATGTAAGTGTCTGTATGTAAGTGTCTGTATTTAAGTGTCTCAGTGTCTGTAAGTAAGTGTCTAAGTAAGTGTCTGTATGTAAGTGTCTGTATGTAAGTGTCTGTATGTTAAGTTTTGTATGTAAGTGTCTGTATGTGAATATCTCAGTGTCTGTATGTAAGTGTCTGTATGTAAGTGTCTGTATGTAAGTGTCTCAGTGTCTGTATGTAAGTGTCTGTATGTAAGTGTCTGTATGTAAGTGTCTGTGTGTTAAGTGTCTGTATGTAAGTGTCTGTATGTAAGTATCTCAGTGTCTGTATGTAAGTTTCTGTATGTAAGTGTCTGTATGTAAGTGTCTCAGTGTCTGTATGTAAGTGTCTGTATGTAAGTGTCTGTATGTAAGTATCTGTATGTAAATGTCTGTGTGTAAGTGTCTGTATGTAAGTGTCTTAGTGTCTGTATGTAAGTGTCTGTATGTAAGTGTCTGTATGTGTCTGTATGTAAGTGTCTGTATGTAAGTGTCTGTATGTAAGTGTCTGCATGTAAGTGGCTGTATGTAAGTGTCTGTAAGTGTCTGTATGTAAGTATCTGTATGTAAGTGTCTGTATGTAAGTTTCTGTATGTAAGTGTATGTTTGTAAGTGTCCGTATGTAAGTGTCTGTATGTAAGTGCCTGTTTGTAAGTGTCTGTATGTAAGTGTCTGTATATAAGTGCCTGTATGTAAATGTCTGTATGTAAGTGTCGCAGTGTCTGTATGTAAGTGTCTGTATGTAAGTGTCTCAGTGTCTGTATGTAAGTGTCTGTATGTAAGCTTCTGTATGTAAGTGTCTGTAAGTATTGTCTCTATGTGTCTCAGTGTCTGTATGTAAGTTTCTGTATGTAAGTGTCTGAATGTAAGTGTCTGTATGTAAGTGTCTGTATGTCAGTGTCACAGTGTCTGTATGTAAGTGTCTGTATGTAAGTGTCTGTATGTAAGTATCTGTATGTAAATGTCTGTGTGTAAGTGTCTGTATGTAAGTGTCTTAGTGTCTGTATGTAAGTGTCTGTATGTAAGTGTCTGTATGTGTCTGTATGTAAGTGTCTGTATGCAAGTGTCTGTATGTAAGTGTCTGTATGTAAGTGGCTGTATGTAAGTGTCTGTAAGTGTCTGTATGTAAGTATCTGTATGTAAGTGTCTGTATGTAAGTTTCTGTATGAAAGTGTATGTTTGTAAGTGTCTGTATGTAAGTGTCTGTATGTAAGTGCCTGTTTGTAAGTGTCTGTATGTAAGTGTGTGTATATAAGTGCATGTATGTAAGTGTCTGTATGTAAGTGTCTCAGTGTCTGTATGTAAGTGTCTGTATGTAAGTGTCTCAGTGTCTGTATGTAAGTGTCTGTATGTAAGCTTCTGTATGTAAGTGTCTGTAAGTAGTGGCTCTATGTAAGTGTCTCAGTGTCTGTATGTAAGTGTCTGTATGTAAGTGTCTGTATGTAAGTGCCTGTATGTAAGTGTCTGTATGTAAGTGTCTCAGTGTCTGTATGTAAGTGTCTGTATGTAAGTGTCTCAGTGTCTGTATGTAAGTGTCTGTATGTAAGCTTCTGTATGTAAGTGTCTGTAAGTAATGTCTCTATGTAAGTGTCTCAGTGTCTGTATGTAAGTGTCTGTATGTAAGTGTCTCAATGTAAGTGTATGTATGTAAGTGTCTGTATGTCAGTGTCACAGTGTCTGTATGTAAGTGTCTGTATGTAAGTGTCTCAGTGTCTGTATGTAAGTGTCTGTATGTAAGCATCTGTATGTGTCTATGTAAGTGTCTCAGTGTCTGTATGTAAGTGTCTGTATGTAAGTGTCTGTATGTAAGTGTCTCAGTGTCTGTATGTAAGTGAATGTAAGTGTCTGTATGTAAGTGTCTCAGTGTCTCTATGTAAGTGTATGTAAGCGTCTGTATGTAAGTGTCTATGTAAGTGTCTCAGTGTCTGTATGTAAGTGTCTGTATGTAAGTGTCTGTATGTAAGTGTCTCAGTGTCTGTATGTAAGTGTCTGTATGTAATTGTCTGTATGTAAGTGTCTTTATGTAAGAGTCTGTATGTAAGTGTCTGTATGTAAGTGTCTAAGTGTCTGTATGTAAATGTCTCTATGTAAGAGTCTGTATGTAAGTGTCTGTATGTAAGTGTCTAAGTGTCTGTATGTAAGGGTCTGTATGTAAGTGTCTATATGTAAGTGTCTGTATGTAAGTGTCTGTATGTAAGTGTCTGTATGTAAGTGTTTGTATGTAAGTGTCTGTATGTAAGTGTCTCAGTGTCTGTTTGTAAGTGTCAGTATGTAAGTGTCTGTATGTAAGTGTCTATGTAAGTGTCTGTATGTAAGTGCCTGTATGTAAGTGTCTGTATGTAAGTGTCTGTATGTAAGTGGCTGTATGTAAGTGTCTGTATGTAAGTGTGTCAGTATCTGTATGTAAGTGTCTGTATGTAAGTGTCTGTATGTAAGTGTCTCTATGTAAGTCTCAGTGTCTGTATGTCAGTGTGTGTTTGTAAGTGTCTGTATGTAAGTGTCTGTATGTAAGTGTCTGTATTTAAGTGTCTCAGTGTCTGTAAGTAAGTGTCTAAGTAAGTGTCTGTATGTAAGTGTCTGTATGTAAGTGTCTGTATATAAGTGTCTGTATGTAAGTGTCTGTATGTAAGTGTCTAAGTGTGTGTATGTAAGGGTCTGTATGTAAGTGTCTGTATGTAAGAGTCTGTATGTAAGTGTCTGAATGTAAGTGTCTGTATGTAAGTATCTGTATGTAAGTGTCTGTATGCAAGTGTCTGTATGTACGTGTCTTAGTGCCTGTATGTAAGTGTCTGTATGTAAGTGTCTGTATGTAAGTGTCTGTATGTAAGTGTCTCAGCGTCTGTATGTGTCTGTATGTAAGTGTCTGTATGTAAGTGTCTGTATGTAAGTGGCTGTATGTAAGTGTCCGTATGTAAGTGTCTGTATGTAAGTGTCTGTATGTGTCTGTATGTAAGTGTCTGTATGTAAGTGTCTGTATGTAAGTGTCTGTATGTAAGTGTCTGTATGTTAAGTGTCTGTATGTAAGTGTCTGTATGTAAGTATCTCTGTGTCTGTATGTAAGTTTCTGTATGTAAGTGTCTGTTTGTAAGTGTCTCAGTGTCTGTATGTAAGTGTCTGTATGTAAGTGTCTGTATGTAAGTGGCTGTATGTAAGTGGCTGTATGTAAGTGTCCGTATGTAAGTGTCTGTATGTAAGTGTCTGTATGTGTCTGTATGTAAGTGTCTGTATGTAAGTGTCTGTATGTAAATGTCTGTATGTAAGTGTCTGTATGTTAAGTGTCTGTATGTAAGTGTCTGTATGTAAGTATCTCAGTGTCTGTATGTAAGCATCTGTATGTAAGTGTCTGTATTTAAGTGTCTCAGTGCCTGTTTGTAAGTGTCTGTATGTAAGTGTGTGTATATAAGTGCATGTATGTAAGTGTATGTATGTAAGTGTCTCAGTGTCTGTATGTAAGTGTCTGTATGTAAGTGTCTCAGTGTCTGTATGTAAGTGTCTGTATGTAAGCTTCTGTATGTAAGTGTCTGTAAGTAGTGGCTCTATGTAAGTGTCTCAGTGTCTGTATGTAAGTGTCTGTATGTAAGTGTCTCAATGTAAGTGTATGTATGTAAGTGTCTGTATGTCAGTGTCACAGTGTCTGTATGTAAGTGTCTGTATGTAAGTGTCTCAGTGTCTGTATGTAAGTGTCTGTATGTAAGCATCTGTATGTGTCTATGTAAGTGTCTCAGTGTCTGTATGTAAGTGTCTGTATGTAAGTGTCTGTATGTAAGTGTCTCAGTGTCTGTATGTAAGTGTATGTAAGTGTCTGTATGTAAGTGTCTCAGTGTCTCTATGTAAGTGTATGTAAGCGTCTGTATGTAAGTGTCTATGTAAGTGTCTCAGTGTCTGTATGTAAGTGTCTGTATGTAAGTGTCTGTATGTAAGTGTCTCAGTGTCTGTATGTAAGTGTCTGTATGTAATTGTCTGTATGTAAGTGTCTTTATGTAAGAGTCTGTATGTAAGTGTCTGTATGTAAGTGTCTAAGTGTCTGTATGTAAGTGTCTCTATGTAAGAGTCTGTATATAAGTGTCTGTATGTAAGTATCTAAGTGTCTGTATGTAAGTGTCTCTATGTAAGAGTCTGTATATAAGTGTCTGTATGTAAGTGTCTCAGTGTCTGTTTGTGTCAGTATGTAAGTGTCTGTATGTAAGTGTCTATGTAAGTGTCTGTATGTAAGTGCCTGTATGTAAGTGTCTGTATGTAAGTGTCTGTATGTAAGTGTGTGTATGTAAGTGTCTGTATGTAAGTGTCTGTATGTAAGTGTCTCAGTATCTGTATGTAAATGTCTTTATGTAAGTGTCTGTATGTAAGTGTCTGTACGTAAGTGTCTGTATGTAAGTCTCAGTGTCTGTATGTCAGTGTGTGTTTGTAAGTGTCTGTATGTAAGTGTCTGTATGTAAGTGTCTGTATTTAAGTGTTTCAGTGTTTGTAAGTAAGTGTCTGTATGTAAGTGTTTGTAAGTAAGTGTCTGTATGTAAGTGTTTGTAAGTAAGTGTCTGTATGTAAGTGTCTGTATGTAAGTGTCTGTATGTTAACTGTTTGTATGTAAGTGTCTGTATGTGAATATCTCAGTGTCTGTATGTAAGTGTCTGTATGTAAGTGTCTGTATGTACGTGTCTCAGTGTCTGTATGTAAGTGTCTGTATGTAAGTGTCTGTATGTAAGTGTCTGTATGTAAGTGTCTGTGTGTTAAGTGTCTGTATGTAAGTGTCTGTATGTAAGTATCTCAGTGTCTGTATGTAAGTTTCTGTATGTAAGTGGCTGTATGTAAGTGTCTCAGTGTCTGTATGTAAGTGTCTGTATGTAAGTGTCTGTATGTAAGTATCTGTATGTAAATTGCTGTGTGTAAGTGTCTGTATGTAAGTGTCTTAGTGTCTGTATGTAAGTGTCTGTATGTAAGTGTCTGTATGTGTCTGTATGTAAGTGTCTGTATGTAAGTGTCTGTATGTAAGTGTCTGCATGTAAGTGGCTGTATGTAAGTGTCTGTAAGTGTCTGTATGTAAGTATCTGTATGTAAGTGTCTGTATGTAAGTTTCTGTATGTAAGTGTATGTTTGTAAGTGTCTGTATGTAAGTGTCTGTATGTAAGTGCCTGTTTGTAAGTGTCTGTAAGTAGTGTCTCTATGTGTCTCAGTGTCTGTATGTAAGTTTCTGTAAGTGTCTGAATGTAAGTGTCTGTATGTAAGTGTCTGTATGTCAGTGTCACAGTGTCTGTATGTAAGTGTCTGTATGTAAGTGTCTGTATGTAAGTATCTGTATGTAAATGTCTGTGTGTAAGTGTCTGTATGTAAGTGTCTTAGTGTCTGTATGTAAGTGTCTGTATGTGTCTGTATGTAAGTGTCTGTATGTAAGTGTGTGTATATAAGTGCATGTATGTAAGTGTCTGTATGTAAGTGTCTCAGTGTCTGTATGTAAGTGTCTGTATGTAAGTGTCTCAGTGTCTGTATGTAAGTGTCTGTATGTAAGCTTCTGTATGTAAGTGTCTGTAAGTAGTGGCTCTATGTAAGTGTCTCAGTGTCTGTATGTAAGTGTCTGTATGTAAGTGTCTGTATGTAAGTGCCTGTATGTAAATGTCTCAGTGTCTGTATGTAAGTGTATGTAAGAGTCTGTATGTAAGTGTCTATGTAAGTGTCTCAGTGTCTGTATGTAAGTGTCTGTATGTAAGTGACTGTATGTAAGTGTCTTAGTGTCTGTATGTAAGTGTCTGTATGTAATTGTCTGTGTGTAAGTGTCTTTATGTAAGAGTCTGTATGTAAGTGTCTGTATGTAAGTGTCTAAGTGTCTGTATGTAAGTGTCTTTATGTAAGAGTCTGTATGTAAGTGTCTGTATGTAAGTGTCTAAGTGTGTGTATGTAAGGGTCTGTATGTAAGTGTCTGTATGTAAGTGTCTGTATGTAAGTTTCTGTATGTAAGTGTTTGTATGTAAGTGTCTGTATGTAAGTGTCTCAGTGTCTGTTTGTGTCAGTATGTAAGTGTCTGTATGTAAGTGTCTATGTAAGTGTCTGTATGTAAGTGCCTGTATGTAAGTGTCTGTATGTAAGTGTCTGTATGTAAGTGTCTGTATTTAAGTGTGTGTATGTAAGTGTCTGTATGTAAGTGTCTGTATGTAAGTGTCTCAGTATCTGTATGTAAATGTCTTTATGTAAGTGTCTGTATGTAAGTGTCTGTACGTAAGTGTCTGTATGTAAGTCTCAGTGTCTGTATGTCAGTGTGTGTTTGTAAGTGTCTGTATGTAAGTGTCTGTATGTAAGTGTCTAAGTAAGTGTCTGTATGTAAGTGTCTGTATGTAAGTGTCTGTATGTTAAGTGTTTGTATGTAAGTGTCTGTATGTGAATATCTCAGTGTCTGTATGTAAGTGTCTGTATGTAAGTGTCTGTATGTAAGTGTCTCAGTGTCTGTATGTAAGTGTCTGTATGTAAGTATCTGTATGTAAGTGTCTGTATGTAGTGTCTGTGTGTTAAGTGTCTGTATGTAAGTGTCTGTATGTAAGTATCTCAGTGTCTGTATGTAAGTTTCTGTATGTAAGTGTCTGTATGTAAGTGTCTCAGTGTCTGTATGTAAGTGTCTGTATGTAAGTGTCTGTATGTAAGTATCTGTATGTAAATGTCTGTGTGTAAGTGTCTGTATGTAAGTGTCTTAGTGTCTGTATGTAAGTGTCTGTATGTAAGTGTCTGTATGTGTCTGTATGTAAGTGTCTGTATGTAAGTGTCTGCATGTAAGTGGCTGTATGTAAGTGTCTGTAAGTGTCTGTATGTAAGTATCTGTATGTAAGTGTCTGTATGTAAGTTTCTTTATGTAAGTGTATGTTTGTAAGTGTCTGTATGTAAGTGTCTGTATATAATTGCCTGTATGTAAGTGTCTGTATGTAAGTGTCTCAGTGTCTGTATGTAAGTGTCTGTATGTAAGTGTCTCAGTGTCTGTATGTAAGTGTCTGTATGTAAGCTTCTGTATGTAAGTGTCTGTAAGTAGTGTCTCTATGTGTCTCAGTGTCTGTATGTAAGTTTCTGTATGTAAGTGTCTGAATGTAAGTGTCTGTATGTAAGTGTCTGTATGTCAGTGTCACAGTGTCTGTATGTAAGTGTCTGTATGTAAGTATCTCAGTGTCTGTATGTAAGTTTCTGTATGTAAGTGGCTGTATGTAAGTGTCTCAGTGTCTGTATGTAAGTGTCTGTATGTAAGTATCTGTATGTAAATTGCTGTGTGTAAGTGTCTGTATGTAAGTGTCTTAGTGTCTGTATGTAAGTGTCTGTATGTAAGTGTCTGTATGTGTCTGTATGTAAGTGTCTGTATGTAAGTGTCTGTATGTAAGTGTCTGCATGTAAGTGGCTGTATGTAAGTGTCTGTAAGTGTCTGTATGTAAGTATCTGTATGTAAGTGTCTGTATGTAAGTTTCTGTATGTAAGTGTATGTTTGTAAGTGTCTGTATGTAAGTGTCTGTATGTAAGTGCCTGTTTGTAAGTGTCTGTAAGTAGTGTCTCTATGTGTCTCAGTGTCTGTATGTAAGTTTCTGTAAGTGTCTGAATGTAAGTGTCTGTATGTAAGTGTCTGTATGTCAGTGTCACAGTGTCTGTATGTAAGTGTCTGTATGTAAGTGTCTGTATGTAAGTATCTGTATGTAAATGTCTGTGTGTAAGTGTCTGTATGTAAGTGTCTTAGTGTCTGTATGTAAGTGTCTGTATGTAAGTGTCTGTATGTGTCTGTATGTAAGTGTCTGTATGCAAGTGTCTGTATGTAAGTGTCTGTATGTAAGTGGCTGTATGTAAGTGTCTGTAAGTGTCTGTATGTAAGTATCTGTATGTAAGTGTCTGTATGGAAGTTTCTGTATGTAAGTGTATGTTTGTACGTGTCTGTATGTAAGTGTCTGTATGTAAGTGCCTGTTTGTAAGTGTCTGTATGTAAGTGTGTGTATATAAGTGCATGTATGTAAGTGTCTGTATGTAAGTGTCTCAGTGTCTGTATGTAAGTGTCTGTATGTAAGTGTCTCAGTGTCTGTATGTAAGTGTCTGTATGTAAGCTTCTGTATGTAAGTGTCTGTAAGTAGTGGCTCTATGTAAGTGTCTCAGTGTCTGTATGTAAGTGTCTGTATGTAAGTGTCTGTATGTAAGTGCCTGTATGTAAATGTCTCAGTGTCTGTATGTAAGTGTATGTAAGAGTCTGTATGTAAGTGTCTATGTAAGTGTCTCAGTGTCTGTATGTAAGTGTCTGTATGTAAGTGACTGTATGTAAGTGTCTTAGTGTCTGTATGTAAGTGTCTGTATGTAATTGTCTGTGTGTAAGTGTCTTTATGTAAGAGTCTGTATGTAAGTGTCTGTATGTAAGTGTCTAAGTGTCTGTATGTAAGTGTCTTTATGTAAGAGTCTGTATGTAAGTGTCTGTATGTAAGTGTCTAAGTGTGTGTATGTAAGGGTCTGTATGTAAGTGTCTGTATGTAAGTGTCTGTATGTAAGTTTCTGTATGTAAGTGTTTGTATGTAAGTGTCTGTATGTAAGTGTCTCAGTGTCTGTTTGTGTCAGTATGTAAGTGTCTGTATGTAAGTGTCTATGTAAGTGTCTGTATGTAAGTGCCTGTATGTAAGTGTCTGTATGTAAGTGTCTGTATGTAAGTGTCTGTATTTAAGTGTGTGTATGTAAGTGTCTGTATGTAAGTGTCTGTATGTAAGTGTCTCAGTATCTGTATGTAAATGTCTTTATGTAAGTGTCTGTATGTAAGTGTCTGTACGTAAGTGTCTGTATGTAAGTCTCAGTGTCTGTATGTCAGTGTGTGTTTGTAAGTGTCTGTATGTAAGTGTCTGTATGTAAGTGTCTAAGTAAGTGTCTGTATGTAAGTGTCTGTATGTAAGTGTCTGTATGTTAAGTGTTTGTATGTAAGTGTCTGTATGTGAATATCTCAGTGTCTGTATGTAAGTGTCTGTATGTAAGTGTCTGTATGTAAGTGTCTCAGTGTCTGTATGTAAGTGTCTGTATGTAAGTGTCTGTATGTAAGTGTCTGTATGTAGTGTCTGTGTGTTAAGTGTCTGTATGTAAGTGTCTGTATGTAAGTATCTCAGTGTCTGTATGTAAGTTTCTGTATGTAAGTGTCTGTATGTAAGTGTCTCAGTGTCTGTATGTAAGTGTCTGTATGTAAGTGTCTGTATGTAAGTATCTGTATGTAAATGTCTGTGTGTAAGTGTCTGTATGTAAGTGTCTTAGTGTCTGTATGTAAGTGTCTGTATGTAAGTGTCTGTATGTGTCTGTATGTAAGTGTCTGTATGTAAGTGTCTGCATGTAAGTGGCTGTATGTAAGTGTCTGTAAGTGTCTGTATGTAAGTATCTGTATGTAAGTGTCTGTATGTAAGTTTCTTTATGTAAGTGTATGTTTGTAAGTGTCTGTATGTAAGTGTCTGTATATAATTGCCTGTATGTAAGTGTCTGTATGTAAGTGTCTCAGTGTCTGTATGTAAGTGTCTGTATGTAAGTGTCTCAGTGTCTGTATGTAAGTGTCTGTATGTAAGCTTCTGTATGTAAGTGTCTGTAAGTAGTGTCTCTATGTGTCTCAGTGTCTGTATGTAAGTTTCTGTATGTAAGTGTCTGAATGTAAGTGTCTGTATGTAAGTGTCTGTATGTCAGTGTCACAGTGTCTGTATGTAAGTGTCTGTATGTAAGTGTCTCAGTGTCTGTATGTAAGTGTCTGTATGTAATTGTCTGTGTGTAAGTGTCTTTATGTAAGAGTCTGTATGTAAGTGTCTGTATGTAAGTGTCTGTATGTAAGTGTCTCAGTGTCTGTATGTAAGTGTATGTAAGTGTCTGTATGTAAGTGTCTGTATGTAAGTGTCTCAGTGTCTGTATGTAAGTGTATGTAAGCGTCTGTATGTAAGTGTCTATGTAAGTGTCTCAGTGTCTGTATGTAAGTGTCTGTATGTAAGTGTCTGTATGTAAGTGTCTGTATGTAAGTGTCTGTATATAAGTGTCTGTATGTAAGTGTCTCAGTATCTGTATGTAAATGTCTTTATGTAAGTGTCTGTATGTAAGTGTCTCAGTGTTTGTGTCAGTATGTAAGTGTCTGTTTGTAAGTGTCTGTATGTAAGTGTCTATGTAAGTGTCTCAGTGTCTGTATGTAAGTGTCTGTATGTAAGTGTCTGTATGTAAGTGTCTTAATGTCTGTATGTAAGTGTCTGTATGTAATTGTCTGTATGTAAGTGTCTTTATGTAAGAGTCTGTATGTAAGTGTCTGTATGTAAGTGTCTAAGTGTCTGTATGTAAGTGTCTTTATGTAAGAGTCTGTATGTAAGTGTCTGTATGTAAGTGTCTAAGTGTGTGTATGTAAGGGTCTGTATGTAAGTGTCTGTATGTAAGTGTCTGTATGTAAGTGTCTGTATGTAAGTGTTTGTATGTAAGTGTCTGTATGTAAGTGTCTCAGTGTCTGTTTGTGTCAGTATGTAAGTGTCTGTATGTAAGTGTCTATGTAAGTGTCTGTATGTAAGTGCCTGTATGTAAGTGTCTGTATGTAAGTGTGTGTATATAAGTGCATGTATGTAAGTGTATGTATGTAAGTGTCTCAGTGTCTGTATGTAAGTGTCTGTATGTAAGTGTCTCAGTGTCTGTATGTAAGTGTCTGTATGTAAGCTTCTGTATGTAAGTGTCTGTAAGTAGTGGCTCTATGTAAGTGTCTCAGTGTCTGTATGTAAGTGTCTGTATGTAAGTGTCTCAATGTAAGTGTATGTATGTAAGTGTCTGTATGTCAGTGTCACAGTGTCTGTATGTAAGTGTCTGTATGTAAGTGTCTCAGTGTCTGTATGTAAGTGTCTGTATGTAAGCATCTGTATGTGTCTATGTAAGTGTCTCAGTGTCTGTATGTAAGTGTCTGTATGTAAGTGTCTGTATGTAAGTGTCTCAGTGTCTGTATGTAAGTGTATGTAAGTGTCTGTATGTAAGTGTCTCAGTGTCTCTATGTAAGTGTATGTAAGCGTCTGTATGTAAGTGTCTATGTAAGTGTCTCAGTGTCTGTATGTAAGTGTCTGTATGTAAGTGTCTGTATGTAAGTGTCTCAGTGTCTGTATGTAAGTGTCTGTATGTAATTGTCTGTATGTAAGTGTCTTTATGTAAGAGTCTGTATGTAAGTGTCTGTATGTAAGTGTCTAAGTGTCTGTATGTAAGTGTCTCTATGTAAGAGTCTGTATATAAGTGTCTGTATGTAAGTATCTAAGTGTCTGTATGTAAGTGTCTCTATGTAAGAGTCTGTATATAAGTGTCTGTATGTAAGTGTCTCAGTGTCTGTTTGTGTCAGTATGTAAGTGTCTGTATGTAAGTGTCTATGTAAGTGTCTGTATGTAAGTGCCTGTATGTAAGTGTCTGTATGTAAGTGTCTGTATGTAAGTGTGTGTATGTAAGTGTCTGTATGTAAGTGTCTGTATGTAAGTGTCTCAGTATCTGTATGTAAATGTCTTTATGTAAGTGTCTGTATGTAAGTGTCTGTACGTAAGTGTCTGTATGTAAGTCTCAGTGTCTGTATGTCAGTGTGTGTTTGTAAGTGTCTGTATGTAAGTGTCTGTATGTAAGTGTCTGTATTTAAGTGTTTCAGTGTTTGTAAGTAAGTGTCTGTATGTAAGTGTTTGTAAGTAAGTGTCTGTATGTAAGTGTTTGTAAGTAAGTGTCTGTATGTAAGTGTCTGTATGTAAGTGTCTGTATGTTAACTGTTTGTATGTAAGTGTCTGTATGTGAATATCTCAGTGTCTGTATGTAAGTGTCTGTATGTAAGTGTCTGTATGTACGTGTCTCAGTGTCTGTATGTAAGTGTCTGTATGTAAGTGTCTGTATGTAAGTGTCTGTATGTAAGTGTCTGTGTGTTAAGTGTCTGTATGTAAGTGTCTGTATGTAAGTATCTCAGTGTCTGTATGTAAGTTTCTGTATGTAAGTGGCTGTATGTAAGTGTCTCAGTGTCTGTATGTAAGTGTCTGTATGTAAGTGTCTGTATGTAAGTATCTGTATGTAAATTGCTGTGTGTAAGTGTCTGTATGTAAGTGTCTTAGTGTCTGTATGTAAGTGTCTGTATGTAAGTGTCTGTATGTGTCTGTATGTAAGTGTCTGTATGTAAGTGTCTGTATGTAAGTGTCTGCATGTAAGTGGCTGTATGTAAGTGTCTGTAAGTGTCTGTATGTAAGTATCTGTATGTAAGTGTCTGTATGTAAGTTTCTGTATGTAAGTGTATGTTTGTAAGTGTCTGTATGTAAGTGTCTGTATGTAAGTGCCTGTTTGTAAGTGTCTGTAAGTAGTGTCTCTATGTGTCTCAGTGTCTGTATGTAAGTTTCTGTAAGTGTCTGAATGTAAGTGTCTGTATGTAAGTGTCTGTATGTCAGTGTCACAGTGTCTGTATGTAAGTGTCTGTATGTAAGTGTCTGTATGTAAGTATCTGTATGTAAATGTCTGTGTGTAAGTGTCTGTATGTAAGTGTCTTAGTGTCTGTATGTAAGTGTCTGTATGTAAGTGTCTGTATGTGTCTGTATGTAAGTGTCTGTATGCAAGTGTCTGTATGTAAGTGTCTGTATGTAAGTGGCTGTATGTAAGTGTCTGTAAGTGTCTGTATGTAAGTATCTGTATGTAAGTGTCTGTATGGAAGTTTCTGTATGTAAGTGTATGTTTGTAAGTGTCTGTATGTAAGTGTCTGTATGTAAGTGCCTGTTTGTAAGTGTCTGTATGTAAGTGTGTGTATATAAGTGCATGTATGTAAGTGTCTGTATGTAAGTGTCTCAGTGTCTGTATGTAAGTGTCTGTATGTAAGTGTCTCAGTGTCTGTATGTAAGTGTCTGTATGTAAGCTTCTGTATGTAAGTGTCTGTAAGTAGTGGCTCTATGTAAGTGTCTCAGTGTCTGTATGTAAGTGTCTGTATGTAAGTGTCTGTATGTAAGTGCCTGTATGTAAATGTCTCAGTGTCTGTATGTAAGTGTATGTAAGAGTCTGTATGTAAGTGTCTATGTAAGTGTCTCAGTGTCTGTATGTAAGTGTCTGTATGTAAGTGACTGTATGTAAGTGTCTTAGTGTCTGTATGTAAGTGTCTGTATGTAATTGTCTGTGTGTAAGTGTCTTTATGTAAGAGTCTGTATGTAAGTGTCTGTATGTAAGTGTCTAAGTGTCTGTATGTAAGTGTCTTTATGTAAGAGTCTGTATGTAAGTGTCTGTATGTAAGTGTCTAAGTGTGTGTATGTAAGGGTCTGTATGTAAGTGTCTGTATGTAAGTGTCTGTATGTAAGTTTCTGTATGTAAGTGTTTGTATGTAAGTGTCTGTATGTAAGTGTCTCAGTGTCTGTTTGTGTCAGTATGTAAGTGTCTGTATGTAAGTGTCTATGTAAGTGTCTGTATGTAAGTGCCTGTATGTAAGTGTCTGTATGTAAGTGTCTGTATGTAAGTGTCTGTATTTAAGTGTGTGTATGTAAGTGTCTGTATGTAAGTGTCTGTATGTAAGTGTCTCAGTATCTGTATGTAAATGTCTTTATGTAAGTGTCTGTATGTAAGTGTCTGTACGTAAGTGTCTGTATGTAAGTCTCAGTGTCTGTATGTCAGTGTGTGTTTGTAAGTGTCTGTATGTAAGTGTCTGTATGTAAGTGTCTAAGTAAGTGTCTGTATGTAAGTGTCTGTATGTAAGTGTCTGTATGTTAAGTGTTTGTATGTAAGTGTCTGTATGTGAATATCTCAGTGTCTGTATGTAAGTGTCTGTATGTAAGTGTCTGTATGTAAGTGTCTCAGTGTCTGTATGTAAGTGTCTGTATGTAAGTGTCTGTATGTAAGTGTCTGTATGTAGTGTCTGTGTGTTAAGTGTCTGTATGTAAGTGTCTGTATGTAAGTATCTCAGTGTCTGTATGTAAGTTTCTGTATGTAAGTGTCTGTATGTAAGTGTCTCAGTGTCTCTATGTAAGTGTCTGTATGTAAGTGTCTGTATGTAAGTATCTGTATGTAAATGTCTGTGTGTAAGTGTCTGTATGTAAGTGTCTTAGTGTCTGTATGTAAGTGTCTGTATGTAAGTGTCTGTATGTGTCTGTATGTAAGTGTCTGTATGTAAGTGTCTGCATGTAAGTGGCTGTATGTAAGTGTCTGTAAGTGTCTGTATGTAAGTATCTGTATGTAAGTGTCTGTATGTAAGTTTCTTTATGTAAGTGTATGTTTGTAAGTGTCTGTATGTAAGTGTCTGTATATAATTGCCTGTATGTAAGTGTCTGTATGTAAGTGTCTCAGTGTCTGTATGTAAGTGTCTCAGTGTCTGTATGTAAGTGTCTGTATGTAAGCTTCTGTATGTAAGTGTCTGTAAGTAGTGTCTCTATGTGTCTCAGTGTCTGTATGTAAGTTTCTGTATGTAAGTGTCTGAATGTAAGTGTCTGTATGTAAGTGTCTGTATGTCAGTGTCACAGTGTCTGTATGTAAGTGTCTGTATGTAAGTATCTCAGTGTCTGTATGTAAGTTTCTGTATGTAAGTGGCTGTATGTAAGTGTCTCAGTGTCTGTATGTAAGTGTCTGTATGTAAGTGTCTGTATGTAAGTATCTGTATGTAAATTGCTGTGTGTAAGTGTCTGTATGTAAGTGTCTTAGTGTCTGTATGTAAGTGTCTGTATGTAAGTGTCTGTATGTGTCTGTATGTAAGTGTCTGTATGTAAGTGTCTGTATGTAAGTGTCTGCATGTAAGTGGCTGTATGTAAGTGTCTGTAAGTGTCTGTATGTAAGTATCTGTATGTAAGTGTCTGTATGTAAGTTTCTGTATGTAAGTGTATGTTTGTAAGTGTCTGTATGTAAGTGTCTGTATGTAAGTGCCTGTTTGTAAGTGTCTGTAAGTAGTGTCTCTATGTGTCTCAGTGTCTGTATGTAAGTTTCTGTAAGTGTCTGAATGTAAGTGTCTGTATGTAAGTGTCTGTATGTCAGTGTCACAGTGTCTGTATGTAAGTGTCTGTATGTAAGTGTCTGTATGTAAGTATCTGTATGTAAATGTCTGTGTGTAAGTGTCTGTATGTAAGTGTCTTAGTGTCTGTATGTAAGTGTCTGTATGTAAGTGTCTGTATGTGTCTGTATGTAAGTGTCTGTATGCAAGTGTCTGTATGTAAGTGTCTGTATGTAAGTGGCTGTATGTAAGTGTCTGTAAGTGTCTGTATGTAAGTATCTGTATGTAAGTGTCTGTATGGAAGTTTCTGTATGTAAGTGTATGTTTGTAAGTGTCTGTATGTAAGTGTCTGTATGTAAGTGCCTGTTTGTAAGTGTCTGTATGTAAGTGTGTGTATATAAGTGCATGTATGTAAGTGTCTGTATGTAAGTGTCTCAGTGTCTGTATGTAAGTGTCTGTATGTAAGTGTCTCAGTGTCTGTATGTAAGTGTCTGTATGTAAGCTTCTGTATGTAAGTGTCTGTAAGTAGTGGCTCTATGTAAGTGTCTCAGTGTCTGTATGTAAGTGTCTGTATGTAAGTGTCTGTATGTAAGTGCCTGTATGTAAATGTCTCAGTGTCTGTATGTAAGTGTATGTAAGAGTCTGTATGTAAGTGTCTATGTAAGTGTCTCAGTGTCTGTATGTAAGTGTCTGTATGTAAGTGACTGTATGTAAGTGTCTTAGTGTCTGTATGTAAGTGTCTGTATGTAATTGTCTGTGTGTAAGTGTCTTTATGTAAGAGTCTGTATGTAAGTGTCTGTATGTAAGTGTCTAAGTGTCTGTATGTAAGTGTCTTTATGTAAGAGTCTGTATGTAAGTGTCTGTATGTAAGTGTCTAAGTGTGTGTATGTAAGGGTCTGTATGTAAGTGTCTGTATGTAAGTGTCTGTATGTAAGTTTCTGTATGTAAGTGTTTGTATGTAAGTGTCTGTATGTAAGTGTCTCAGTGTCTGTTTGTGTCAGTATGTAAGTGTCTGTATGTAAGTGTCTATGTAAGTGTCTGTATGTAAGTGCCTGTATGTAAGTGTCTGTATGTAAGTGTCTGTATGTAAGTGTCTGTATTTAAGTGTGTGTATGTAAGTGTCTGTATGTAAGTGTCTGTATGTAAGTGTCTCAGTATCTGTATGTAAATGTCTTTATGTAAGTGTCTGTATGTAAGTGTCTGTACGTAAGTGTCTGTATGTAAGTCTCAGTGTCTGTATGTCAGTGTGTGTTTGTAAGTGTCTGTATGTAAGTGTCTGTATGTAAGTGTCTAAGTAAGTGTCTGTATGTAAGTGTCTGTATGTAAGTGTCTGTATGTTAAGTGTTTGTATGTAAGTGTCTGTATGTGAATATCTCAGTGTCTGTATGTAAGTGTCTGTATGTAAGTGTCTGTATGTAAGTGTCTCAGTGTCTGTATGTAAGTGTCTGTATGTAAGTGTCTGTATGTAAGTGTCTGTATGTAGTGTCTGTGTGTTAAGTGTCTGTATGTAAGTGTCTGTATGTAAGTATCTCAGTGTCTGTATGTAAGTTTCTGTATGTAAGTGTCTGTATGTAAGTGTCTCAGTGTCTGTATGTAAGTGTCTGTATGTAAGTGTCTGTATGTAAGTATCTGTATGTAAATGTCTGTGTGTAAGTGTCTGTATGTAAGTGTCTTAGTGTCTGTATGTAAGTGTCTGTATGTAAGTGTCTGTATGTGTCTGTATGTAAGTGTCTGTATGTAAGTGTCTGCATGTAAGTGGCTGTATGTAAGTGTCTGTAAGTGTCTGTATGTAAGTATCTGTATGTAAGTGTCTGTATGTAAGTTTCTTTATGTAAGTGTATGTTTGTAAGTGTCTGTATGTAAGTGTCTGTATATAATTGCCTGTATGTAAGTGTCTGTATGTAAGTGTCTCAGTGTCTGTATGTAAGTGTCTGTATGTAAGTGTCTCAGTGTCTGTATGTAAGTGTCTGTATGTAAGCTTCTGTATGTAAGTGTCTGTAAGTAGTGTCTCTATGTGTCTCAGTGTCTGTATGTAAGTTTCTGTATGTAAGTGTCTGAATGTAAGTGTCTGTATGTAAGTGTCTGTATGTCAGTGTCACAGTGTCTGTATGTAAGTGTCTGTATGTAAGTGTCTCAGTGTCTGTATGTAAGTGTCTGTATGTAATTGTCTGTGTGTAAGTGTCTTTATGTAAGAGTCTGTATGTAAGTGTCTGTATGTAAGTGTCTGTATGTAAGTGTCTCAGTGTCTGTATGTAAGTGTATGTAAGTGTCTGTATGTAAGTGTCTGTATGTAAGTGTCTCAGTGTCTGTATGTAAGTGTATGTAAGCGTCTGTATGTAAGTGTCTATGTAAGTGTCTCAGTGTCTGTATGTAAGTGTCTGTATGTAAGTGTCTGTATGTAAGTGTCTGTATGTAAGTGTCTGTATATAAGTGTCTGTATGTAAGTGTCTCAGTATCTGTATGTAAATGTCTTTATGTAAGTGTCTGTATGTAAGTGTCTCAGTGTTTGTGTCAGTATGTAAGTGTCTGTTTGTAAGTGTCTGTATGTAAGTGTCTATGTAAGTGTCTCAGTGTCTGTATGTAAGTGTCTGTATGTAAGTGTCTGTATGTAAGTGTCTTAGTGTCTGTATGTAAGTGTCTGTATGTAATTGTCTGTATGTAAGTGTCTTTATGTAAGAGTCTGTATGTAAGTGTCTGTATGTAAGTGTCTAAGTGTATGTATGTAAGTGTCTTTATGTAAGAGTCTGTATGTAAGTGTCTGTATGTAAGTGTCTAAGTGTGTGTATGTAAGGGTCTGTATGTAAGTGTCTGTATGTAAGTGTCTGTATGTAAGTGTCTGTATGTAAGTGTTTGTATGTAAGTGTCTGTATGTAAGTGTCTCAGTGTCTGTTTGTGTCAGTATGTAAGTGTCTGTATGTAAGTGTCTATGTAAGTGTCTGTATGTAAGTGCCTGTATGTAAGTGTCTGTATGTAAGTGTCTGTATGTAAGTGTCTGTATGTAAGTGTGTGTATGTAAGTGTCTGTATGTAAGTGTCTGTATGTAAGTGTCTCACTATCTGTATGTAAATGTCTTTATGTAAGTGTCTGTATGTAAGTGTCTGTATGTAAGTGTCTGTATGTAAGTCTCAGTGTCTGTATGTCAGTGTGTGTTTGCTCGCTAACAGCACTTGCTCCTACAGTCTGTCAAGGCTATATGGGGGATCTTTGTCTTTGTTTGTAAGTGTCTGTATGTAAGTGTCTGTATTTAAGTGTCTCAGTGTCTGTAAATAAGTGTCTAAGTAATTGTCTGTATGCAAGTGTCTGTATGTAAGTGTCTCGGTGTCTGTATGTAAGTGTCTGTATGTAAGTGTCTCAGTGTCTGTATGTAAGTGTCTGTATGCAAGCTTCTGTATGTAAGTGTCTGTAAGTAGTGTCTCTATGAAAGTGTCTCAGTGTCTGTATGTAAGTGTCTGTATGTAAGTGTCTCAATGTAAGTGTCTGTATGTAAGTGTCTGTATGTCAGTGTCACAGTGTCTGTATGTAAGTGTCTGTATGTAAGTGTCTCAGTGTCTGTATGTAAGTGTCTGTATGTAAGTGTCTGTATGTAAGTGTCTCAGTGTCTGTATGTAAGTGTATGTAAGTGTCTGTATGTAAGTGTCTGTATGTAAGTGTCTCAGTGTCTGTATGTAAGTGTATGTAAGCGTCTGTATGTAAGTGTCTATGTAAGTGTCTCAGTGTCTGTATGTAAGTGTTTGTATGTAAGTGTATGTATGTAAGTGTCTCAGTGTCTGTTTGTAAGTGTCAGTATGCAAGTGTCTGTATGTAAGTGTCTATGTAAGTGTCTGTATGTAAGTGTCTGTATGTAAGTGTCTGTATGTAAGTGTCTCAGTGTCTGTATGTAAGTGTCTGTATGTAAGTGTCTGTATGTAAGTGTCTGTATGTAGTGTCTGTGTGTTAAGTGTCTGTATGTAAGTGTCTGTATGTAAGTATCTCAGTGTCTGTATGTAAGTTTCTGTATGTAAGTGTCTGTATGTAAGTGTCTCAGTGTCTGTATGTAAGTGTCTGTATGTAAGTGTCTGTATGTAAGTATCTGTATGTAAATGTCTGTGTGTAAGTGTCTGTATGTAAGTGTCTTAGTGTCTGTATGTAAGTGTCTGTATGTAAGTGTCTGTATGTGTCTGTATGTAAGTGTCTGTATGTAAGTGTCTGCATGTAAGTGGCTGTATGTAAGTGTCTGTAAGTGTCTGTATGTAAGTATCTGTATGTAAGTGTCTGTATGTAAGTTTCTTTATGTAAGTGTATGTTTGTAAGTGTCTGTATGTAAGTGTCTGTATATAATTGCCTGTATGTAAGTGTCTGTATGTAAGTGTCTCAGTGTCTGTATGTAAGTGTCTCAGTGTCTGTATGTAAGTGTCTGTATGTAAGCTTCTGTATGTAAGTGTCTGTAAGTAGTGTCTCTATGTGTCTCAGTGTCTGTATGTAAGTTTCTGTATGTAAGTGTCTGAATGTAAGTGTCTGTATGTAAGTGTCTGTATGTCAGTGTCACAGTGTCTGTATGTAAGTGTCTGTATGTAAGTGTCTGTATGTAAGTATCTGTATGTAAATGTCTGTGTGTAAGTGTCTGTATGTAAGTGTCTTAGTGTCTGTATGTAAGTGTCTGTATGTAAGTGTCTGTATGTGTCTGTATGTAAGTGTCTGTATGCAAGTGTCTGTATGTAAGTGTCTGTATGTAAGTGGCTGTATGTAAGTGTCTGTAAGTGTCTGTATGTAAGTGTCTGTATGTAAGTGTCTGTATGGAAGTTTCTGTATGTAAGTGTATGTTTGTAAGTGTCTGTATGTAAGTGTCTGTATGTAAGTGCCTGTTTGTAAGTGTCTGTATGTAAGTGTGTGTATATAAGTGCATGTATGTAAGTGTCTGTATGTAAGTGTCTCAGTGTCTGTATGTAAGTGTCTGTATGTAAGTGTCTCAGTGTCTGTATGTAAGTGTCTGTATGTAAGCTTCTGTATGTAAGTGTCTGTAAGTAGTGGCTCTATGTAAGTGTCTCAGTGTCTGTATGTAAGTGTCTGTATGTAAGTGTCTGTATGTAAGTGCCTGTATGTAAATGTCTCAGTGTCTGTATGTAAGTGTATGTAAGAGTCTGTATGTAAGTGTCTATGTAAGTGTCTCAGTGTCTGTATGTAAGTGTCTGTATGTAAGTGACTGTATGTAAGTGTCTTAGTGTCTGTATGTAAGTGTCTGTATGTAATTGTCTGTGTGTAAGTGTCTTTATGTAAGAGTCTGTATGTAAGTGTCTGTATGTAAGTATCTAAGTGTCTGTATGTAAGTGTCTTTATGTAAGAGTCTGTATGTAAGTGTCTGTATGTAAGTGTCTAAGTGTGTGTATGTAAGGGTCTGTATGTAAGTGTCTGTATGTAAGTGTCTGTATGTAAGTTTCTGTATGTAAGTGTTTGTATGTAAGTGTCTGTATGTAAGTGTCTCAGTGTCTGTTTGTGTCAGTATGTAAGTGTCTGTATGTAAGTGTCTATGTAAGTGTCTGTATGTAAGTGCCTGTATGTAAGTGTCTGTATGTAAGTGTCTGTATGTAAGTGTCTGTATTTAAGTGTGTGTATGTAAGTGTCTGTATGTAAGTGTCTGTATGTAAGTGTCTCAGTATCTGTATGTAAATGTCTTTATGTAAGTGTCTGTATGTAAGTGTCTGTACGTAAGTGTCTGTATGTAAGTCTCAGTGTCTGTATGTCAGTGTGTGTTTGTAAGTGTCTGTATGTAAGTGTCTGTATGTAAGTGTCTAAGTAAGTGTCTGTATGTAAGTGTCTGTATGTAAGTGTCTGTATGTTAAGTGTTTGTATGTAAGTGTCTGTATGTGAATATCTCAGTGTCTGTATGTAAGTGTCTGTATGTAAGTGTCTGTATGTAAGTGTCTCAGTGTCTGTATGTAAGTGTCTGTATGTAAGTGTCTGTATGTAAGTGTCTGTATGTAGTGTCTGTGTGTTAAGTGTCTGTATGTAAGTGTCTGTATGTAAGTATCTCAGTGTCTGTATGTAAGTTTCTGTATGTAAGTGTCTGTATGTAAGTGTCTCAGTGTCTCTATGTAAGTGTCTGTATGTAAGTGTCTGTATGTAAGTATCTGTATGTAAATGTCTGTGTGTAAGTGTCTGTATGTAAGTGTCTTAGTGTCTGTATGTAAGTGTCTGTATGTAAGTGTCTGTATGTGTCTGTATGTAAGTGTCTGTATGTAAGTGTCTGCATGTAAGTGGCTGTATGTAAGTGTCTGTAAGTGTCTGTATGTAAGTATCTGTATGTAAGTGTCTGTATGTAAGTTTCTTTATGTAAGTGTATGTTTGTAAGTGTCTGTATGTAAGTGTCTGTATATAATTGCCTGTATGTAAGTGTCTGTATGTAAGTGTCTCAGTGTCTGTATGTAAGTGTCTCAGTGTCTGTATGTAAGTGTCTGTATGTAAGCTTCTGTATGTAAGTGTCTGTAAGTAGTGTCTCTATGTGTCTCAGTGTCTGTATGTAAGTTTCTGTATGTAAGTGTCTGAATGTAAGTGTCTGTATGTAAGTGTCTGTATGTCAGTGTCACAGTGTCTGTATGTAAGTGTCTGTATGTAAGTATCTCAGTGTCTGTATGTAAGTTTCTGTATGTAAGTGGCTGTATGTAAGTGTCTCAGTGTCTGTATGTAAGTGTCTGTATGTAAGTGTCTGTATGTAAGTATCTGTATGTAAATTGCTGTGTGTAAGTGTCTGTATGTAAGTGTCTTAGTGTCTGTATGTAAGTGTCTGTATGTAAGTGTCTGTATGTGTCTGTATGTAAGTGTCTGTATGTAAGTGTCTGTATGTAAGTGTCTGCATGTAAGTGGCTGTATGTAAGTGTCTGTAAGTGTCTGTATGTAAGTATCTGTATGTAAGTGTCTGTATGTAAGTTTCTGTATGTAAGTGTATGTTTGTAAGTGTCTGTATGTAAGTGTCTGTATGTAAGTGCCTGTTTGTAAGTGTCTGTAAGTAGTGTCTCTATGTGTCTCAGTGTCTGTATGTAAGTTTCTGTAAGTGTCTGAATGTAAGTGTCTGTATGTAAGTGTCTGTATGTCAGTGTCACAGTGTCTGTATGTAAGTGTCTGTATGTAAGTGTCTGTATGTAAGTATCTGTATGTAAATGTCTGTGTGTAAGTGTCTGTATGTAAGTGTCTTAGTGTCTGTATGTAAGTGTCTGTATGTAAGTGTCTGTATGTGTCTGTATGTAAGTGTCTGTATGCAAGTGTCTGTATGTAAGTGTCTGTATGTAAGTGGCTGTATGTAAGTGTCTGTAAGTGTCTGTATGTAAGTATCTGTATGTAAGTGTCTGTATGGAAGTTTCTGTATGTAAGTGTATGTTTGTAAGTGTCTGTATGTAAGTGTCTGTATGTAAGTGCCTGTTTGTAAGTGTCTGTATGTAAGTGTGTGTATATAAGTGCATGTATGTAAGTGTCTGTATGTAAGTGTCTCAGTGTCTGTATGTAAGTGTCTGTATGTAAGTGTCTCAGTGTCTGTATGTAAGTGTCTGTATGTAAGCTTCTGTATGTAAGTGTCTGTAAGTAGTGGCTCTATGTAAGTGTCTCAGTGTCTGTATGTAAGTGTCTGTATGTAAGTGTCTGTATGTAAGTGCCTGTATGTAAATGTCTCAGTGTCTGTATGTAAGTGTATGTAAGAGTCTGTATGTAAGTGTCTATGTAAGTGTCTCAGTGTCTGTATGTAAGTGTCTGTATGTAAGTGACTGTATGTAAGTGTCTTAGTGTCTGTATGTAAGTGTCTGTATGTAATTGTCTGTGTGTAAGTGTCTTTATGTAAGAGTCTGTATGTAAGTGTCTGTATGTAAGTGTCTAAGTGTCTGTATGTAAGTGTCTTTATGTAAGAGTCTGTATGTAAGTGTCTGTATGTAAGTGTCTAAGTGTGTGTATGTAAGGGTCTGTATGTAAGTGTCTGTATGTAAGTGTCTGTATGTAAGTTTCTGTATGTAAGTGTTTGTATGTAAGTGTCTGTATGTAAGTGTCTCAGTGTCTGTTTGTGTCAGTATGTAAGTGTCTGTATGTAAGTGTCTATGTAAGTGTCTGTATGTAAGTGCCTGTATGTAAGTGTCTGTATGTAAGTGTCTGTATGTAAGTGTCTGTATTTAAGTGTGTGTATGTAAGTGTCTGTATGTAAGTGTCTGTATGTAAGTGTCTCAGTATCTGTATGTAAATGTCTTTATGTAAGTGTCTGTATGTAAGTGTCTGTACGTAAGTGTCTGTATGTAAGTCTCAGTGTCTGTATGTCAGTGTGTGTTTGTAAGTGTCTGTATGTAAGTGTCTGTATGTAAGTGTCTAAGTAAGTGTCTGTATGTAAGTGTCTGTATGTAAGTGTCTGTATGTTAAGTGTTTGTATGTAAGTGTCTGTATGTGAATATCTCAGTGTCTGTATGTAAGTGTCTGTATGTAAGTGTCTGTATGTAAGTGTCTCAGTGTCTGTATGTAAGTGTCTGTATGTAAGTGTCTGTATGTAAGTGTCTGTATGTAGTGTCTGTGTGTTAAGTGTCTGTATGTAAGTGTCTGTATGTAAGTATCTCAGTGTCTGTATGTAAGTTTCTGTATGTAAGTGTCTGTATGTAAGTGTCTCAGTGTCTGTATGTAAGTGTCTGTATGTAAGTGTCTGTATGTAAGTATCTGTATGTAAATGTCTGTGTGTAAGTGTCTGTATGTAAGTGTCTTAGTGTCTGTATGTAAGTGTCTGTATGTAAGTGTCTGTATGTGTCTGTATGTAAGTGTCTGTATGTAAGTGTCTGCATGTAAGTGGCTGTATGTAAGTGTCTGTAAGTGTCTGTATGTAAGTATCTGTATGTAAGTGTCTGTATGTAAGTTTCTTTATGTAAGTGTATGTTTGTAAGTGTCTGTATGTAAGTGTCTGTATATAATTGCCTGTATGTAAGTGTCTGTATGTAAGTGTCTCAGTGTCTGTATGTAAGTGTCTGTATGTAAGTGTCTCAGTGTCTGTATGTAAGTGTCTGTATGTAAGCTTCTGTATGTAAGTGTCTGTAAGTAGTGTCTCTATGTGTCTCAGTGTCTGTATGTAAGTTTCTGTATGTAAGTGTCTGAATGTAAGTGTCTGTATGTAAGTGTCTGTATGTCAGTGTCACAGTGTCTGTATGTAAGTGTCTGTATGTAAGTGTCTCAGTGTCTGTATGTAAGTGTCTGTATGTAATTGTCTGTGTGTAAGTGTCTTTATGTAAGAGTCTGTATGTAAGTGTCTGTATGTAAGTGTCTGTATGTAAGTGTCTCAGTGTCTGTATGTAAGTGTATGTAAGTGTCTGTATGTAAGTGTCTGTATGTAAGTGTCTCAGTGTCTGTATGTAAGTGTATGTAAGCGTCTGTATGTAAGTGTCTATGTAAGTGTCTCAGTGTCTGTATGTAAGTGTCTGTATGTAAGTGTCTGTATGTAAGTGTCTGTATGTAAGTGTCTGTATATAAGTGTCTGTATGTAAGTGTCTCAGTATCTGTATGTAAATGTCTTTATGTAAGTGTCTGTATGTAAGTGTCTCAGTGTTTGTGTCAGTATGTAAGTGTCTGTTTGTAAGTGTCTGTATGTAAGTGTCTATGTAAGTGTCTCAGTGTCTGTATGTAAGTGTCTGTATGTAAGTGTCTGTATGTAAGTGTCTTAGTGTCTGTATGTAAGTGTCTGTATGTAATTGTCTGTATGTAAGTGTCTTTATGTAAGAGTCTGTATGTAAGTGTCTGTATGTAAGTGTCTAAGTGTCTGTATGTAAGTGTCTTTATGTAAGAGTCTGTATGTAAGTGTCTGTATGTAAGTGTCTAAGTGTGTGTATGTAAGGGTCTGTATGTAAGTGTCTGTATGTAAGTGTCTGTATGTAAGTGTCTGTATGTAAGTGTTTGTATGTAAGTGTCTGTATGTAAGTGTCTCAGTGTCTGTTTGTGTCAGTATGTAAGTGTCTGTATGTAAGTGTCTATGTAAGTGTCTGTATGTAAGTGCCTGTATGTAAGTGTCTGTATGTAAGTGTCTGTATGTAAGTGTCTGTATGTAAGTGTGTGTATGTAAGTGTCTGTATGTAAGTGTCTGTATGTAAGTGTCTCACTATCTGTATGTAAATGTCTTTATGTAAGTGTCTGTATGTAAGTGTCTGTATGTAAGTGTCTGTATGTAAGTCTCAGTGTCTGTATGTCAGTGTGTGTTTGCTCGCTAACAGCACTTGCTCCTACAGTCTGTCAAGGCTATATGGGGGATCTTTGTCTTTGTTTGTAAGTGTCTGTATGTAAGTGTCTGTATTTAAGTGTCTCAGTGTCTGTAAATAAGTGTCTAAGTAATTGTCTGTATGTAAGTGTCTGTATGTAAGTGTCTCGGTGTCTGTATGTAAGTGTCTGTATGTAAGTGTCTCAGTGTCTGTATGTAAGTGTCTGTATGCAAGCTTCTGTATGTAAGTGTCTGTAAGTAGTGTCTCTATGAAAGTGTCTCAGTGTCTGTATGTAAGTGTCTGTATGTAAGTGTCTCAATGTAAGTGTCTGTATGTAAGTGTCTGTATGTCAGTGTCACAGTGTCTGTATGTAAGTGTCTGTATGTAAGTGTCTCAGTGTCTGTATGTAAGTGTCTGTATGTAAGTGTCTGTATGTAAGTGTCTCAGTGTCTGTATGTAAGTGTATATAAGTGTCTGTATGTAAGTGTCTGTATGTAAGTGTCTCAGTGTCTGTATGTAAGTGTATGTAAGCGTCTGTATGTAAGTGTCTATGTAAGTGTCTCAGTGTCTGTATGTAAGTGTTTGTATGTAAGTGTATGTATGTAAGTGTCTCAGTGTCTGTTTGTAAGTGTCAGTATGCAAGTGTCTGTATGTAAGTGTCTATGTAAGTGTCTGTATGTAAGTGCCTTATGTAAGTGTCTGTATGTAAGTGTCTGTATGTAAGTGTCTGTATGTAAGTGACTGTATGTAATTGTGTGTATGTAAGTGTCTGTATGTAAGTGTCTGTATGTAAGTGTCTCAGTATCTGTATGTAAATGTCTGTATGTAAGTGTCTGTATGTAAGTGTCTCTATGTAAGTCTCAGTGTCTGTATGTCAGTGTGTGTTTGGAAGTGTCTGTATGTAAGTGTCTGTATGTAAGTGTCTGTATTTAAGTGTCTCAGTGTCTGTAAGTAAGTGTCTAAGTAAGTGTCTGTATGTAAGTGTCTGTATATAAGTGTCTGTATGTAAGTGTCTGTATGTTAAGTGTTTGTATGTACGTGTCTGTATGTAAATATCTCAGTGTCTGTATGTAAGTGTCTGTATGTAAGTGTCTAAGTGTGTGTATGTAAGGGTCTGTATGTAAGTGTCTGTATGTAAGTGTCTGTATGTAAGTGTCTGTATGTAAGTGTTTGTATGTAAGTGTCTGTATGTAAGTGTCTCAGTGTCTGTTTGTGTCAGTATGTAAGTGTCTGTATGTAAGTGTCTATGTAAGTGTCTGTATGTAAGTGCCTGTATGTAAGTGTCTGTATGTAAGTGTCTGTATGTAAGTGTGTGTATGTAAGTGTCTGTATGTAAGTGTCTGTATGTAAGTGTCTCACTATCTGTATGTAAATGTCTTTATGTAAGTGTCTGTATGTAAGTGTCTGTATGTAAGTGTCTGTATGTAAGTCTCAGTGTCTGTATGTCAGTGTGTGTTTGTAAGTGTCTGTATGTAAGTGTCTGTATTTAAGTGTCTCAGTGTCTGTAAGTAAGTGTCTAAGTAATTGTCTGTATGTAAGTGCCTGTATGTAAGTGTCTGTATGTTAGTGTCTCGGTGTCTGTATGTAAGTGTCTGTATGTAAGTGTCTCAGTGTCTGTATGTAAGTGTCTGTATGTAAGTGTCTCAATGTAAGTGTCTGTATGTAAGTGTCTATGTCAGTGTCACAGTGTCTGTATGTAAGTGTCTGTATGTAAGTGTCTCAGTGTCTGTATGTAAGTGTCTGTATGTAAGCATCTGTATGTGTCTATGTAAGTGTCTCAGTGTCTGTATGTAAGTGTCTGTATGTAAGTGTCTGTATGTAAGTGTCTCAGTGTCTGTATGTAAGTGTATGTAAGTGTCTGTATGTAAGTGTCTGTATGTAAGTGTCTCAGTGTCTGTAAGTGTATGTAAGCGTCTGTATGTAAGTGTCTATGTAAGTGTCTCAGTGTCTGTATGTAAGTGTCTGTATGTAAGTGTCTGTATGTAAGTGTCTCAGTGTCTGTATGTAAGTGTCTGTATGTAATTGTCTGTATGTAAGTGTCTTTATGTAAGAGTCTGTAAGTAAGTGTATGTATGTAAGTGTCTAAGTGTCTGTATGTAAGTGTCTCTATGTAAGAGTCTGTATGTAAGTGTCTGTATGTAAGTGTCTAAGTGTTTATATGTAAGTGTCTGTATGTAAGTGTCTGTATGTAAGTGTCTGTATGTAAGTGTTTGTATGTAAGTGTATGTATGCAAGTGTCTCAGTGTCTGTTTGTAAGTGTCAGTATGCAAGTGTCTGTATGTATGTGTCTATGTAAGTGTCTGTATGTAAGTGCCTTATGTACATGTCTGTATGTAAGTGTCTGTATGTAAGTGTCTGTATGTAAGTGACTGTATGTAAGTGTGTGTATGTAAGTGTCTGTATGTAAGTGTCTGTATGTAAGTGTCTCAGTATCTGTAAGTAAGTGTCTAAGTAAATGTCTGTATGTAAGTGTCTGTATGTAAGTTTCTGTATGTAAGTGTCTGAATGTAAGTGTCTGTATGTAAGTGTCTGTATGTCAGTGTCACAGTGTCTGTATGTAAGTGTCTGTATGTAAGTGTCTCAGTGTCTGTATGTAAGTGTCTGTATGTAATTGTCTGTGTGTAAGTGTCTTTATGTAAGAGTCTGTATGTAAGTGTCTGTATGTAAGTGTCTGTATGTAAGTGTCTCAGTGTCTGTATGTAAGTGTATGTAAGTGTCTGTATGTAAGTGTCTGTATGTAAGTGTCTCAGTGTCTGTATGTAAGTGTATGTAAGCGTCTGTATGTAAGTGTCTATGTAAGTGTCTCAGTGTCTGTATGTAAGTGTCTGTATGTAAGTGTCTGTATGTAAGTGTCTGTATGTAAGTGTCTGTATATAAGTGTCTGTATGTAAGTGTCTCAGTATCTGTATGTAAATGTCTTTATGTAAGTGTCTGTATGTAAGTGTCTCAGTGTTTGTGTCAGTATGTAAGTGTCTGTTTGTAAGTGTCTGTATGTAAGTGTCTATGTAAGTGTCTCAGTGTCTGTATGTAAGTGTCTGTATGTAAGTGTCTGTATGTAAGTGTCTTAGTGTCTGTATGTAAGTGTCTGTATGTAATTGTCTGTATGTAAGTGTCTTTATGTAAGAGTCTGTATGTAAGTGTCTGTATGTAAGTGTCTAAGTGTATGTATGTAAGTGTCTTTATGTAAGAGTCTGTATGTAAGTGTCTGTATGTAAGTGTCTGTATGTAAGTGTCTCAGTGTCTGTTTGTGTCAGTATGTAAGTGTCTGTATGTAAGTGTCTATGTAAGTGTCTGTATGTAAGTGCCTGTATGTAAGTGTCTGTATGTAAGTGTCTGTATGTAAGTGTCTGTATGTAAGTGTGTGTATGTAAGTGTCTGTATGTAAGTGTCTGTATGTAAGTGTCTCACTATCTGTATGTAAATGTCTTTATGTAAGTGTCTGTATGTAAGTGTCTGTATGTAAGTGTCTGTATGTAAGTCTCAGTGTCTGTATGTCAGTGTGTGTTTGCTCGCTAACAGCACTTGCTCCTACAGTCTGTCAAGGCTATATGGGGGATCTTTGTCTTTGTTTGTAAGTGTCTGTATGTAAGTGTCTGTATTTAAGTGTCTCAGTGTCTGTAAATAAGTGTCTAAGTAATTGTCTGTATGTAAGTGTCTGTATGTAAGTGTCTCGGTGTCTGTATGTAAGTGTCTGTATGTAAGTGTCTCAGTGTCTGTATGTAAGTGTCTGTATGCAAGCTTCTGTATGTAAGTGTCTGTAAGTAGTGTCTCTATGAAAGTGTCTCAGTGTCTGTATGTAAGTGTCTGTATGTAAGTGTCTCAATGTAAGTGTCTGTATGTAAGTGTCTGTATGTCAGTGTCACAGTGTCTGTATGTAAGTGTCTGTATGTAAGTGTCTCAGTGTCTGTATGTAAGTGTCTGTATGTAAGTGTCTGTATGTAAGTGTCTCAGTGTCTGTATGTAAGTGTATGTAAGTGTCTGTATGTAAGTGTCTGTATGTAAGTGTCTCAGTGTCTGTATGTAAGTGTATGTAAGCGTCTGTATGTAAGTGTCTATGTAAGTGTCTCAGTGTCTGTATGTAAGTGTTTGTATGTAAGTGTATGTATGTAAGTGTCTCAGTGTCTGTTTGTAAGTGTCAGTATGCAAGTGTCTGTAGGTAAGTGTCTATGTAAGTGTCTGTATGTAAGTGCCTTATGTAAGTGTCTGTATGTAAGTGTCTGTATGTAAGTGTCTGTATGTAAGTGACTGTATGTAATTGTGTGTATGTAAGTGTCTGTATGTAAGTGTCTGTATGTAAGTGTCTCAGTATCTGTATGTAAATGTCTGTATGTAAGTGTCTGTATGTAAGTGTCTCTATGTAAGTCTCAGTGTCTGTATGTCAGTGTGTATTTGGAAGTGTCTGTATGTAAGTGTCTGTATGTAAGTGTCTGTATTTAAGTGTCTCAGTGTCTGTAAGTAAGTGTCTAAGTAAGTGTCTGTATGTAAGTGTCTGTATATAAGTGTCTGTATGTAAGTGTCTGTATGTTAAGTGTTTGTATGTACGTGTCTGTATGTAAATATCTCAGTGTCTGTATGTAAGTGTCTGTATGTAAGTGTCTGTATGTAAGTGTTTGTATGTAAGTGTCTGTATGTAAGTGTCTCAGTGTCTGTTTGTGTCAGTATGTAAGTGTCTGTATGTAAGTGTCTATGTAAGTGTCTGTATGTAAGTGCCTGTATGTAAGTGTCTGTATGTAAGTGTCTGTATGTAAGTGTGTGTATGTAAGTGTCTGTATGTAAGTGTCTGTATGTAAGTGTCTCACTATCTGTATGTAAATGTCTTTATGTAAGTGTCTGTATGTAAGTGTCTGTATGTAAGTGTCTGTATGTAAGTCTCAGTGTCTGTATGTCAGTGTGTGTTTGTAAGTGTCTGTATGTAAGTGTCTGTATTTAAGTGTCTCAGTGTCTGTAAGTAAGTGTCTAAGTAATTGTCTGTATGTAAGTGCCTGTATGTAAGTGTCTGTATGTTAGTGTCTCGGTGTCTGTATGTAAGTGTCTGTATGTAAGTGTCTCAGTGTCTGTATGTAAGTGTCTGTATGTAAGTGTCTCAATGTAAGTGTCTGTATGTAAGTGTCTATGTCAGTGTCACAGTGTCTGTATGTAAGTGTCTGTATGTAAGTGTCTCAGTGTCTGTATGTAAGTGTCTGTATGTAAGCATCTGTATGTGTCTATGTAAGTGTCTCAGTGTCTGTATGTAAGTGTCTGTATGTAAGTGTCTGTATGTAAGTGTCTCAGTGTCTGTATGTAAGTGTATGTAAGTGTCTGTATGTAAGTGTCTGTATGTAAGTGTCTCAGTGTCTGTAAGTGTATGTAAGCGTCTGTATGTAAGTGTCTATGTAAGTGTCTCAGTGTCTGTATGTAAGTGTCTGTATGTAAGTGTCTGTATGTAAGTGTCTCAGTGTCTGTATGTAAGTGTCTGTATGTAATTGTCTGTATGTAAGTGTCTTTATGTAAGAGTCTGTAAGTAAGTGTATGTATGTAAGTGTCTAAGTGTCTGTATGTAAGTGTCTCTATGTAAGAGTCTGTATGTAAGTGTCTGTATGTAAGTGTCTAAGTGTTTATATGTAAGTGTCTGTATGTAAGTGTCTGTATGTAAGTGTCTGTATGTAAGTGTTTGTATGTAAGTGTATGTATGCAAGTGTCTCAGTGTCTGTTTGTAAGTGTCAGTATGCAAGTGTCTGTATGTATGTGTCTATGTAAGTGTCTGTATGTAAGTGCCTTATGTACATGTCTGTATGTAAGTGTCTGTATGTAAGTGTCTGTATGTAAGTGACTGTATGTAAGTGTGTGTATGTAAGTGTCTGTATGTAAGTGTCTGTATGTAAGTGTCTCAGTATCTGTAAGTAAGTGTCTAAGTAAATGTCTGTATGTAAGTGTCTGTATGTAAGTGTCTGTATGTTAAGTGTTTGTATGTAAGTGTCTGTATGTGAATATCTCAGTGTCTGTATGTAAGTGTCTGTATATAAGTGTCTGTATGTAAGTGTCTGTATGTAAGTGTCTAAGTGTGTGTATGTAAGGGTCTGTATGTAAGTGTCTGTATGTAAGTGTCTGTATGTAAGTGTCTGTATGTAAGTGTTTGTATGTAAGTGTCTGTATGTAAGTGTCTCAGTGTCTGTTTGTGTCAGTATGTAAGTGTCTGTATGTAAGTGTCTATGTAAGTGTCTGTATGTAAGTGCCTGTATGTAAGTGTCTGTATGTAAGTATCTGTATGTAAGTGTCTGTATGTAAGTGTGTGTATGTAAGTGTCTGTATGTAAGTGTCTGTATGTAAGTGTCTCACTATCTGTATGTAAATGTCTTTATGTAAGTGTCTGTATGTAAGTGTCTGTATGTAAGTGTCTGTATGTAAGTGTCTCAGTGTCTGTAAGTAAGTGTCTAAGTAAGTGTCTGTATGTAAGTGTCTGTATGTAAGTGTCTGTATATAAGTGTCTGTATGTAAGTGTCTGTATGTAAGTGTATGTATGTAAGTGTCTGAATGTAAGTGTCTGTATGTAAGTATCTGTATGTAAGTGTCTGTATGTAAGTGTCTGTATATACGTGTCTGTATGTAAGTGTCTCAGCGTCTGTATGTGTCTGTATGTAAGTGTCTGTATGTAAGTGTCTGTATGTAAGTGGCTGTATGTAAGTGGCTGTATGTAAGTGTCCGTATGTAAGTGTCTGTATGTAAGTGTCTGTATGTGTCTGTATGTAAGTGTCTATGTAAGTGTTTGTATGTAAGTGTCTGTATGTAAGTATCTGTATGTAAGTGTCTGTATGTAAGTGTCTGTATGTAAGTGTCTGTATGTAAGTGGCTGTATGTAAGTGGCTGTATGTAAGTGTCCGTATGTAAGTGTCTGTATGTAAGTGTCTGTATGTGTCTGTATGTAAGTGTCTATGTAAGTGTTTGTATGTAAGTGTCTGTATGTAAGTGTCTATGTAAGTGTCTGTATGTAAGTGCCTGTATGTAAGTGTCTGTATGTATGTGTCTGTATGTAAGTGTCTCAGTATCTGTATGTAAATGTCTTTATGTAAGTGTCTGTAAGTAAGTGTCTGTATGTAAGTGTCTGTATGTAAGTCTCAGTGTCTGTATGTCAGTGTGTGTTTGTAAGTGTCTGTATGTAAGTGTCTGTATGTAAGTGTCTCTATGTAAGAGTCTGACTGGCTCCAGTTTAACAGCAGAGGTCTCACTCCGAATCAGTCGAGCGGCAATATCTTTTCATCGGTTGCGTAACGCTGTGTGGAAGCTACCTGGTCTGTCGCTCCGCACTAAGCTTCAGGTCTTCTCGGCCACGGTCATTCCCTCCCTTCTCTACGCTTGCGAAACGTGGACCCCCCTAATGGAACATCTTCGCCGGTTAGAAACATTTAGGCTGGCCTGCCTACGATCCATCCTGGGTTTAACCAGACTGGATTGTGTGAGGAGCTCACAAATCCTTGAAAGATCTGGGCAGGGTCCCATCGGTGAGCTCCTCCGGCAGGCAAGGCTGCGATGGCTGGGTCATGTAGCCCGCATGCCCAGCCACCGCATGCCGAAACAGCTTTTGTTTGGCCGGATTGAGGGGGCTAAGCGGGCGCGGCACGGGCTAGAGAAGAGATGGAGTGATGTGGTACAGGAGGACGTGGAGCTGAGTGGACTTGCCGATGACTGGTACCAGCGGTGTCAAGATCGGCCTCTGTGGAGGAGGCTCGTGAAGGATGCTACTGGGCAGTTGGAGGCAGTCGCCCTCCAACAACAACGGAGGGCGGAGGAGCGACGCTCACAACAGCGAGCGGAGCGCCGGGTGGCTAAAGCACAGCAGGTTGGCACAGTAGGGGGCACAGGTGGTGCATCAGCCAGTCATCTCAGTCAGTCGACCCGTGGCACCTGGGTCTGCCCCGTGACCTCCTGCCAGCGGGCGTTCGACACTTCACGTGGCCTCAGGGTGCACATAGCCTGGCACAAGCGTCGTGGTGACGTCACCGCCACTTAGTGGCGAATGGCGGTTGTTGTTGTTGTTGTTGTATGTAAGTGTCTGTATTTAAGTGTCTCAGTGTCTGTAAGTAAGTGTCTAAGTAAGTGTCTGTATGTAAGTGTCTCTATGTAAGTGTCTGTATATAAGTGTCTGTATGTAAGTGTCTGTATGATAAGTGTTTGTTTGCAAGTGTCTGTATGTAAATATCTCAGTGTCTGTATGTAAGTGTCTGTATTTAAGTGTCCGTATGTAAGTGTCTCAGTGTCTGTTTGTAAGTGTGTGTATGTAAGTGTCTGTATGTGTCTGTATGTAAGTGTCTGTATGTAAGTGTCTGTATGTAAGTCTCTGTATGTAGGTGGCTGTATGTAAGTGTCTGTAAGTGTCTGTATGTAAGTATCTGTATGTAAGTGTCTGTGTGTAAGTTTCTGTATGTAAGTGTCTGTTTGTAAGTGTCTGTATGTAAGTGTCTGTATGTAAGTGTCTGTATGTAAGTGTATGTATGTAAGTGTCTTCGTGTCTGTATGTAAGTGTCTGTATGTAAGTGTCTGTATGTAAGTGTCTCAGCGTCTGTATGTGTCTGTATGTAAGTGTCTGTATGTAAGTGTCTCAGTGTCTGTATGTAAGTGTCTGTATGTGAGCGTCTTATGTAAGTGTCTATGTAAGTGTCTCAGTGTCTTTATGTAAGTGTCTGTATGTAAGTGTCTCAGTGTCTGTATGTAAGTGTCTGTATTTAAGTGTCCGTATGTAAGTGTCTCAGTGTCTGTTTGTAAATGTGTGTATGTAAGTGTCTGTATGTGTCTGTATGTAAGTGTCTGTATGTAAGTGTCTGTATGTAAGTCTCTGTATGTAGGTGGCTGTATGTAAGTGTCTGTAAGTGTCTGTATGTAAGTATCTGTATGTAAGTGTCTGTGTGTAAGTTTCTGTATGTAAGTGTCTGTTTGTAAGTGTCTGTATGTAAGTGTCTGTATGTAAGTGTCTGTATGTACGTGTCTGTATGTAAGTGTCTTCGTGTCTGTATGTAAGTGTCTGTATGTAAGTGTCTGTATGTAAGTGTCTCAGCGTCTGTATGTGTCTGTATGTAAGTGTCTGTATGTAAGTGTCTCAGTGTCTGTATGTAAGTGTCTGTATGTGAGCGTCTTATGTAAGTGTCTATGTAAGTGTCTCAGTGTCTTTATGTAAGTGTCTGTATGTAAGTGTCTCAGTGTCTGTATGTAAGTGTCTCAGTGTCTGTATGTAAGTGTCTGTATGTAAGTGTCTGTATGTAAGTGTCTGTATGTAAGTGTCTCAGTGTCTGTATGGAAGTGTCTGTATGTAAGTGTCTCAGTGTCTGTATGTAAGTGTCTGTATGTAAGTATCTCAGTGTCTGTATGTAAGTTTCTGTATGTAAGTGTCTGTATGTAAGTGTCTCAGTGTCTGTATGTAAGTGTCTCAGTGTCTGTGTGTAAGTTTCTGTATGTAAGTGTCTGTTTGTAAGTGTCTGTATGTAAGTGTCTGTATGTAAGTGTCTGTATGTAAGTGTCTTCGTGTCTGTATGTAAGTGTCTGTATGTAAGTGTCTGTATGTAAGTGTCTCAGCGTCTGTATGTGTCTGTATGTAAGTGTCTGTATGTAAGTGTCTCAGTGTCTGTATGTAAGTGTCTGTATGTGAGCGTTTTATGTAAGTGTCTATGTAAGTGTCTCAGTGTCTTTATGTAAGTGTCTGTATGTAAGTGTCTCAGTGTCTGTATGTAAGTGTCTCAGTGTCTGTATGTAAGTGTCTGTATGTAAGTGTCTCAGTGTCTGTATGTAAGTGTCCGGCAAAACAACCCCCTACCTCCTCGCGGTGCCGGACGGGCAACTCTGTCGTGGACAGCGCTGTGGGGGGAGATCCAATTTTGATTGGCTCCTCCCCTCATGGCATATGTGTCCACCACAGGGGCTAAACGGGGGCTCTGGACGGGTGCGAGGGGCTGGTAACCCCTCCACCTTCAATTAATTACCACGAAACTACGAATGAAATATGTAACAACTAAGCTTGTGCCGGAGGCCCCGGGGGGCCAGGCGTCTATGACGTCTCCTGGCCAAACCCCAATTGGCGGAGCCAGGAGATTGAATACCTACCCTCGGGGCTACTCCAGAAACAACGAAAAGCCACTACGGTTGGCCACGTGGAATGTTCGAACGCTCACTGCAGAGGAGAGGCTGCCACTCCTCTGTCGGGAGCTGGACCGGTACCGCCTGGATCTATGCGGCATTCAGGAGGTCCGGTGGACCGGCTCTGGCTCCTGCCACCATGAGGGGTGGACAGTCCTCTACTCGGGGCAGCAGACTGCCAAACAACAGGGTGTGGGTCTTCTTTTGAACAAAAGAATGAAGGGGGCGTGGGAGCGTGGCGGTGAGGTGTGGGAAGCTGTAAGCCCCAGGCTACTTTGGGCTCGCCTTCCCATCAACCGGAGGCGAGGAATGGTGGTCGTGGTTACTTATGCCCCCACCGAAGATGAACATCCGTGGAGGGATGCAGGCAAAGCCGATGAGTCAGATGCCTTCTATGACCTCCTGTCACAGGTGCTGGCTAAAGTGGCCCCTCGGGATAGAGTCATCATGTTGGGTGACTTCAATGCCCGAGTTGGTCATGATACTGGCACCTGGTCTGGAGTGATTGGAGGGCATGGGCCAGATCAGCTCAATAACAACGGTAGGAGGCTGCTAGATTTTTGTGCAGCCCATGGGCTTGTAATTACCAACACGCTGTTCCGGCATCGGCGCATCCACACAACATCATGGATGCATGCCGGGTCCAAGCAAGAACATCTGCTGGACTACATAGTGACGGACCAGCGAATGCGAGCCCATGTCCTTGACACCAGGACCTACCGTGGAGCTGATCTGCCCTCTGACCATCGACTAGTCATCTGTAAGATGCGCCTGCCATTCTTCCACTCCGGTGGTGGGTGTACACCCAGGACCCCATTCCAACCTAAAGTGGCCTGGTCTCAGTTATCTGATGAAAGTTGCAAGCGAGAATTTCATCATCGCTTGCGGCTGGGATTGGCATCGTCCCCGACTCCTCCTGATGTCGAGGGTAAATGGGCGAGGTTTAGGACTGTGACTCATGCAGCTGCAATGGCTGCTTTGGGTACGCGGTCCAGACCTCCCCAGACACCCTGGATGACAGAGGAGTTGTTCAGGATGGTTGAGAAAAAGCGACAGGCCCACTGTCATCGGCTACAGAATCCCACGTCAGAGAATGAGGAGGCTTACCGCAGCCTTCGCTCGGAGGTTCGGAGAGCCGTGAGGCGCTGCAAGGATGGGTGGTGGTCGCGGGTTGCTGAGGAGATGGAGTCTGCCTCAGTGGCCCGTGATCACAAATCTCTATTTAACTCCATCAAAAAAGTAACCTGCAGCGCCACACCTATTACCATCATTAGGGGAAAAAACGGTGATCCAATTTCCGACCCCCAGGAACAGGTTCGCAGATTTGCTGAGCATTTCTGTGAGGTCCTGGGGGAGGGAAAATCCCTCAGCCAGGAAAACATCGCGGCACAAAGTGAGGATGACCCTGCTGAGGCTGCGGTGCCTCAAATATTGGATGAAGTCACCCCCTGTGAGTGGCTGGCTGAGGTGCCATCTGCTGAGGAAGTATTGAAGGCGATCCGGAGTCTGAGACCAGGAAAGGCAGCGGGCAGAGATGATCTCCCAAGCGAAATGCTGAGGGAGGGTGGCGTTTGTGCACAGACTGCCCTATATGACATCATAACAACAGTCTGGACCACTGGACGGGTTCCGCAGGATTGGAAGGATGCCCTGGTGGTCCCCCTTTTTAAGAAGGGGGTCCGCACAGACTGTAACAACTACAGGGGCATCTCACTCCTCAGTGTGCCGGGAAAGGTCCTGGCAAGGATTATTCAGCATCGCCTTGCCAGGCACGCTGAGGAGAGGCTTGCGGAGCCCCAATGCGGTTTCAGGAAAGGGCGGTCCTGCACAGATGCCATATTTTCTGTCCGTCTGCTACAGCAGAGGTGTAGGGAATTCCAACAAGACCTACATCTCTGCTTTATTGACCTGGTCAAGGCCTATGATACCATCAGTAGGCCTGGGCTCTGGGTCGTTCTTCGTGCTTTTGGAGTACCTGACCCTCTGCTCACGATCATTAAGGACCTTCATGATGGTGAGCGGGCCCGGGTAAAACTACGTGGCCGGGAGTCAGAGCCATTCCCTGTACACCTTGGGGTGCGACAGGGATGTCCTTTGGCTCCCACATTATTTAACATCTATTTTGACCACGTAGTTCGTGAAGCCTTCAATAGCTGTACCGGGGGAATCTCCATATGGTACAGATATAATGGGAGGCTAATCGATGCCCGGGTGCGGTCAAGGGATGGCTCCCTATTGCTCAACCACGTTATGTATGCTGATGACTTGGTAATAGCTGCTCAGTCAGAGGAGGAGTTGGAGACGCTGCTGCTGAGACTGGAGCATGCCACTAAGAGGTGGGGCCTTACCATCAGCCCCACCAAAACTAAGCACCTGCCTGGGTATTTTGTACCATCGGACACTCCACCACCACAACTCCCAATCGGTGATGGGGCAGTTGTGGAGAGAGTGGAGAGTTTCCCATACCTGGGCAGTGTGCTTATGACTGGCTCCAGTTTAACAGCAGAGGTCTCACTCCGAATCAGTCGAGCGGCAATATCTTTTCATCGGTTGCGTAACACTGTGTGGAAGCTACCTGGTCTGTCGCTCCGCACTAAGCTTCAGGTCTACTCGGCCACGGTCATTCCCTCCCTTCTCTATGCTTGCGAAACGTGGACCCCCCTAATGGAACATCTTCGCCGGTTAGAAACATTTAGGCTGGCCTGCCTACGATCCATCCTGGGTTTAACCAGACTGGATTGTGTGAGGAGCTCACAAATCCTTGAAAGATCTGGGCAGGGTCCCATCGGTGAGCTCCTCCGGCAGGCAAGGCTGCGATGGCTGGGTCATGTAGCCCGCATGCCCAGCCACCGCATGCCGAAACAGCTTTTGTTTGGCCGGATTGAGGGGGCTAAGCGGGCGCGGCACGGGCTAGAGAAGAGATGGAGTGATGTGGTACAGGAGGACGTGGAGCTGAGTGGACTTGCCGATGACTGGTACCGGCGGTGTCAAGATCGGCCTCTGTGGAGGAGGCTCGTGAAGGATGCTACTGGGCAGTTGGAGGCAGTCGCCCTCCAACAACAACGGAGGGCGGAGGAGCGACGCTCACAACAGCGAGCGGAGCGCCGGGTGGCTAAAGCACAGCAGGTTGGCACAGTAGGGGGCACAGGTGGTGCATCAGCCAGTCATCTCAGTCAGTCGACCCGTGGCACCTGGGTCTGCCCCGTGACCTCCTGCCAGCGGGCGTTCGACACTTCACGTGGCCTCAGGGTGCACATAGCCTGGCACAAGCGTCGTGGTGACGTCACCGCCACTTAGTGGCGAATGGCGGTTGTTGTTGTATGTAAGTGTCTTTATGTAAGTGTCTGTATGTAAGTGTCTCAGTGTCTGTATGGAAGTGTCTGTATGTAAGTGTCTCAGTGTCTGTATGTAAGTGTCTGTATGTAAGTGTCTGTATGTAAGTGTATGTATGTAAGTGTCTCAGTGTCTGTATGTAAGTGTATGTAAGCATCTGTATGTAAGTGTCTATGTAAGTGTCTGAGTGTCTGTATGTAAGTGTATGTATGTAAGTGTCTGTATGTAAGTGTCTTAGTGTCTATATGTAATTGTCTGTATGTAAGTGTCTTTATGTAAGAGTCTGTAGGTAAGTGTCTGTATGTAAGTGTCTAAGTGTCTGTATGTAAGTGTCTTTATGTAAGAGTCTGTATGTAAGTGTCTGTATGTAAGTGTCTAAGTGTCTGTATGTAAGGGTCTGTATGTAAGTGTCTGTATGTAAGTGTCTGTATGTAAGTGTCTGTATGTAAGTGTTTGTATGTAAGTGTCTGTATGTAAGTGTCTCAGTGTCTGTGTCAGTATGTAAGTGTCTGTATGTAAGTGTCTATGTAAGTGTCTGTATGTAAGTGCCTGTATGTAAGTGTCTGTATGTAAGTGTGTGTATGTAAGTGTCTGTATGTAAGTGTCTGTATGTAAGTGTCTCAGTATCTGTATGTAAATGTCTTTATGTAAGTGTCTGTATGTAAGTTCTGTATGTAAGTGTCTGTATGTAAGTCTCAGTGTCTGTATGTCAGTGTGTGTTTGTAAGCATCTGTATGTAAGTGTCTCAGCGTCTGTATGTGTCTGTATGTAAGTGTCTGTATTTATGTGTCTCAGTGTCTGTAAGTAAGTGTCTCAGTAAGTGTCTGTATGTAAGTGTCTCTATGTAAGTGTCTGTATATAAGTGTCTGTATGTAAGTGTCTGTATTTATGTGTCTCAGTGTCTGTATATAAGTGTCTGTATTAAGCATCTGTATGTAAGTGTCTCAGTGTCTGTATGTAAGTGTCTGTATGTAAGTGTCTGTATGTAAGTATCTCAGTGTCTGTATGTAAGTGTCTGTATGTAAGCATCTGTATGTAAGTGTCTCAGCGTCTGTATGTGTCTGTATGTAAGTGTCTGTATGTAAGTGTCTGTATGTAAGTGGCTGTATGTAAGTGGCTGTATGTAAGTGTCCGTATGTAAGTGTCTGTATGTAAGTGTCTGTATGTGTCTGTATGTAAGTGTCTATGTAAGTGTTTGTATGTAAGTGTCTGTATGTAAGTGTCTATGTAAGTGTCTGTATGTAAGTGTCTGTATGTAAGTCTCAGTGTCTGTATGTCAGTGTGTGTTTGTAAGTGTCTGTATGTAAGTGTCTGTATGTAAGTGTCTGTATTTAAGTGTCTCAGTGTCTGTAAGTAAGTGTCTAAGTAAGTGTCTGTATGTAAGTGAATCTATGTAAGTGTCTGTATATAAGTGTCTGTATGTAAGTGTCTGTATGATAAGTGTTTGTTTGTAAGTGTCTGTATGTAAATATCTCAGTGTCTGTATGTAAGTGTCTGTATTTAAGTGTCCGTATGTAAGTGTCTCAGTGTCTGTTTGTAAGTGTGTGTATGTAAGTGTCTGTATGTGTTTGTATGTAAGTGTCTGTATGTAAGTGTCTGTATTTAAGTCTATGTATGTAGGTGGCTGTATGTAAGTGTCTGTAAGTGTCTGTATGTAAGTATCTGTATGTAAGTGTCTGTGTGTAAGTTTCTGTATGTAAGTGTTTGTTTGTAAGTGTCTGTATGTAAGTGTCTGTATGTAAGTGTCTGTATGTAAGTGTCTGTATGTAAGTGTCTTCGTGTCTGTATGTAAGTGTCTGTATGTAAGTGTCTGTATGTAAGTGTCTCAGCGTCTGTATGTGTCTGTATGTAAGTGTCTGTATGTAAGTGTCTCAGTGTCTGCATGTAAGTGTCTGTATGTGAGCGTCTTATGTAAGTGTCTATGTAAGTGTCTCAGTGTCTTTATGTAAGTGTCTGTATGTAAGTGTCTCAGTGTCTGTATGTAAGTGTCTCAGTGTCTGTATGTAAGTGTCTGTATGTAAGTGTCTCAGTGTCTGTATGTAAGTGTCTGTATGTAAGTGTCTGTATGTAAGTGTCTGTATGTAAGTGTCTCAGTGTCTGTATGGAAGTGTCTGTATGTAAGTGTCTCAGTGTCTGTATGTAAGTGTCTGTATGTAAGTGTCTGTATGTAAGTGTATGTATGTAAGTATCTCAGTGTCTGTATGTAAGTGTATGTAAGCGTCTGTATGTAAGTGTCTATGTAAGTGTCTGAGTGTCTGTATGTAAGTGTCTGTATGTAAGTGTCTGTACGTAAGTGTCTTAGTGTCTGTATGTAATTGTCTGTATGTAAATGTCTTTATGTAAGAGTCTGTAGGTAAGTGTCTGTATGTAAGTGTCTAAGTGTCTGTATGTAAGTGTCTTTATGTAAGAGTCTGTATGTAAGTGTCTGTATGTAAGTGTCTAAGTGTCTGTATGTAAGGGTCTGTATGTAAGTGTCTGTATGTAAGTGTCTGTATGTAAGTGTCTGTATGTAAGTGTTTGTATGTAAGTGTCTGTATGTAAGTGTCTCAGTGTCTGTTTGTGTCAATACGTAAGTGTCTGTATGTAAGTGTCTATGTAAGTGTCTGTATGCAAGTGCCTGTATGTAAGTGTCTGTATGTAAGTGTGTGTATGATAAGTGTTTGTTTGTAAGTGTCTGTATGTAAATATCTCAGTGTCTGTATGTAAGTGTCTGTATTTAAGTGTCCGTATGTAAGTGTCTCAGTGTCTGTTTGTAAATGTGTGTATGTAAGTGTCTGTATGTGTCTGTATGTAAGTGTCTGTATGTAAGTGTCTGTATGTAAGTCTCTGTATGTAGGTGGCTGTATGTAAGTGTCTGTAAGTGTCTGTATGTAAGTATCTGTATGTAAGTGTCTGTGTGTAAGTTTCTGTATGTAAGTGTCTGTTTGTAAGTGTCTGTATGTAAGTGTCTGTATGTAAGTGTCTGTATGTACGTGTCTGTATGTAAGTGTCTTCGTGTCTGTATGTAAGTGTCTGTATGTAAGTGTCTGTATGTAAGTGTCTCAGCGTCTGTATGTGTCTGTATGTAAGTGTCTGTATGTAAGTGTCTCAGTGTCTGTATGTAAGTGTCTGTATGTGAGCGTCTTATGTAAGTGTCTATGTAAGTGTCTCAGTGTCTTTATGTAAGTGTCTGTATGTAAGTGTCTCAGTGTCTGTATGTAAGTGTCTCAGTGTCTGTATGTAAGTGTCTGTATGTAAGTGTCTGTATGTAAGTGTCTGTATGTAAGTGTCTCAGTGTCTGTATGGAAGTGTCTGTATGTAAGTGTCTCAGTGTCTGTATGTAAGTGTCTGTATGTAAGTATCTCAGTGTCTGTATGTAAGTTTCTGTATGTAAGTGTCTGTATGTAAGTGTCTCAGTGTCTGTATGTAAGTGTCTCAGTGTCTGTGTGTAAGTTTCTGTATGTAAGTGTCTGTTTGTAAGTGTCTGTATGTAAGTGTCTGTATGTAAGTGTCTGTATGTAAGTGTCTTCGTGTCTGTATGTAAGTGTCTGTATGTAAGTGTCTGTATGTAAGTGTCTCAGCGTCTGTATGTGTCTGTATGTAAGTGTCTGTATGTAAGTGTCTCAGTGTCTGTATGTAAGTGTCTGTATGTGAGCGTTTTATGTAAGTGTCTATGTAAGTGTCTCAGTGTCTTTATGTAAGTGTCTGTATGTAAGTGTCTCAGTGTCTGTATGTAAGTGTCTCAGTGTCTGTATGTAAGTGTCTGTATGTAAGTGTCTCAGTGTCTGTATGTAAGTGTCCGGCAAAACAACCCCCTACCTCCTCGCGGTGCCGGACGGGCAACTCTGTCGTGGACAGCGCTGTGGGGGGAGATCCAATTTTGATTGGCTCCTCCCCTCATGGCATATGTGTCCACCACAGGGGCTAAACGGGGGCTCTGGACGGGTGCGAGGGGCTGGTAACCCCTCCACCTTCAATTAATTACCACGAAACTACGAATGAAATATGTAACAACTAAGCTTGTGCCGGAGGCCCCGGGGGGCCAGGCGTCTATGACGTCTCCTGGCCAAACCCCAATTGGCGGAGCCAGGAGATTGAATACCTACCCTCGGGGCTACTCCAGAAACAACGAAAAGCCACTACGGTTGGCCACGTGGAATGTTCGAACGCTCACTGCAGAGGAGAGGCTGCCACTCCTCTGTCGGGAGCTGGACCGGTACCGCCTGGATCTATGCGGCATTCAGGAGGTCCGGTGGACCGGCTCTGGCTCCTGCCACCATGAGGGGTGGACAGTCCTCTACTCGGGGCAGCAGACTGCCAAACAACAGGGTGTGGGTCTTCTTTTGAACAAAAGAATGAAGGGGGCGTGGGAGCGTGGCGGTGAGGTGTGGGAAGCTGTAAGCCCCAGGCTACTTTGGGCTCGCCTTCCCATCAACCGGAGGCGAGGAATGGTGGTCGTGGTTACTTATGCCCCCACCGAAGATGAACATCCGTGGAGGGATGCAGGCAAAGCCGATGAGTCAGATGCCTTCTATGACCTCCTGTCACAGGTGCTGGCTAAAGTGGCCCCTCGGGATAGAGTCATCATGTTGGGTGACTTCAATGCCCGAGTTGGTCATGATACTGGCACCTGGTCTGGAGTGATTGGAGGGCATGGGCCAGATCAGCTCAATAACAACGGTAGGAGGCTGCTAGATTTTTGTGCAGCCCATGGGCTTGTAATTACCAACACGCTGTTCCGGCATCGGCGCATCCACACAACATCATGGATGCATGCCGGGTCCAAGCAAGAACATCTGCTGGACTACATAGTGACGGACCAGCGAATGCGAGCCCATGTCCTTGACACCAGGACCTACCGTGGAGCTGATCTGCCCTCTGACCATCGACTAGTCATCTGTAAGATGCGCCTGCCATTCTTCCACTCCGGTGGTGGGTGTACACCCAGGACCCCATTCCAACCTAAAGTGGCCTGGTCTCAGTTATCTGATGAAAGTTGCAAGCGAGAATTTCATCATCGCTTGCGGCTGGGATTGGCATCGTCCCCGACTCCTCCTGATGTCGAGGGTAAATGGGCGAGGTTTAGGACTGTGACTCATGCAGCTGCAATGGCTGCTTTGGGTACGCGGTCCAGACCTCCCCAGACACCCTGGATGACAGAGGAGTTGTTCAGGATGGTTGAGAAAAAGCGACAGGCCCACTGTCATCGGCTACAGAATCCCACGTCAGAGAATGAGGAGGCTTACCGCAGCCTTCGCTCGGAGGTTCGGAGAGCCGTGAGGCGCTGCAAGGATGGGTGGTGGTCGCGGGTTGCTGAGGAGATGGAGTCTGCCTCAGTGGCCCGTGATCACAAATCTCTATTTAACTCCATCAAAAAAGTAACCTGCAGCGCCACACCTATTACCATCATTAGGGGAAAAAACGGTGATCCAATTTCCGACCCCCAGGAACAGGTTCGCAGATTTGCTGAGCATTTCTGTGAGGTCCTGGGGGAGGGAAAATCCCTCAGCCAGGAAAACATCGCGGCACAAAGTGAGGATGACCCTGCTGAGGCTGCGGTGCCTCAAATATTGGATGAAGTCACCCCCTGTGAGTGGCTGGCTGAGGTGCCATCTGCTGAGGAAGTATTGAAGGCGATCCGGAGTCTGAGACCAGGAAAGGCAGCGGGCAGAGATGATCTCCCAAGCGAAATGCTGAGGGAGGGTGGCGTTTGTGCACAGACTGCCCTATATGACATCATAACAACAGTCTGGACCACTGGACGGGTTCCGCAGGATTGGAAGGATGCCCTGGTGGTCCCCCTTTTTAAGAAGGGGGTCCGCACAGACTGTAACAACTACAGGGGCATCTCACTCCTCAGTGTGCCGGGAAAGGTCCTGGCAAGGATTATTCAGCATCGCCTTGCCAGGCACGCTGAGGAGAGGCTTGCGGAGCCCCAATGCGGTTTCAGGAAAGGGCGGTCCTGCACAGATGCCATATTTTCTGTCCGTCTGCTACAGCAGAGGTGTAGGGAATTCCAACAAGACCTACATCTCTGCTTTATTGACCTGGTCAAGGCCTATGATACCATCAGTAGGCCTGGGCTCTGGGTCGTTCTTCGTGCTTTTGGAGTACCTGACCCTCTGCTCACGATCATTAAGGACCTTCATGATGGTGAGCGGGCCCGGGTAAAACTACGTGGCCGGGAGTCAGAGCCATTCCCTGTACACCTTGGGGTGCGACAGGGATGTCCTTTGGCTCCCACATTATTTAACATCTATTTTGACCACGTAGTTCGTGAAGCCTTCAATAGCTGTACCGGGGGAATCTCCATATGGTACAGATATAATGGGAGGCTAATCGATGCCCGGGTGCGGTCAAGGGATGGCTCCCTATTGCTCAACCACGTTATGTATGCTGATGACTTGGTAATAGCTGCTCAGTCAGAGGAGGAGTTGGAGACGCTGCTGCTGAGACTGGAGCATGCCACTAAGAGGTGGGGCCTTACCATCAGCCCCACCAAAACTAAGCACCTGCCTGGGTATTTTGTACCATCGGACACTCCACCACCACAACTCCCAATCGGTGATGGGGCAGTTGTGGAGAGAGTGGAGAGTTTCCCATACCTGGGCAGTGTGCTTATGACTGGCTCCAGTTTAACAGCAGAGGTCTCACTCCGAATCAGTCGAGCGGCAATATCTTTTCATCGGTTGCGTAACGCTGTGTGGAAGCTACCTGGTCTGTCGCTCCGCACTAAGCTTCAGGTCTACTCGGCCACGGTCATTCCCTCCCTTCTCTATGCTTGCGAAACGTGGACCCCCCTAATGGAACATCTTCGCCGGTTAGAAACATTTAGGCTGGCCTGCCTACGATCCATCCTGGGTTTAACCAGACTGGATTGTGTGAGGAGCTCACAAATCCTTGAAAGATCTGGGCAGGGTCCCATCGGTGAGCTCCTCCGGCAGGCAAGGCTGCGATGGCTGGGTCATGTAGCCCGCATGCCCAGCCACCGCATGCCGAAACAGCTTTTGTTTGGCCGGATTGAGGGGGCTAAGCGGGCGCGGCACGGGCTAGAGAAGAGATGGAGTGATGTGGTACAGGAGGACGTGGAGCTGAGTGGACTTGCCGATGACTGGTACCGGCGGTGTCAAGATCGGCCTCTGTGGAGGAGGCTCGTGAAGGATGCTACTGGGCAGTTGGAGGCAGTCGCCCTCCAACAACAACGGAGGGCGGAGGAGCGACGCTCACAACAGCGAGCGGAGCGCCGGGTGGCTAAAGCACAGCAGGTTGGCACAGTAGGGGGCACAGGTGGTGCATCAGCCAGTCATCTCAGTCAGTCGACCCGTGGCACCTGGGTCTGCCCCGTGACCTCCTGCCAGCGGGCGTTCGACACTTCACGTGGCCTCAGGGTGCACATAGCCTGGCACAAGCGTCGTGGTGACGTCACCGCCACTTAGTGGCGAATGGCGGTTGTTGTTGTATGTAAGTGTCTTTATGTAAGTGTCTGTATGTAAGTGTCTCAGTGTCTGTATGGAAGTGTCTGTATGTAAGTGTCTCAGTGTCTGTATGTAAGTGTCTGTATGTAAGTGTCTGTATGTAAGTGTATGTATGTAAGTGTCTCAGTGTCTGTATGTAAGTGTATGTAAGCATCTGTATGTAAGTGTCTATGTAAGTGTCTGAGTGTCTGTATGTAAGTGTATGTATGTAAGTGTCTGTATGTAAGTGTCTTAGTGTCTATATGTAATTGTCTGTATGTAAGTGTCTTTATGTAAGAGTCTGTAGGTAAGTGTCTGTATGTAAGTGTCTAAGTGTCTGTATGTAAGTGTCTTTATGTAAGAGTCTGTATGTAAGTGTCTGTATGTAAGTGTCTAAGTGTCTGTATGTAAGGGTCTGTATGTAAGTGTCTGTATGTAAGTGTCTGTATGTAAGTGTCTGTATGTAAGTGTTTGTATGTAAGTGTCTGTATGTAAGTGTCTCAGTGTCTGTGTCAGTATGTAAGTGTCTGTATGTAAGTGTCTATGTAAGTGTCTGTATGTAAGTGCCTATATGTAAGTGTCTGTATGTAAGTGTGTGTATGTAAGTGTCTGTATGTAAGTGTCTGTATGTAAGTGTCTCAGTATCTGTATGTAAATGTCTTTATGTAAGTGTCTGTATGTAAGTTCTGTATGTAAGTGTCTGTATGTAAGTCTCAGTGTCTGTATGTCAGTGTGTGTTTGTAAGCATCTGTATGTAAGTGTCTCAGCGTCTGTATGTGTCTGTATGTAAGTGTCTGTATTTATGTGTCTCAGTGTCTGTAAGTAAGTGTCTCAGTAAGTGTCTGTATGTAAGTGTCTCTATGTAAGTGTCTGTATATAAGTGTCTGTATGTAAGTGTCTGTATTTATGTGTCTCAGTGTCTGTATATAAGTGTCTGTATTAAGCATCTGTATGTAAGTGTCTCAGTGTCTGTATGTAAGTGTCTGTATGTAAGTGTCTGTATGTAAGTATCTCAGTGTCTGTATGTAAGTGTCTGTATGTAAGCATCTGTATGTAAGTGTCTCAGCGTCTGTATGTGTCTGTATGTAAGTGTCTGTATGTAAGTGTCTGTATGTAAGTGGCTGTATGTAAGTGGCTGTATGTAAGTGTCCGTATGTAAGTGTCTGTATGTAAGTGTCTGTATGTGTCTGTATGTAAGTGTCTATGTAAGTGTTTGTATGTAAGTGTCTGTATGTAAGTGTCTATGTAAGTGTCTGTATGTAAGTGTCTGTATGTAAGTCTCAGTGTCTGTATGTCAGTGTGTGTTTGTAAGTGTCTGTATGTAAGTGTCTGTATGTAAGTGTCTGTATTTAAGTGTCTCAGTGTCTGTAAGTAAGTGTCTAAGTAAGTGTCTGTATGTAAGTGAATCTATGTAAGTGTCTGTATATAAGTGTCTGTATGTAAGTGTCTGTATGATAAGTGTTTGTTTGTAAGTGTCTGTATGTAAATATCTCAGTGTCTGTATGTAAGTGTCTGTATTTAAGTGTCCGTATGTAAGTGTCTCAGTGTCTGTTTGTAAGTGTGTGTATGTAAGTGTCTGTATGTGTTTGTATGTAAGTGTCTGTATGTAAGTGTCTGTATTTAAGTCTATGTATGTAGGTGGCTGTATGTAAGTGTCTGTAAGTGTCTGTATGTAAGTATCTGTATGTAAGTGTCTGTGTGTAAGTTTCTGTATGTAAGTGTTTGTTTGTAAGTGTCTGTATGTAAGTGTCTGTATGTAAGTGTCTGTATGTAAGTGTCTGTATGTAAGTGTCTTCGTGTCTGTATGTAAGTGTCTGTATGTAAGTGTCTGTATGTAAGTGTCTCAGCGTCTGTATGTGTCTGTATGTAAGTGTCTGTATGTAAGTGTCTCAGTGTCTGCATGTAAGTGTCTGTATGTGAGCGTCTTATGTAAGTGTCTATGTAAGTGTCTCAGTGTCTTTATGTAAGTGTCTGTATGTAAGTGTCTCAGTGTCTGTATGTAAGTGTCTCAGTGTCTGTATGTAAGTGTCTGTATGTAAGTGTCTCAGTGTCTGTATGTAAGTGTCTGTATGTAAGTGTCTGTATGTAAGTGTCTGTATGTAAGTGTCTCAGTGTCTGTATGGAAGTGTCTGTATGTAAGTGTCTCAGTGTCTGTATGTAAGTGTCTGTATGTAAGTGTCTGTATGTAAGTGTATGTATGTAAGTATCTCAGTGTCTGTATGTAAGTGTATGTAAGCGTCTGTATGTAAGTGTCTATGTAAGTGTCTGAGTGTCTGTATGTAAGTGTCTGTATGTAAGTGTCTGTACGTAAGTGTCTTAGTGTCTGTATGTAATTGTCTGTATGTAAATGTCTTTATGTAAGAGTCTGTAGGTAAGTGTCTGTATGTAAGTGTCTAAGTGTCTGTATGTAAGTGTCTTTATGTAAGAGTCTGTATGTAAGTGTCTGTATGTAAGTGTCTAAGTGTCTGTATGTAAGGGTCTGTATGTAAGTGTCTGTATGTAAGTGTCTGTATGTAAGTGTCTGTATGTAAGTGTTTGTATGTAAGTGTCTGTATGTAAGTGTCTCAGTGTCTGTTTGTGTCAATACGTAAGTGTCTGTATGTAAGTGTCTATGTAAGTGTCTGTATGCAAGTGCCTGTATGTAAGTGTCTGTATGTAAGTGTGTGTATGATAAGTGTTTGTTTGTAAGTGTCTGTATGTAAATATCTCAGTGTCTGTATGTAAGTGTCTGTATTTAAGTGTCCGTATGTAAGTGTCTCAGTGTCTGTTTGTAAATGTGTGTATGTAAGTGTCTGTATGTGTCTGTATGTAAGTGTCTGTATGTAAGTGTCTGTATGTAAGTCTCTGTATGTAGGTGGCTGTATGTAAGTGTCTGTAAGTGTCTGTATGTAAGTATCTGTATGTAAGTGTCTGTGTGTAAGTTTCTGTATGTAAGTGTCTGTTTGTAAGTGTCTGTATGTAAGTGTCTGTATGTAAGTGTCTGTATGTACGTGTCTGTATGTAAGTGTCTTCGTGTCTGTATGTAAGTGTCTGTATGTAAGTGTCTGTATGTAAGTGTCTCAGCGTCTGTATGTGTCTGTATGTAAGTGTCTGTATGTAAGTGTCTCAGTGTCTGTATGTAAGTGTCTGTATGTGAGCGTCTTATGTAAGTGTCTATGTAAGTGTCTCAGTGTCTTTATGTAAGTGTCTGTATGTAAGTGTCTCAGTGTCTGTATGTAAGTGTCTCAGTGTCTGTATGTAAGTGTCTGTATGTAAGTGTCTGTATGTAAGTGTCTGTATGTAAGTGTCTCAGTGTCTGTATGGAAGTGTCTGTATGTAAGTGTCTCAGTGTCTGTATGTAAGTGTCTGTATGTAAGTATCTCAGTGTCTGTATGTAAGTTTCTGTATGTAAGTGTCTGTATGTAAGTGTCTCAGTGTCTGTATGTAAGTGTCATTATGTAAGTGTCTGTATGTAATTGTCTGTGTGTAAGTGTCTTTATGTAAGAGTCTGTATGTAAGTGTCTGTATGTAAGTGTCTAAGTGTCTGTATGTAAGTGTCTTTATGTAAGAGTCTGTATGTAAGTGTCTGTATGTAAGTGTCTAAGTGTGTGTATGTAAGGGTCTGTATGTAAGTGTCTGTATGTAAGTGTCTGTATGTAAGTGTTTGTATGTAAGTGTCTGTATGTAAGTGTCTCAGTGTCTGTTTGTGTCAGTATGTAAGTGTCTGTATGTAAGTGTCTATGTAAGTGTCTGTATGTAAGTGCCTGTATGTAAGTGTCTGTATGTAAGTGTCTGTATGTAAGTGTCTGTATGTAAGTGTGTGTATGTATGTAAGTGTCTGTATGTAAGTGTCTGTATGTAAGTGTCTCAGTATCTGTATGTAAATGTCTTTATGTAAGTGTCTGTATGTAATTGTCTGTATGTAAGTGTCTGTATGTAAGTGTCTGTATGTAAGTGTCTCAGTGTCTGTATGTAAGTGTCTGTATGTAAGCATCTGTATGTAAGTGTCTCAGTGTCTGTATGTGTCTGTATGTAAGTGTCTGTATGTAAGTGTCTGTATGTAAGTGGCTGTATGTAAGTGGCTGTATGTAAGTGTCCGTATGTAAGTGTCTGTATGTAAGTGTCTGTATGTGTCTGTATGTAAGTGTCTATGTAAGTGTTTGTATGTAAGTGTCTGTATGTAAGTGTCTATGTAAGTGTCTGTATGTAAGTGTCTGTATGTAAGTCTCAGTGTCTGTATGTCAGTGTGTGTTTGTAAGTGTCTGTACGTAAGTGTCTGTATGTAAGTGTCTGTATTTAAGTGTCTCAGTGTCTGTAAGTAAGTGTCTAAGTAAGTGTCTGTATGTAAGTGTCTCTATGTAAGTGTCTGTATATAAGTGTCTGTATGTAAGTGTCTGTATGATAAGTGTTTGTTTGTAAGTGTCTGTATGTAAATATCTCAGTGTCTGTATGTAAGTGTCTGTATTTAAGTGTCCGTATGTAAGTGTCTCAGTGTCTGTATGTAAGTGTCTGTATGTAAGTGTCTGTATGTGTCTGTATGTAAGTGTCTGTATGTAAGTGTCTGTATGTAAGTCTCTGTATGTAGGTGGCTGTATGTAAGTGTCTGTAAGTGTCTGTATGTAAGTATCTGTATGTAAGTGTCTGTGTGTAAGTTTCTGTATGTAAGTGTCTGTTTGTAAGTGTCTGTATGTAAGTGTCTGTATGTAAGTGTCTGTATGTATGTAAGTGTCTGTATGTAAGTGTCTTCGTGTCTGTATGTAAGTGTCTGTATGTAAGTGTCTGTATGTAAGTGTCTCAGTGTCTGTATGTAAGTGTCTGTATGTGAGCGTCTTATGTAAGTGTCTATGTAAGTGTCTCAGTGTCTTTATGTAAGTGTCTGTATGTAAGTGTCTCAGTGTCTGTATGTAAGTGTCTCAGTGTCTGTATGTAAGTGTCTGTATGTAAGTGTCTCAGTGTCTGTATGTAAGTGTCTGTATGTAAGTGTCTGTATGTAAGTGTCTGTATGCAAGTGTCTCAGTGTCTGTATGGAAGTGTCTGTATGTAAGTGTCTCAGTGTCTGTATGTAAGTGTCTGTATGTAAGTGTCTGTATGTAAGTGTATGTATGTAAGTGTCTCAGTGTCTGTATGTAAGTGTATGTAAGCGTCTGTATGTAAGTGTCTATGTAAGTGTCTGAGTGTCTGTATGTAAGTGTCTGTATGTAAGTGTCTGTACGTAAGTGTCTTAGTGTCTGTATGTAATTGTCTGTATGTAAGTGTCTTTATGTAAGAGTCTGTATGTAAGTGTCTGTATGTAAGTGTCTAAGTGTCTGTATGTAAGGGTCTGTATGTAAGTGTCTGTATGTAAGTGTCTGTATGTAAGTGTCTCAGTGTCTGTATGGAAGTGTCTGTATGTAAGTGTCTCAGTGTCTGTATGTAAGTGTCTGTATGTAAGTATCTCAGTGTCTGTATGTAAGTTTCTGTATGTAAGTGTCTGTATGTAAGTGTCTCAGTGTCTGTATGTAAGTGTCTGTATGTGAGCGTCTTATGTAAGTGTCTATGTAAGTGTCTCAGTGTCTTTATGTAAGTGTCTGTATGTAAGTGTCTCAGTGTCTGTATGTAAGTGTCTCAGTGTCTGTATGTAAGTGTCTGTATGTAAGTTTCTCAGTGTCTGTATGTAAGTGTCTGTATGTAAGTGTCTGTATGTAAGTGTCTGTATGCAAGTGTCTCAGTGTCTGTATGGAAGTGTTTGTATGTAAGTGTCTCAGTGTCTGTATGTAAGTGTCTGTATGTAAGTGTCTGTATGTAAGTGCATGTATGTAAGTGTCTCAGTGTCTGTATGTAAGTGTATGTAAGCGTCTGTATGTAAGTGTCTATGTAAGTGTCTGAGTGTCTGTATGTAAGTGTCTGTATGTAAGTGTCTGTACGTAAGTGTCTTAGTGTCTGTATGTAATTGTCTGTATGTAAGTGTCTTTATGTAAGAGTCTGTAGGTAAGTGTCTGTATGTAAGTGTCTAAGTGTCTGTATGTACGTGTCTTTATGTAAGAGTCTGTATGTAAGTGTCTGTATGTAAGTGTCTAAGTGTCTGTATGTAAGGGTCTGTATGTAAGTGTCTGTATGTAAGTGTCTGTATGTAAGTGTCTCAGTGTCTGTATGGAAGTGTCTGTATGTAAGTGTCTCAGTGTCTGTATGTAAGTGTCTGTATGTAAGTATCTCAGTGTCTGTATGTAAGTTTCTGTATGTAAGTGTCTGTATGTAAGTGTCTCAGTGTCTGTATGTAAGTGTCTGTATGTGAGCGTCTTATGTAAGTGTCTATGTAAGTGTCTCAGTGTCTTTATGTAAGTGTCTGTATGTAAGTGTCTCAGTGTCTGTATGTAAGTGTCTCAGTGTCTGTATGTAAGTGTCTGTATGTAAGTTTCTCAGTGTCTGTATGTAAGTGTCTGTATGTAAGTGTCTGTATGTAAGTGTCTGTATGCAAGTGTCTCAGTGTCTGTATGGAAGTGTTTGTATGTAAGTGTCTCAGTGTCTGTATGTAAGTGTCTGTATGTAAGTGTCTGTATGGAAGTGCATGTATGTAAGTGTCTCAGTGTCTGTATGTAAGTGTATGTAAGCGTCTGTATGTAAGTGTCTATGTAAGTGTCTGAGTGTCTGTATGTAAGTGTCTGTATGTAAGTGTCTGTACGTAAATGTCTTAGTGTCTGTATGTAATTGTCTGTATGTAAGTGTCTTTATGTAAGAGTCTGTAGGTAAGTTTCTGTATGTAAGTGTCTAAGTGTCTGTATGTACGTGTCTTTACGTAAGAGTCTGTATGTAAGTGTCTGTATGTAAGTGTCTAAGTGTCTGTATGTAAGGGTCTGTATGTAAGTGTCTGTATGTAAGTGTCTGTATGTAAGTGTCTCAGTGTCTGTATGGAAGTGTCTTTATGTAAGTGTCTCAGTGTCTGTATGTAAGTGTCTGTATGTAAGTATCTCAGTGTCTGTATGTAAGTTTCTGTATGTAAGTGTCTGTATGTAAGTGTCTCAGTGTCTGTATGTAAGTGTCATTATGTAAGTGTCTGTATGTAATTGTCTGTGTGTAAGTGTCTTTATGTAAGAGTCTGTATGTAAGTGTCTGTATGTAAGTGTCTAAGTGTCTGTATGTAAGTGTCTTTATGTAAGAGTCTGTATGTAAGTGTCTGTATGTAAGTGTCTAAGTGTGTGTATGTAAGGGTCTGTATGTAAGTGTCTGTATGTAAGTGTCTGTATGTAAGTGTCTGTATGTAAGTGTTTGTATGTAAGTGTCTGTATGTAAGTGTCTCAGTGTCTGTATGTGTCAGTATGTAAGTGTCTGTATGTAAGTGTCTATGTAAGTGTCTGTATGTAAGTGCCCGTATGTAAGTGTCTGTATGTAAGTGTCTGTATGTAAGTGTCTGTATGTAAGTGTGTGTATGTAAGTGTCTGTATGTAAGTGTCTGTATGTAAGTGTCTCAGTATCTGTATGTAAATGTCTTTATGTAAGTGTCTGTATGTAAGTGTCTGTATGTAAGTGTCTGTATGTAAGTGTCTCAGTGTCTGTATATAAGTGTCTGTATGTAAGCATCTGTATGTAAGTGTCTCAGTGTCTGTATGTAAGTGTCTGTATGTAAGTGTCTGTATGTAAGTGTCTCAGTGTCTGTATGTAAGTGTCTGTATGTAAGCATCTGTATGTAAGTGTCTCAGCGTCTGTATGTGTCTGTATGTAAGTGTCTGTATGTAAGTGTCTGTATGTAAGTGGCTGTATGTAAGTGGCTGTATGTAAGTGTCCGTATGTAAGTGTCTGTATGTAAGTGTCTGTATGTGTCTGTATGTAAGTGTCTATGTAAGTGTTTGTATGTAAGTGTCTGTATGTAAGTGTCTATGTAAGTGTCTGTATGTAAGTGTCTGTATGTAAGTCTCAGTGTCTGTATGTCAGTGTGTGTTTGTAAGTGTCTGTATGTAAGTGTCTGTATGTAAGTGTCTGTATTTAAGTGTCTCAGTGTCTGTAAGTAAGTGTCTAAGTAAGTGTCTGTATGTAAGTGTCTCTATGTAAGTGTCTGTATATAAGTGTCTGTATGTAAGTGTCTGTATGATAAGTGTTTGTTTGTAAGTGTCTGTATGTAAATATCTCAGTGTCTGTATGTAAGTGTCTGTATTTAAGTGTCCGTATGTAAGTGTCTCAGTGTCTGTATGTAAGTGTCTGTATGTAAGTGTCTGTATGTGTCTGTATGTAAGTGTCTGTATGTAAGTGTCTGTATGTAAGTCTCTGTATGTAGGTGGCTGTATGTAAGTGTCTGTAAGTGTCTGTATGTAAGTATCTGTATGTAAGTGTCTGTGTGTAAGTTTCTGTATGTAAGTGTCTGTTTGTAAGTGTCTGTATGTAAGTGTCTGTATGTAAGTGTCTGTATGTATGTAAGTGTCTGTATGTAAGTGTCTTCGTGTCTGTATGTAAGTGTCTGTATGTAAGTGTCTGTATGTAAGTGTCTCAGCGTCTGTATGTGTCTGTATGTAAGTGTCTGTATGTAAGTGTCTCAGTGTCTGTATGTAAGTGTCTGTATGTAAGTGTATGTATGTAAGTGTCTCAGTGTCTGTATGTAAGTGTATGTAAGCGTCTGTATGTAAGTGTCTATGTAAGTGTCTGAGTGTCTGTATGTAAGTGTCTGTATGTAAGTGTCTGTACGTAAGTGTCTTAGTGTCTGTATGTAATTGTCTGTATGTAAGTGTCTTTATGTAAGAGTCTGTAGGTAAGTGTCTGTATGTAAGTGTCTAAGTGTCTGTATGTACGTGTCTTTATGTAAGAGTCTGTATGTAAGTGTCTGTATGTAAGTGTCTAAGTGTCTGTATGTAAGGGTCTGTATGTAAGTGTCTGTATGTAAGTGTCTGTATGTAAGTGTCTCAGTGTCTGTATGGAAGTGTCTGTATGTAAGTGTCTCAGTGTCTGTATGTAAGTGTCTGTATGTAAGTATCTCAGTGTCTGTATGTAAGTTTATGTATGTAAGTGTCTGTATGTAAGTGTCTCAGTGTCTGTATGTAAGTGTCATTATGTAAGTGTCTGTATGTAATTGTCTGTGTGTAAGTGTCTTTATGTAAGAGTCTGTATGTAAGTGTCTGTATGTAAGTGTCTAAGTGTCTGTATGTAAGTGTCTTTATGTAAGAGTCTGTATGTAAGTGTCTGTATGTAAGTGTCTAAGTGTGTGTATGTAAGGGTCTGTATGTAAGTGTCTGTATGTAAGTGTCTGTATGTAAGTGTCTGTATGTAAGTGTTTGTATGTAAGTGTCTGTATGTAAGTGTCTCAGTGTCTGTATGTGTCAGTATGTAAGTGTCTGTATGTAAGTGTCTATGTAAGTGTCTGTATGTAAGTGCCTGTATGTAAGTGTCTGTATGTAAGTGTCTGTATGTAAGTATCTGTATGTAAGTGTGTGTATGTAAGTGTCTGTATGTAAGTGTCTGTATGTAAGTGTCTCAGTATCTGTATGTAAATGTCTTTATGTAAGTGTCTGTATGTAAGTGTCTGTATGTAAGTGTCTGTATGTAAGTGTCTCAGTGTCTGTATATAAGTGTCTGTATGTAAGCATCTGTATGTAAGTGTCTCAGTGTCTGTATGTAAGTGTCTGTATGTAAGTGTCTGTATGTAAGTGTCTCAGTGTCTGTATGTAAGTGTCTGTATGTAAGCATCTGTATGTAAGTGTCTCAGCGTCTGTATGTGTCTGTATGTAAGTGTCTGTATGTAAGTGTCTGTATGTAAGTGGCTGTATGTAAGTGGCTGTATGTAAGTGTCCGTATGTAAGTGTCTGTATGTAAGTGTCTGTATGTGTCTGTATGTAAGTGTCTATGTAAGTGTTTGTATGTAAGTGTCTGTATGTAAGTGTCTATGTAAGTGTCTGTATGTAAGTGTCTGTATGTAAGTCTCAGTGTCTGTATGTCAGTGTGTGTTTGTAAGTGTCTGTATGTAAGTGTCTGTATGTAAGTGTCTGTATTTAAGTGTCTCAGTGTCTGTAAGTAAGTGTCTAAGTAAGTGTCTGTATGTAAGTGTCTCTATGTAAGTGTCTGTATATAAGTGTCTGTATGTAAGTGTCTGTATGATAAGTGTTTGTTTGTAAGTGTCTGTATGTAAATATCTCAGTGTCTGTATGTAAGTGTCTGTATTTAAGTGTCCGTATGTAAGTGTCTCAGTGTCTGTATGTAAGTGTCTGTATGTAAGTGTCTGTATGTGTCTGTATGTAAGTGTCTGTATGTAAGTGTCTGTATGTAAGTCTCTGTATGTAGGTGGCTGTATGTAAGTGTCTGTAAGTGTCTGTATGTAAGTATCTGTATGTAAGTGTCTGTGTGTAAGTTTCTGTATGTAAGTGTCTGTTTGTAAGTGTCTGTATGTAAGTGTCTGTATGTAAGTGTCTGTATGTATGTAAGTGTCTGTATGTAAGTGTCTTCGTGTCTGTATGTAAGTGTCTGTATGTAAGTGTCTGTATGTAAGTGTCTCAGCGTCTGTATGTGTCTGTATGTAAGTGTCTGTATGTAAGTGTCTCAGTGTCTGTATGTAAGTGTCTGTATGTGAGCGTCTTATGTAAGTGTCTATGTAAGTGTCTCAGTGTCTTTATGTAAGTGTCTGTATGTAAGTGTCTCAGTGTCTGTATGTAAGTGTCTCAGTGTCTGTATGTAAGTGTCTGTATGTAAGTGTCTCAGTGTCTGTATGTAAGTGTCTGTATGTAAGTGTCTGTATGTAAGTGTCTGTATGTAAGTGTCTCAGTGTCTGTATGGAAGTGTCTGTATGTAAGTGTCTCAGTGTCTGTATGTAAGTGTCTGTATGTAAGTGTCTGTATGTAAGTGTATGTATGTAAGTGTATCAGTGTCTGTATGTAAGTGTATGTAAGCGTCTGTATGTAAGTGTCTATGTAAGTGTCTGAGTGTCTGTATGTAAGTGTCTGTATGTAAGTGTCTGTACGTAAGTGTCTTAGTGTCTGTATGTAATTGTCTGTATGTAAGTGTCTTTATGTAAGAGTCTGTATGTAAGTGTCTGTATGTAAGTGTCTAAGTGTCTGTATATAAGGGTCTGTATGTAAGTGTCTGTATGTAAGTGTCTGTATGTAAGTGTCTGTATGTAAGTGTTTGTATGTAAGTGTCTGTATGTAAGTGTCTCAGTGTCTGTTTGTGTCAGTATGTAAGTGTCTGTATGTAAGTGTCTATGTAAGTGTCTGTATGTAAGTGCCTGTATGTAAGTGTCTGTATGTAAGTGTGTGTATGTAAGTGTCTGTATGTAAGTGTCTGTATGTAAGTGTCTCAGTATATGTATGTAAATGTCTTTATGTAAGTGTCTGTATGTAAGTGTCTGTATGTAAGTGTCTGTATGTAAGTCTCAGTGTCTGTATGTCAGTGTGTGTTTGTAAGTGTCTGTATGTAAGTGTCTGTATGTAAGTGTCTGTATTTATGTGTCTCAGTGTCTGTAAGTAAGTGTCTCAGTAAGTGTCTGTATGTAAGTGTCTCTATGTAAGTGTCTGTATATAAGTGTCTGTATGTAAGTGTCTGTATGTTAAGTGTTTGTATGTAAGTGTCTGTATGTAAGTGTCTCAGTGTCTGTATGTAAGTGTCTGTATGTAAGTGTCTGTATGTAAGTGTCTGTATGTAAGTGTCTCAGTGTCTGTATGGAAGTGTCTGTATGTAAGTGTCTCAGTGTCTGTATGTAAGTGTCTGTATGTAAGTGTCTGTATGTAAGTGTATGTATGTAAGTGTCTCAGTGTCTGTATGTAAGTGTATGTAAGCGTCTGTATGTAAGTGTCTATGTAAGTGTCTGAGTGTCTGTATGTAAGTGTCTGTATGTAAGTGTCTGTACGTAAGTGTCTTAGTGTCTGTATGTAATTGTATGTAAGTGTCTTTATGTAAGAGTCTGTAGGTAAGTGTCTGTATGTAAGTGTCTAAGTGTCTGTATGTACGTGTCTTTATGTAAGAGTCTGTATGTAAGTGTCTGTATGTAAGTGTCTAAGTGTCTGTATATAAGGGTCTGTATGTAAGTGTCTGTATGTAAGTGTCTGTATGTAAGTGTCTGTATGTAAGTGTTTGTATGTAAGTGTCTGTATGTAAGTGTCTCAGTGTCTGTTTGTGTCAGTATGTAAGTGTCTGTATGTAAGTGTCTATGTAAGTGTCTGTATGTAAGTGCCTGTATGTAAGTGTCTGTATGTAAGTGTGTGTATGTAAGTGTCTGTATGTAAGTGTCTGTATGTAAGTGTCTCAGTATATGTATGTAAATGTCTTTATGTAAGTGTCTGTATGTAAGTGTCTGTATGTAAGTGTCTGTATGTAAGCCTCAGTGTCTGTATGTCAGTGTGTGTTTGTAAGTGTCTGTATGTAAGTGTCTGTATGTAAGTGTCTGTATTTATGTGTCTCAGTGTCTGTAAGTAAGTGTCTCAGTAAGTGTCTGTATGTAAGTGTCTCTATGTAAGTGTCTGTATATGTGTCTGTATGTAAGTGTCTGTATGTTAAGTGTTTGTATGTAAGTGTCTGTATGTAAATATCTCAGTGTCTGTATGTAAGTGTCTGTATGTAAGTGTCTGTATGTGTCTCAGTGTCTGTATGTAAGTGTCTGTATCTACGTGTCTGTATGTGTCTGTATGTAAGAGTCTGTATGTAAGTGTCTGTATGTAAGTCTCTGTATGTAGGTGGCTGTATTTAAGTGTCTGTAAGTGTCTGTATGGAAGTGTCTGTATGTAAGTGTCTCAGTGTCTGTATGTAAGTGTCTGTATGTAAGTGTCTGTATGTAAGTGTATGTATGTAAGTGTCTCAGTGTCTGTATGTAAGTGTATGTAAGCGTCTGTATGTAAGTGTCTATGTAAGTGTCTGAGTGTCTGTATGTAAGTGTCTGTATGTAAGTGTCTGTACGTAAGTGTCTTAGTGTCTGTATGTAATTGTCTGTATGTAAGTGTCTTTATGTAAGAGTCTGTAGGTAAGTGTCTGTATGTAAGTGTCTAAGTGTCTCTATGTACGTGTCTTTATGTAAGAGTCTGTATGTAAGTGTCTGTATGTAAGTGTCTAAGTGTCTGTATATAAGGGTCTGTATGTAAGTGTCTGTATGTAAGTGTCTGTATGTAAGTGTCTGTATGTAAGTGTTTGTATGTAAGTGTCTGTATGTAAGTGTCTCAGTGTCTTTTTGTGTCAGTATGTTGTCCGGCAAAACAACCCCCTACCTCCTCGCGGTGCCGGACGGGCAACTCTGTCGTGGACAGCGCTGTGGGGGGAGATCCTATTTTGATTGGCTCCTCCCCTCATGGCATATGTGTCCACCACAGGGGCTTAACGGGGGCTCTGGACGGGTGCGAGGGGCTGGTAACCCCTCCACCTTCAATTAATTACCACGAAACTACGAATTAAACTGAAATATGTAACAACTAAGCTTGTGCCGGAGGCCCCGGGGGGCCAGGCGTCTATGACGTCTCCTGGCCAAACCCCAATTGGCGGAGCCAGGAGATTGAATACCTACCCTCGGGGCTACTCCAGAAACAACGAAAAGCCACTACGGTTGGCCACGTGGAATGTTCGAACGCTCACTGCAGAGGAGAGGCTGCCACTCCTCTGTCGGGAGCTGGACCGGTACCGCCTGGATCTATGCGGCATTCAGGAGGTCCGGTGGACCGGCTCTGGCTCCTGCCACCATGAGGGGTGGACAGTCCTCTACTCGGGGCAGCAGACTGCCAAACAACAGGGTGTGGGTCTTCTTTTGAACAAAAGAATGAAGGGGGCGTGGGAGCGTGGCGGTGAGGTGTGGGAAGCTGTAAGCCCCAGGCTACTTTGGGCTCGCCTTCCCATCAACCGGAGGCGAGGAATGGTGGTCGTGGTTACTTATGCCCCCACCGAAGATGAACATCCGTGGAGGGATGCAGGCAAAGCCGATGAGTCAGATGCCTTCTATGACCTCCTGTCACAGGTGCTGGCTAAAGTGGCCCCTCGGGATAGAGTCATCATGTTGGGTGACTTCAATGCCCGAGTTGGTCATGATACTGGCACCTGGTCTGGAGTGATTGGAGGGCATGGGCCAGATCAGCTCAATAACAACGGTAGGAGGCTGCTAGATTTTTGTGCAGCCCATGGGCATGTAATTACCAACACGCTGTTCCGGCATCGGCGCATCCACACAACATCATGGATGCATGCCGGGTCCAAGCAAGAACATCTGCTGGACTACATAGTGACGGACCAGCGAATGCGAGCCCATGTCCTTGACACCAGGACCTACCGTGGAGCTGATCTGCCCTCTGACCATCGACTAGTCATCTGTAAGATGCGCCTGCCATTCTTCCATTCCGGTGGTGGGTGTACACCCAGGACCCCATTCCAAACTAAAGTGGCCTGGTCTCAGTTATCTGATGAAAGTTGCAAGCGAGAATTTCATCATCGCTTGCGGCTGGGATTGGCATCGTCCCCGACTCCTCCTGATGTCGAGGGTAAATGGGCGAGGTTTAGGACTGTGACTCATGCAGCTGCAATGGCTGCTTTGGGTACGCGGTCCAGACCTCCCCAGACACCCTGGATGACAGAGGAGTTGTTCACGATGGTTGAGAAAAAGCGACAGGCCCACTGTCATCGGCTACAGAATCCCACGTCAGAGAATGAGGAGGCTTACCGCAGCCTTCGCTCGGAGGTTCGGAGAGCCGTGAGGTGCTGCAAGGATGGGTGGTGGTCGCGGGTTGCTGAGGAGATGGAGTCTGCCTCAGTGGCCCGTGATCACAAATCTCTATTTAACTCCATCAAAAAAGTAACCTGCAGCGCCACACCTATTACCATCATTAGGGGAAAAAACGGTGATCCAATTTCCGACCCCCAGGAACAGGTTCGCAGATTTGCTGAGCATTTCTGTGAGGTCCTGGGGGAGGGAAAATCCCTCAGCCAGGAAAACATCGTGGCACAAAGTGAGGATGACCCTGCTGAGGCTGCGGTGCCTCAAATATTGGATGAAGTCACCCCCTGTGAGTGGCTGGCTGAGGTGCCATCTGCTGAGGAAGTATTGAAGGCGATCCGGAGTCTGAGACCAGGAAAGGCAGCGGGCAGAGATGATCTCCCAAGCGAAATGCTGAGGGAGGGTGGCGTTTGTGCACAGACTGCCCTATATGACATCATAACAACAGTCTGGACCACTGGACGGGTTCCGCAGGATTGGAAGGATGCCCTGGTGGTCCCCCTTTTTAAGAAGGGGGACCGCACAGACTGTAACAACTACAGGGGCATCTCACTCCTCAGTGTGCCGGGAAAGGTCCTGGCAAGGATTATTCAGCATCGCCTTGCCAGGCACGCTGAGGAGAGGCTTGCGGAGCCCCAATGCGGTTTCAGGAAAGGGCGGTCCTGCACAGATGCCATATTTTCTGTCCGTCTGCTACAGCAGAGGTGTAGGGAATTCCAAGAAGACCTACATCTCTGCTTTATTGACCTGGTCAAGGCCTATGATACCATCAGTAGGCCTGGGCTCTGGGTCGTTCTTCGTGCTTTTGGAGTACCTGACCCTCTGCTCACGATCATTAAGGACCTTCATGATGGTGAGCGGGCCGGGGTAAAACTACGTGGACGGGAGTCAGAGCCATTCCCTGTACACCTTGGAGTGCGACAGGGATGTCCTCTGGCTCCCACATTATTTAACATCTATTTTGACCACGTAGTTCGTGAAGCCTTCAATAGCTGTACCGGGGGAATCTCCATATGGTACAGATATAATGGGAGGCTAATCGATGCCCGGGTGCGGTCAAGGGATGGCTCCCTATTGCTCAACCACGTTATGTATGCTGATGACTTGGTAATAGCTGCTCAGTCAGAGGAGGAGTTGGAGACGCTGCTGCTGAGACTGGAGCGTGCCACTAAGAGGTGGGGCCTTACCATCAGCCCCACCAAAACTAAGCACCTGCCTGGGTATTTTGTACCATCGGACACTCCACCCCCACAACTCCCAATCGGTGATGGGGCAGTTGTGGAGAGAGTGGAGAGTTTCCCATACCTGGGCAGTGTGCTTATGACTGGCTCCAGTTTAACAGCAGAGGTCTCACTCCGAATCAGTCGAGCGGCAATATCTTTTCATCGGTTGCGTAACGCTGTGTGGAAGCTACCTGGTCTGTCGCTCCGCACTAAGCTTCAGGTCTTCTCGGCCACGGTCATTCCCTCCCTTCTCTACGCTTGCGAAACGTGGACCCCCCTAATGGAACATCTTCGCCGGTTAGAAACATTTAGGCTGGCCTGCCTACGATCCATCCTGGGTTTAACCAGACTGGATTGTGTGAGGAGCTCACAAATCCTTGAAAGATCTGGGCAGGGTCCCATCGGTGAGCTCCTCCGGCAGGCAAGGCTGCGATGGCTGGGTCATGTAGCCCGCATGCCCAGCCACCGCATGCCGAAACAGCTTTTGTTTGGCCGGATTGAGGGGGCTAAGCGGGCGCGGCACGGGCTAGAGAAGAGATGGAGTGATGTGGTACAGGAGGACGTGGAGCTGAGTGGACTTGCCGATGACTGGTACCAGCGGTGTCAAGATCGGCCTCTGTGGAGGAGGCTCGTGAAGGATGCTACTGGGCAGTTGGAGGCAGTCGCCCTCCAACAACAACGGAGGGCGGAGGAGCGACGCTCACAACAGCGAGCGGAGCGCCGGGTGGCTAAAGCACAGCAGGTTGGCACAGTAGGGGGCACAGGTGGTGCATCAGCCAGTCATCTCAGTCAGTCGACCCGTGGCACCTGGGTCTGCCCCGTGACCTCCTGCCAGCGGGCGTTCGACACTTCACGTGGCCTCAGGGTGCACATAGCCTGGCACAAGCGTCGTGGTGACGTCACCGCCACTTAGTGGCGAATGGCGGTTGTTGTTGTTGTTGTATGTAAGTGTCTGTATGTAAGTGTCTGTATGTAAGTGTATGTATGTAAGTGTCTCAGTGTCTGTATGTAAGTGTATGTAAGCGTCTGTATGTAAGTGTCTATGTAAGTGTCTGAGTGTCTGTATGTAAGTGTCTGTATGTAAGTGTCTGTACGTAAGTGTCTTAGTGTCTGTATGTAATTGTCTGTATGTAAGTGTCTTTATGTAAGAGTCTGTAGGTAAGTGTCTGTATGTAAGTGTCTAAGTGTCTGTATGTACGTGTCTTTATGTAAGAGTCTGTATGTAAGTGTCTGTATGTAAGTGTCTAAGTGTCTGTATATAAGGGTCTGTATGTAAGTGTCTGTATGTAAGTGTCTGTATGTAAGTGTCTGTATGTAAGTGTTTGTATGTAAGTGTCTGTATGTAAGTGTCTCAGTGTCTGTTTGTGTCAGTATGTAAGTGTCTGTATGTAAGTGTCTATGTAAGTGTCTGTATGTAAGTGCCTGTATGTAAGTGTCTGTATGTAAGTGTGTGTATGTAAGTGTCTGTATGTAAGTGTCTGTATGTAAGTGTCTCAGTATATGTATGTAAATGTCTTTATGTAAGTGTCTGTATGTAAGTGTCTGTATGTAAGTGTCTGTATGTAAGTCTCAGTGTCTGTATGTCAGTGTGTGTTTGTAAGTGTCTGTATGTAAGTGTCTGTATGTAAGTGTCTGTATTTATGTGTCTCAGTGTCTGTAAGTAAGTGTCTCAGTAAGTGTCTGTATGTAAGTGTCTCTATGTAAGTGTCTGTATATGTGTCTGTATGTAAGTGTCTGTATGTTAAGTGTTTGTATGTAAGTGTCTGTATGTAAATATCTCAGTGTCTGTATGTAAGTGTCTGTATGTAAGTGTCTGTATGTGTCTCAGTGTCTGTATGTAAGTGTCTGTATCTACGTGTCTGTATGTGTCTGTATGTAAGAGTCTGTATGTAAGTGTCTGTATGTAAGTCTCTGTATGTAGGTGGCTGTATTTAAGTGTCTGTAAGTGTCTGTATGTAAGTATCTGTATGTAAGTGTCTGTGTGTAAGTTTCTGTATGCAAGTGTCTGTTTGTAAGTGTCTGTATGTAAGTGTCTGTATGTAAGTGTCTGTATGTAAGTGTCTGTATGTAAGTGTCTTCGTGTCTGTATGTAAGTGTCTGTATGTAAGTGTCTGTATGTAAGTGTCTCAGCGTCTGTATGTGTCTGTATGTAAGTGTCTGTATGTAAGTGTCTCAGTGTCTGTATGTAAGTGTCTGTATGTAAGCGTCTGTATGTAAGTGTCTATGTAAGTGTCTCAGTGTCTTTATGTAAGTGTCTGTTGGTAAGTGTCTCAGTGTCTGTATGTAAGTGTCTGTATGTACGTTTCTGTATGTAAGTGTCTCAGTGTCTGTATGGAAGTGTCTGTATGTAAGTGTCTCAGTGTCTGTATGTAAGTGTCTGTATGTAAGTGTCTGTATGTAAGTGTATGTATGTAAGTGTCTCAGTGTCTGTATGTAAGTGTATGTAAGCATGTGTATGTAAGTGTCTATGTAAGTGTCTCAGTGTCTGTATGTAAGTGTCTGTATGTAAGTGTCTGTATGTAAGTGTCTTAGTGTCTGTATGTAAGTGTCTGTATGTAAGTGTCTAAGTGTCTGTATGTAAGTGTCTTTATGTAAGAGTCTGTATGTAAGTGTCTGTATGTAAGTGTCTAAGTGTGTGTATGTAAGGGTTTGTATGTAAGTGTCTGTATGTAAGTGTCTGTATGTAAGTGTCTGTATGTAAGTGTTTGTATGTAAGTGTCTGTATGTAAGTGTCTCAGTGTCTGTTTGTGTCAGTATGTAAGTGTCTGTATGTAAGTGTCTATGTAAGTGTCTGTATGTAAGTGCCTGTATGTAAGTGTCTGTATGTAAGTGTGTGTATGTAAGTGTCTGTATGTAAGTGTGTGTATGTAAGTGTCTGTATGTAAGTGTCTGTATGTAAGTGTCTCACTATCTGTATGTAAATGTCTTTATGTAAGTGTCTGTATGTAAGTGTCTGTATGTAAGTGTCTGTATGTAAGTCTCAGTGTCGTATGTCAGTGTGTGTTTGTAAGTGTCTGTATGTAAGTGTCTGTATTAAAGTGTCTCAGTGTCTGTAAGTAAGTGTCTAAGTAATTGTCTGTATGTAAGTGCCTGTATGTAAGTGTCTGTATGTAAGTGTCTCGGTGTCTGTATGTAAGAGTCTGTAAGTAAGTGTCTCAGTGTCTGTATGTAAGTGTCTGTATGTAAGTGTCTCAGTGTCTGTATGTAAGTGTCTGTATGTAAGTATCTCAGTGTCTGTATGTAAGTTTCTGTATGTAAGTGTCTGTATGTAAGTGTCTCAGTGTCTGTATGTAAGTGTCTGTATGTGAGCGTCTTATGTAAGTGTCTATGTAAGTGTCTCAGTGTCTTTATGTAAGTGTCTGTATGTAAGTGTCTCAGTGTCTGTATGTAAGTGTCTCAGTGTCTGTATGTAAGTGTCTGTATGTAAGTGTCTCAGTGTCTGTATGTAAGTGTCTGTATGTAAGTGTCTGTATGCAAGTGTCTCAGTGTCTGTATGGAAGTGTCTGTATGTAAGTGTCTCAGTGTCTGTATGTAAGTGTCTGTATGTAAGTGTCTGTATGTAAGTGTATGTATGTAAGTGTCTCAGTGTCTGTATGTAAGTGTATGTAAGCGTCTGTATGTAAGTGTCTATGTAAGTGTCTGAGTGTCTGTATGTAAGTGTCTGTATGTAAGTGTCTGTACGTAAGTGTCTTAGTGTCTGTATGTAATTGTCTGTATGTAAGTGTCTTTATGTAAGAGTCTGTAGGTAAGTGTCTGTATGTAAGTGTCTAAGTGTCTGTATGTACGTGTCTTTATGTAAGAGTCTGTATGTAAGTGTCTGTATGTAAGTGTCTAAGTGTCTGTATGTAAGGGTCTGTATGTAAGTGTCTGTATGTAAGTGTCTGTATGTAAGTGTCTCAGTGTCTGTATGGAAGTGTCTGTATGTAAGTGTCTCAGTGTCTGTATGTAATTGTCTGTATGTAAGTATCTCAGTGTCTGTATGTAAGTTTCTGTATGTAAGTGTCTGTATGTAAGTGTCTCAGTGTCTGTATGTAAGTGTCATTATGTAAGTGTCTGTATGTAATTGTCTGTGTGTAAGTGTCTTTATGTAAGAGTCTGTATGTAAGTGTCTGTATGTAAGTGTCTAAGTGTCTGTATGTAAGTGTCTTTATGTAAGAGTCTGTATGTAAGTGTCTGTATGTAAGTGTCTAAGTGTGTGTATGTAAGGGTCTGTATGTAAGTGTCTGTATGTAAGTGTCTGTATGTAAGTGTCTGTATGTAAGTGTTTGTATGTAAGTGTCTGTATGTAAGTGTCTCAGTGTCTGTATGTGTCAGTATGTAAGTGTCTGTATGTAAGTGTCTATGTAAGTGTCTGTATGTAAGTGCCTGTATGTAAGTGGCTGTATGTAAGTGTCTGTATGTAAGTGTCTGTATGTAAGTGTGTGTATGTAAGTGTCTGTATGTAAGTGTCTGTATGTAAGTGTCTCAGTATCTGTATGTAAATGTCTTTATGTAAGTGTCTGTATGTAAGTCTCTGTATGTAAGTGTCTGTATGTAAGTGTCTCAGTGTCTGTATATAAGTGTCTGTATGTAAGCATCTGTATGTAAGTGTCTCAGTGTCTGTATGTAAGTGTCTGTATGTAAGTGTCTGTATGTAAGTGTCTCAGTGTCTGTATGTAAGTGTCTGTATGTAAGCATCTGTATGTAAGTGTCTCAGCGTCTGTATGTGTCTGTATGTAAGTGTCTTTATGTAAGTGTCTGTATGTAAGTGGCTGTATGTAAGTGGCTGTATGTAAGTGTCCGTATGTAAGTGTCTGTATGTAAGTGTCTGTATGTGTCTGTATGTAAGTGTCTATGTAAGTGTTTGTATGTAAGTGTCTGTATGTAAGTGTCTATGTAAGTGTCTGTATGTAAGTGTCTGTATGTAAGTCTCAGTGTCTGTATGTCAGTGTGTGTTTGTAAGTGTCTGTATGTAAGTGTCTGTATGTAAGTGTCTGTATTTAAGTGTCTCAGTGTCTGTAAGTAAGTGTCTAAGTAAGTGTCTGTATGTAAGTGTCTCTATGTAAGTGTCTGTATATAAGTGTCTGTATGTAAGTGTCTGTATGATAAGTGTTTGTTTGTAAGTGTCTGTATGTAAATATCTCAGTGTCTGTATGTAAGTGTCTGTATTTAAGTGTCCGTATGTAAGTGTCTCAGTGTCTGTATGTAAGTGTCTGTATGTAAGTGTCTGTATGTGTCTGTATGTAAGTGTCTGTATGTAAGTGTCTGTATGTAAGTCTCTGTATGTAGGTGGCTGTATGTAAGTGTCTGTAAGTGTCTGTATGTAAGTATCTGTATGTAAGTGTCTGTGTGTAAGTTTCTGTATGTAAGTGTCTGTTTGTAAGTGTCTGTATGTAAGTGTCTGTATGTAAGTGTCTGTATGTAAGTGTCTGTATGTAAGTGTCTTCGTGTCTGTATGTAAGTGTCTGTATGTAAGTGTCTGTATGTAAGTGTCTCAGCGTCTGTATGTGTCTGTATGTAAGTGTCTGTATGTAAGTGTCTCAGTGTCTGTATGTAAGTGTCTGTATGTGAGCGTCTGTATGTAAGTGTCTATGTAAGTGTCTCAGTGTCTTTATGTAAGTGTCTGTATGTAAGTGTCTCAGTGTCTGTATGTAAGTGTCTCAGTGTCTGTATGTAAGTGTCTGTATGTAAGTGTCTCAGTGTCTGTATGTAAGTGTCTGTATGTAAGTGTCTGTATGTAAGTGTCTGTATGTAAGTGTCTCAGTGTCTGTATAGAAATGTCTGTATGTAAGTGTCTCAGTGTCTGTATGTAAGTGTCTGTATGTAAGTGTCTGTATGTAAGTGTATGTATGTAAGTGTCTCAGTGTCTGTATGTAAGTGTATGTAAGCGTCTGTATGTAAGTGTCTATGTAAGTGTCTGTATGTAAGTGTCTGTATGTAAGTGTCTGTATGTAAGTGTCTTAGTGTCTGTATGTAATTGTCTGTATGTAAGTGTCTTTATGTAAGAGTCTGTAGGTAAGTGTCTGTATGTAAGTGTCTAAGTGTCTGTATGTAAGTGTCTTTATGTAAGAGTCTGTATGTAAGTGTCTGTATGTAAGTGTCTAAGTGTCTGTATGTAAGGGTCTGTATGTAAGTGTCTGTATGTAAGTGTCTGTATGTAAGTGTCTGTATGTAAGTGTTTGTATGTAAGTGTCTGTATGTAAGTGTCTCAGTGTCTGTTTGTGTCAGTATGTAAGTATCTGTATGTAAGTGTCTATGTAAGTGTCTGTATGTAAGTGCCTGTATGTAAGTGTCTGTATGTAAGTGTGTGTATGTAAGTGTCTGTATGTAAGTGTCTGTATGTAAGTGTCTCAGTATCTGTATGTAAATGTCTTTATGTAAGTGTCTGTATGTAAGTGTCTGTATGTAAGTGTCTGTATGTAAGTCTCAGTGTCTGTATGTCAGTGTGTGTTTGTAAGTGTCTGTATGTAAGTGTCTGTATGTAAGTGTCTGTATTTATGTGTCTCAGTGTCTGTAAGTAAGTGTCTCAGTAAGTGTCTGTATGTAAGTGTCTCTATGTAAGTGTCTGTATATAAGTGTTTGTATGTAACTGTCTGTATGTTAAGTGTTTGTATGTAAGTGTCTGTATGTAAATATCTCAGTGTCTGTATGTAAGTGTCTGTATGTAAGTGTCTGTATGTGTCTCAGTGTCTGTATGTAAGTGTCTGTATCTACGTGTCTGTATGTGTCTGTATGTAAGTGTCTGTATGTAAGTGTCTGTATGTAAGTCTCTGTATGTAGGTGGCTGTATTTAGGTGTCTGTAAGTGTCTGTATGTAAGTATCTGTATGTAAGTGTCTGTGTGTAAGTTTCTGTATGTAAGTGTCTGTTTGTAAGTGTCTGTATGTAAGTGTCTGTATGTAAGTGTCTGTATGTAAGTGTCTGTATGTAAGTGTCTTCGTGTCTGTATGTAAGTGTCTGTATGTAAGTGTCTCAGCATCTGTATGTGTCTGTATGTAAGTGTCTGTATGTAAGTGTCTCAGTGTCTGTATGTAAGTGTCTGTATGTAAGCGTCTGTATGTAAGTGTCTATGTAAGTGTCGCAGTGTCTTTATGTAAGTGTCTGTATGTAAGTGTCTCAGTGTCTGTATGTAAGTGTCTCAGTGTCTGTATGTAAGTGTCTGTATGTAAGTGTCTCAGTGTCTGTATGTAAGTGTCTGTATGTAAGTTTCTGTATGTAAGTGTCTCAGTGTCTGTATGGAAGTGTCTGTATGTAAGTGTCTCAGTGTCTGTATGTAAGTGTCTGTATGTAAGTGTCTGTATGTAAGTGTATGTATGTAAGTGTCTCAGTGTCTGTATGTAAGTGTATGTAAGCATGTGTATGTAAGTGTCTATGTAAGTGTCTCAGTGTCTGTATGTAAGTGTCTGTATGTAAGTGTCTGTATGTAAGTGTCTTAGTGTCTGTATGTAAGTGTCTGTATGTAAGTGTCTTAGTGTCTGTATGTAAGTGTCTTTATGTAAGAGTCTGTATGTAAGTGTCTGTATGTAAGTGTCTAAGTGTCTGTATGTAAGGGTCTGTATGTAAGTGTCTCTATGTAAGTGTCTGTATGTAAGTGTCTGTATGTAAGTGTTTGTATGTAAGTGTCTGTATGTAAGTGTCTGTATGTAAGTGTCTGTATGTAAGTCTCAGTGTCTGTATGTCAGTGTGTGTTTGTAAGTGTCTGTATGTAAGTGTCTGTATGTAAGTGTCTGTATTTATGTGTCTCAGTGTCTGTAAGTAAGTGTCTCAGTAAGTGTCTGTATGTTAAGTGTTTGTATGTAAGTGTCTGTATGTAAATATCTCAGTGTCTGTATGTAAGTGTCTGTATGTAAGTGTCTGTATGTGTCTCAGTGTCTGTATGTAAGTGTCTGTATCTACGTGTCTGTATGTGTCTGTATGTAAGTGTCTGTATGTAAGTGTCTGTATGTAAGTCTCTGTATGTAGGTGGCTGTATTTAAGTGTCTGTAAGTGTCTGTATGTAAGTATCTGTATGTAAGTGTTTGTATTTAAGTGTCTCAGTGTCTGTAAGTAAATGTCTAAGTAAGTGTCTGTATGTAAGTGTCTGTATGTAAGTGTCTGTATGTTAAGTGTTTGTATGTAAGTGTCTGTATGTGAATTTCTCAGTGTCTGTATGTAAGTGTCTGTATGTAAGTGTCTCAGTGTCTGTATGTAAGTGTCTGTATGTAAGTGTCTGTATGTAAGTGTCTGTATGTTAAGTGTCTGTATGTAAGTGTCTGTATGTAAGTATCTCAGTGTCTGTATGTAAGTTTCTGTATGTAAGTGTCTGTATGTAAGTGTCTCAGTGTCTGTATGTAAGTGTCATTATGTAAGTGTCTTAATGTAATTGTCTGTGTGTAAGTGTCTTTATGTAAGAGTCTGTATGTAAGTGTCTGTATGTAAGTGTCTAAGTGTCTGTATGTAAGTGTCTTTATGTAAGAGTCTGTATGTAAGTGTCTGTATGTAAGTGTCTAAGTGTGTGTATGTAAGGGTCTGTATGTAAGTGTCTGTATGTAAGTGTCTGTATGTAAGTGTCTGTATGTAAGTGTTTGTATGTAAGTGTCTGTATGTAAGTGTCTCAGTGTCTGTTTGTGTCAGTATGTAAGTGTCTGTATGTAAGTGTCTATGTAAGTGTCTGTATGTAAGTGCCTGTATGTAAGTGTCTGTATGTAAGTGTCTGTATGTAAGTGTCTGTATGTAAGTGTGTGTATGTAAGTGTCTGTATGTAAGTGTCTGTATGTAAGTGTCTCAGTATCTGTATGTAAATGTCTTTATGTAAGTGTCTGTATGTAAGTGTCTGTATGTAAGTGTCTGTATGTAAGTGTCTCAGTGTCTGTATATAAGTGTCTGTATGTAAGCATCTGTATGTAAGTGTCTCAGTGTCTGTATGTAAGTGTCTGTATGTAAGTGTCTGTATGTAAGTGTCTCAGTGTCTGTATGTAAGTGTCTGTATGTAAGCATCTGTATGTAAGTGTCTATGTAAGTGTCTCAGTGTCTTTATGTAAGTGTCTGTATGTAAGTGTCTCAGTGTCTGTATGTAAGTGTCTGTATGTAAGTGTCTGTATGTAAGTGTCTCAGTGTCTGTATGTAAGTGTCTGTATGTAAGTGTCTGTATGTAAGTGTCTGTATGTAAGTGTCTCAGTGTCTGTATGTAAGTGTCTTATGTTAGTGTCTCAGTGTCTGTATGTAAGTGTCTGTATGTAAGTGTCTGTATGTAAGTGTCTGTATGTAAATGTCTCAGTGTCTGTATGTAAGCGTATGTAAGCGTCTGTATATAAGTGTCTATGTAAGTGTCTCAGTGTCTGTATGTAAGTGTCTGTATGTAAGTGTCTTAGTGTCTGTATGTAAGTGTCTGTATGTAAGTGTCTGTATGTAAGTGTCTCAGCGTCTATATGTGTCTGAATGTAAGTGTCTGTATGTAAGTGTCTGTATGTAAGTGTCTATGTAAGTGTCTCAGTGTCTTTATGTAAGTGTCTGTATGTAAGTGTCTCAGTGTCTGTATGTAAGTGTCTCAGTGTCTGTATGTAAGTGTCTGTATTAAGTGTCTCAGTGTCTGTATGTAAGTGTCTGCATGTAAGTTTCTGTATGTAAGTGTCTGTATGTAAGTGTCTCAGTGTCTGTATGGAAGTGTCTGTATGTAAGTGTCTCAGTGTCTGTATGGAAGTGTCTGTTTGTAAGTGTCTGTATGTAAGTGTCTGTATGTAAGTGTATGTATGTAAGTGTCTCAGTGTCTGTATGTAAGTGTATGTAAGCGTCTGTATGTAAGTGTCTATGTAAGTGTCTCAGTGTCTCTATGTAAGTGTCTGTATGTAAGTGTCTGTATGTAAGTGTCTGTATGTAAGTGTCTCAGTGTCTGTATAGAAATGTCTGTATGTAAGTGTCTCAGTGTCTGTATGTAAGTGTCTGTATGTAAGTGTCTGTATGTAAGTGTATGTATGTAAGTGTCTCAGTGTCTGTATGTAAGTGTATGTAAGCGTCTGTATGTAAGTGTCTATGTAAGTGTCTGTATGTAAGTGTCTGTATGTAAGTGTCTGTATGTAAGTGTCTTAGTGTCTGTATGTAATTGTCTGTATGTAAGTGTCTTTATGTAAGAGTCTGTAGGTAAGTGTCTGTATGTAAGTGTCTAAGTGTCTGTATGTAAGTGTCTTTATGTAAGAGTCTGTATGTAAGTGTCTGTATGTAAGTGTCTAAGTGTCTGTATGTAAGGGTCTGTATGTAAGTGTCTGTATGTAAGTGTCTGTATGTAAGTGTCTGTATGTAAGTGTTTGTATGTAAGTGTCTGTATGTAAGTGTCTCAGTGTCTGTTTGTGTCAGTATGTAAGTATCTGTATGTAAGTGTCTATGTAAGTGTCTGTATGTAAGTGCCTGTATGTAAGTGTCTGTATGTAAGTGTGTGTATGTAAGTGTCTGTATGTAAGTGTCTGTATGTAAGTGTCTCAGTATCTGTATGTAAATGTCTTTATGTAAGTGTCTGTATGTAAGTGTCTGTATGTAAGTGTCTGTATGTAAGTCTCAGTGTCTGTATGTCAGTGTGTGTTTGTAAGTGTCTGTATGTAAGTGTCTGTATGTAAGTGTCTGTATTTATGTGTCTCAGTGTCTGTAAGTAAGTGTCTCAGTAAGTGTCTGTATGTAAGTGTCTCTATGTAAGTGTCTGTATATAAGTGTTTGTATGTAACTGTCTGTATGTTAAGTGTTTGTATGTAAGTGTCTGTATGTAAATATCTCAGTGTCTGTATGTAAGTGTCTGTATGTAAGTGTCTGTATGTGTCTCAGTGTCTGTATGTAAGTGTCTGTATCTACGTGTCTGTATGTGTCTGTATGTAAGTGTCTGTATGTAAGTGTCTGTATGTAAGTCTCTGTATGTAGGTGGCTGTATTTAGGTGTCTGTAAGTGTCTGTATGTAAGTATCTGTATGTAAGTGTCTGTGTGTAAGTTTCTGTATGTAAGTGTCTGTTTGTAAGTGTCTGTATGTAAGTGTCTGTATGTAAGTGTCTGTATGTAAGTGTCTGTATGTAAGTGTCTTCGTGTCTGTATGTAAGTGTCTGTATGTAAGTGTCTCAGCATCTGTATGTGTCTGTATGTAAGTGTCTGTATGTAAGTGTCTCAGTGTCTGTATGTAAGTGTCTGTATGTAAGCGTCTGTATGTAAGTGTCTATGTAAGTGTCGCAGTGTCTTTATGTAAGTGTCTGTATGTAAGTGTCTCAGTGTCTGTATGTAAGTGTCTCAGTGTCTGTATGTAAGTGTCTGTATGTAAGTGTCTCAGTGTCTGTATGTAAGTGTCTGTATGTAAGTTTCTGTATGTAAGTGTCTCAGTGTCTGTATGGAAGTGTCTGTATGTAAGTGTCTCAGTGTCTGTATGTAAGTGTCTGTATGTAAGTGTCTGTATGTAAGTGTATGTATGTAAGTGTCTCAGTGTCTGTATGTAAGTGTATGTAAGCATGTGTATGTAAGTGTCTATGTAAGTGTCTCAGTGTCTGTATGTAAGTGTCTGTATGTAAGTGTCTGTATGTAAGTGTCTTAGTGTCTGTATGTAAGTGTCTGTATGTAAGTGTCTTAGTGTCTGTATGTAAGTGTCTTTATGTAAGAGTCTGTATGTAAGTGTCTGTATGTAAGTGTCTAAGTGTCTGTATGTAAGGGTCTGTATGTAAGTGTCTCTATGTAAGTGTCTGTATGTAAGTGTCTGTATGTAAGTGTTTGTATGTAAGTGTCTGTATGTAAGTGTCTGTATGTAAGTGTCTGTATGTAAGTCTCAGTGTCTGTATGTCAGTGTGTGTTTGTAAGTGTCTGTATGTAAGTGTCTGTATGTAAGTGTCTGTATTTATGTGTCTCAGTGTCTGTAAGTAAGTGTCTCAGTAAGTGTCTGTATGTTAAGTGTTTGTATGTAAGTGTCTGTATGTAAATATCTCAGTGTCTGTATGTAAGTGTCTGTATGTAAGTGTCTGTATGTGTCTCAGTGTCTGTATGTAAGTGTCTGTATCTACGTGTCTGTATGTGTCTGTATGTAAGTGTCTGTATGTAAGTGTCTGTATGTAAGTCTCTGTATGTAGGTGGCTGTATTTAAGTGTCTGTAAGTGTCTGTATGTAAGTATCTGTATGTAAGTGTTTGTATTTAAGTGTCTCAGTGTCTGTAAGTAAATGTCTAAGTAAGTGTCTGTATGTAAGTGTCTGTATGTAAGTGTCTGTATGTTAAGTGTTTGTATGTAAGTGTCTGTATGTGAATTTCTCAGTGTCTGTATGTAAGTGTCTGTATGTAAGTGTCTCAGTGTCTGTATGTAAGTGTCTGTATGTAAGTGTCTGTATGTAAGTGTCTGTATGTTAAGTGTCTGTATGTAAGTGTCTGTATGTAAGTATCTCAGTGTCTGTATGTAAGTTTCTGTATGTAAGTGTCTGTATGTAAGTGTCTCAGTGTCTGTATGTAAGTGTCATTATGTAAGTGTCTTAATGTAATTGTCTGTGTGTAAGTGTCTTTATGTAAGAGTCTGTATGTAAGTGTCTGTATGTAAGTGTCTAAGTGTCTGTATGTAAGTGTCTTTATGTAAGAGTCTGTATGTAAGTGTCTGTATGTAAGTGTCTAAGTGTGTGTATGTAAGGGTCTGTATGTAAGTGTCTGTATGTAAGTGTCTGTATGTAAGTGTCTGTATGTAAGTGTTTGTATGTAAGTGTCTGTATGTAAGTGTCTCAGTGTCTGTTTGTGTCAGTATGTAAGTGTCTGTATGTAAGTGTCTATGTAAGTGTCTGTATGTAAGTGCCTGTATGTAAGTGTCTGTATGTAAGTGTCTGTATGTAAGTGTCTGTATGTAAGTGTGTGTATGTAAGTGTCTGTATGTAAGTGTCTGTATGTAAGTGTCTCAGTATCTGTATGTAAATGTCTTTATGTAAGTGTCTGTATGTAAGTGTCTGTATGTAAGTGTCTGTATGTAAGTGTCTCAGTGTCTGTATATAAGTGTCTGTATGTAAGCATCTGTATGTAAGTGTCTCAGTGTCTGTATGTAAGTGTCTGTATGTAAGTGTCTGTATGTAAGTGTCTCAGTGTCTGTATGTAAGTGTCTGTATGTAAGCATCTGTATGTAAGTGTCTATGTAAGTGTCTCAGTGTCTTTATGTAAGTGTCTGTATGTAAGTGTCTCAGTGTCTGTATGTAAGTGTCTGTATGTAAGTGTCTGTATGTAAGTGTCTCAGTGTCTGTATGTAAGTGTCTGTATGTAAGTGTCTGTATGTAAGTGTCTGTATGTAAGTGTCTCAGTGTCTGTATGTAAGTGTCTTATGTTAGTGTCTCAGTGTCTGTATGTAAGTGTCTGTATGTAAGTGTCTGTATGTAAGTGTCTGTATGTAAATGTCTCAGTGTCTGTATGTAAGCGTATGTAAGCGTCTGTATATAAGTGTCTATGTAAGTGTCTCAGTGTCTGTATGTAAGTGTCTGTATGTAAGTGTCTTAGTGTCTGTATGTAAGTGTCTGTATGTAAGTGTCTGTATGTAAGTGTCTCAGCGTCTATATGTGTCTGAATGTAAGTGTCTGTATGTAAGTGTCTGTATGTAAGTGTCTATGTAAGTGTCTCAGTGTCTTTATGTAAGTGTCTGTATGTAAGTGTCTCAGTGTCTGTATGTAAGTGTCTCAGTGTCTGTATGTAAGTGTCTGTATTAAGTGTCTCAGTGTCTGTATGTAAGTGTCTGCATGTAAGTTTCTGTATGTAAGTGTCTGTATGTAAGTGTCTCAGTGTCTGTATGGAAGTGTCTGTATGTAAGTGTCTCAGTGTCTGTATGGAAGTGTCTGTTTGTAAGTGTCTGTATGTAAGTGTCTGTATGTAAGTGTATGTATGTAAGTGTCTCAGTGTCTGTATGTAAGTGTATGTAAGCGTCTGTATGTAAGTGTCTATGTAAGTGTCTCAGTGTCTCTATGTAAGTGTCTGTATGTAAGTGTCTGTATGTAAGTGTCTGTATGTAAGTGTCTCAGTGTCTGTATAGAAATGTCTGTATGTAAGTGTCTCAGTGTCTGTATGTAAGTGTCTGTATGTAAGTGTCTGTATGTAAGTGTATGTATGTAAGTGTCTCAGTGTCTGTATGTAAGTGTATGTAAGCGTCTGTATGTAAGTGTCTATGTAAGTGTCTGTATGTAAGTGTCTGTATGTAAGTGTCTGTATGTAAGTGTCTTAGTGTCTGTATGTAATTGTCTGTATGTAAGTGTCTTTATGTAAGAGTCTGTAGGTAAGTGTCTGTATGTAAGTGTCTAAGTGTCTGTATGTAAGTGTCTTTATGTAAGAGTCTGTATGTAAGTGTCTGTATGTAAGTGTCTAAGTGTCTGTATGTAAGGGTCTGTATGTAAGTGTCTGTATGTAAGTGTCTGTATGTAAGTGTCTGTATGTAAGTGTTTGTATGTAAGTGTCTGTATGTAAGTGTCTCAGTGTCTGTTTGTGTCAGTATGTAAGTATCTGTATGTAAGTGTCTATGTAAGTGTCTGTATGTAAGTGCCTGTATGTAAGTGTCTGTATGTAAGTGTGTGTATGTAAGTGTCTGTATGTAAGTGTCTGTATGTAAGTGTCTCAGTATCTGTATGTAAATGTCTTTATGTAAGTGTCTGTATGTAAGTGTCTGTATGTAAGTGTCTGTATGTAAGTCTCAGTGTCTGTATGTCAGTGTGTGTTTGTAAGTGTCTGTATGTAAGTGTCTGTATGTAAGTGTCTGTATTTATGTGTCTCAGTGTCTGTAAGTAAGTGTCTCAGTAAGTGTCTGTATGTAAGTGTCTCTATGTAAGTGTCTGTATATAAGTGTTTGTATGTAACTGTCTGTATGTTAAGTGTTTGTATGTAAGTGTCTGTATGTAAATATCTCAGTGTCTGTATGTAAGTGTCTGTATGTAAGTGTCTGTATGTGTCTCAGTGTCTGTATGTAAGTGTCTGTATCTACGTGTCTGTATGTGTCTGTATGTAAGTGTCTGTATGTAAGTGTCTGTATGTAAGTCTCTGTATGTAGGTGGCTGTATTTAGGTGTCTGTAAGTGTCTGTATGTAAGTATCTGTATGTAAGTGTCTGTGTGTAAGTTTCTGTATGTAAGTGTCTGTTTGTAAGTGTCTGTATGTAAGTGTCTGTATGTAAGTGTCTGTATGTAAGTGTCTGTATGTAAGTGTCTTCGTGTCTGTATGTAAGTGTCTGTATGTAAGTGTCTCAGCATCTGTATGTGTCTGTATGTAAGTGTCTGTATGTAAGTGTCTCAGTGTCTGTATGTAAGTGTCTGTATGTAAGCGTCTGTATGTAAGTGTCTATGTAAGTGTCGCAGTGTCTTTATGTAAGTGTCTGTATGTAAGTGTCTCAGTGTCTGTATGTAAGTGTCTCAGTGTCTGTATGTAAGTGTCTGTATGTAAGTGTCTCAGTGTCTGTATGTAAGTGTCTGTATGTAAGTTTCTGTATGTAAGTGTCTCAGTGTCTGTATGGAAGTGTCTGTATGTAAGTGTCTCAGTGTCTGTATGTAAGTGTCTGTATGTAAGTGTCTGTATGTAAGTGTATGTATGTAAGTGTCTCAGTGTCTGTATGTAAGTGTATGTAAGCATGTGTATGTAAGTGTCTATGTAAGTGTCTCAGTGTCTGTATGTAAGTGTCTGTATGTAAGTGTCTGTATGTAAGTGTCTTAGTGTCTGTATGTAAGTGTCTGTATGTAAGTGTCTTAGTGTCTGTATGTAAGTGTCTTTATGTAAGAGTCTGTATGTAAGTGTCTGTATGTAAGTGTCTAAGTGTCTGTATGTAAGGGTCTGTATGTAAGTGTCTCTATGTAAGTGTCTGTATGTAAGTGTCTGTATGTAAGTGTTTGTATGTAAGTGTCTGTATGTAAGTGTCTGTATGTAAGTGTCTGTATGTAAGTCTCAGTGTCTGTATGTCAGTGTGTGTTTGTAAGTGTCTGTATGTAAGTGTCTGTATGTAAGTGTCTGTATTTATGTGTCTCAGTGTCTGTAAGTAAGTGTCTCAGTAAGTGTCTGTATGTTAAGTGTTTGTATGTAAGTGTCTGTATGTAAATATCTCAGTGTCTGTATGTAAGTGTCTGTATGTAAGTGTCTGTATGTGTCTCAGTGTCTGTATGTAAGTGTCTGTATCTACGTGTCTGTATGTGTCTGTATGTAAGTGTCTGTATGTAAGTGTCTGTATGTAAGTCTCTGTATGTAGGTGGCTGTATTTAAGTGTCTGTAAGTGTCTGTATGTAAGTATCTGTATGTAAGTGTTTGTATTTAAGTGTCTCAGTGTCTGTAAGTAAATGTCTAAGTAAGTGTCTGTATGTAAGTGTCTGTATGTAAGTGTCTGTATGTTAAGTGTTTGTATGTAAGTGTCTGTATGTGAATTTCTCAGTGTCTGTATGTAAGTGTCTGTATGTAAGTGTCTCAGTGTCTGTATGTAAGTGTCTGTATGTAAGTGTCTGTATGTAAGTGTCTGTATGTTAAGTGTCTGTATGTAAGTGTCTGTATGTAAGTATCTCAGTGTCTGTATGTAAGTTTCTGTATGTAAGTGTCTGTATGTAAGTGTCTCAGTGTCTGTATGTAAGTGTCATTATGTAAGTGTCTTAATGTAATTGTCTGTGTGTAAGTGTCTTTATGTAAGAGTCTGTATGTAAGTGTCTGTATGTAAGTGTCTAAGTGTCTGTATGTAAGTGTCTTTATGTAAGAGTCTGTATGTAAGTGTCTGTATGTAAGTGTCTAAGTGTGTGTATGTAAGGGTCTGTATGTAAGTGTCTGTATGTAAGTGTCTGTATGTAAGTGTCTGTATGTAAGTGTTTGTATGTAAGTGTCTGTATGTAAGTGTCTCAGTGTCTGTTTGTGTCAGTATGTAAGTGTCTGTATGTAAGTGTCTATGTAAGTGTCTGTATGTAAGTGCCTGTATGTAAGTGTCTGTATGTAAGTGTCTGTATGTAAGTGTCTGTATGTAAGTGTGTGTATGTAAGTGTCTGTATGTAAGTGTCTGTATGTAAGTGTCTCAGTATCTGTATGTAAATGTCTTTATGTAAGTGTCTGTATGTAAGTGTCTGTATGTAAGTGTCTGTATGTAAGTGTCTCAGTGTCTGTATATAAGTGTCTGTATGTAAGCATCTGTATGTAAGTGTCTCAGTGTCTGTATGTAAGTGTCTGTATGTAAGTGTCTGTATGTAAGTGTCTCAGTGTCTGTATGTAAGTGTCTGTATGTAAGCATCTGTATGTAAGTGTCTATGTAAGTGTCTCAGTGTCTTTATGTAAGTGTCTGTATGTAAGTGTCTCAGTGTCTGTATGTAAGTGTCTGTATGTAAGTGTCTGTATGTAAGTGTCTCAGTGTCTGTATGTAAGTGTCTGTATGTAAGTGTCTGTATGTAAGTGTCTGTATGTAAGTGTCTCAGTGTCTGTATGTAAGTGTCTTATGTTAGTGTCTCAGTGTCTGTATGTAAGTGTCTGTATGTAAGTGTCTGTATGTAAGTGTCTGTATGTAAATGTCTCAGTGTCTGTATGTAAGCGTATGTAAGCGTCTGTATATAAGTGTCTATGTAAGTGTCTCAGTGTCTGTATGTAAGTGTCTGTATGTAAGTGTCTTAGTGTCTGTATGTAAGTGTCTGTATGTAAGTGTCTGTATGTAAGTGTCTCAGCGTCTATATGTGTCTGAATGTAAGTGTCTGTATGTAAGTGTCTGTATGTAAGTGTCTATGTAAGTGTCTCAGTGTCTTTATGTAAGTGTCTGTATGTAAGTGTCTCAGTGTCTGTATGTAAGTGTCTCAGTGTCTGTATGTAAGTGTCTGTATTAAGTGTCTCAGTGTCTGTATGTAAGTGTCTGCATGTAAGTTTCTGTATGTAAGTGTCTGTATGTAAGTGTCTCAGTGTCTGTATGGAAGTGTCTGTATGTAAGTGTCTCAGTGTCTGTATGGAAGTGTCTGTTTGTAAGTGTCTGTATGTAAGTGTCTGTATGTAAGTGTATGTATGTAAGTGTCTCAGTGTCTGTATGTAAGTGTATGTAAGCGTCTGTATGTAAGTGTCTATGTAAGTGTCTCAGTGTCTCTATGTAAGTGTCTGTATGTAAGTGTCTGTATGTAAGTGTCTTAGTGTCTGTATGTAAGTGTCTTATGTAAGTGTTTGTATGTAAGTGTCTAAGTGTCTGTATGTAAGTGTCTTTATGTAAGAGTCTGTATGTCAGTGTCTGTATGTAAGTGTCTAAGTGTCTGTATGTAAGGGTCTGTATGTAAGTGTCTGTATGTAAGTGTCTGTATGTAAGTGTCTGTATGTAAGTGTCTTAGTGTCTGTATGTAAGTGTCTGTATGTAAGTGTCTTTATGTAAGAGTCTGTAGGTAAGTGTCTGTATGTAAGTGTCTAAGTGTCTGTATGTAAGTGTCTTTATGTAAGAGTCTGTATGTAAGTGTCTGTATGTAAGTGTCTTTATGTAAGAGTCTGTAGGTAAGTGTCTGTATGTAAGTGTCTAAGTGTCTGTATGTAAGTGTCTTTATGTAAGAGTCTGTATGTAAGTGTCTGTATGTAAGTGTCTAAGTGTCTGTATGTAAGGGTCTGTATGTAAGTGTCTGTATGTAAGTGTCTGTATGTAAGTGTCTGTATGTAAGTGTTTGTATGTAAGTGTCTGTATGTAAGTGTCTCAGTGTCTGTTTGTGTCAGTATGTAAGTGTCTGTATGTAAGTGTCTATGTAAGTGTCTGTATGTAAGTGCCTGTATGTAAGTGTCTGTATGTAAGTGTGTGTATGTAAGTGTCTGTATGTAAGTGTCTGTATGTAAGTGTCTCAGTATCTGTATGTAAATGTCTTTATGTAAGTGTCTGTATGTAAGTGTCTGTATGTAAGTGTCTGTATGTAAGTCTCAGTGTCTGTATGTCAGTGTGTGTTTGTAAGTGTCTGTATGTAAGTGTCTGTATGTAAGTGTCTGTATTTATGTGTCTCAGTGTCTGTAAGTAAGTGTCTCAGTAAGTGTCTGTATGTAAGTGTCTCTATGTAAGTGTCTGTATATAAGTGTTTGTATGTAACTGTCTGTATGTTAAGTGTTTGTATGTAAGTGTCTGTATGTAAATATCTCAGTGTCTGTATGTAAGTGTCTGTATGTAAGTGTCTGTATGTGTCTCAGTGTCTGTATGTAAGTGTCTGTATCTACGTGTCTGTATGTGTCTGTATGTAAGTGTCTGTATGTAAGTGTCTGTATGTAAGTCTCTGTATGTAGGTGGCTGTATTTAGGTGTCTGTAAGTGTCTGTATGTAAGTATCTGTATGTAAGTGTCTGTGTGTAAGTTTCTGTATGTAAGTGTCTGTTTGTAAGTGTCTGTATGTAAGTGTCTGTATGTAAGTGTCTGTATGTAAGTGTCTGTATGTAAGTGTCTTCGTGTCTGTATGTAAGTGTCTGTATGTAAGTGTCTCAGCATCTGTATGTGTCTGTATGTAAGTGTCTGTATGTAAGTGTCTCAGTGTCTGTATGTAAGTGTCTGTATGTAAGCGTCTGTATGTAAGTGTCTATGTAAGTGTCGCAGTGTCTTTATGTAAGTGTCTGTATGTAAGTGTCTCAGTGTCTGTATGTAAGTGTCTCAGTGTCTGTATGTAAGTGTCTGTATGTAAGTGTCTCAGTGTCTGTATGTAAGTGTCTGTATGTAAGTTTCTGTATGTAAGTGTCTCAGTGTCTGTATGGAAGTGTCTGTATGTAAGTGTCTCAGTGTCTGTATGTAAGTGTCTGTATGTAAGTGTCTGTATGTAAGTGTATGTATGTAAGTGTCTCAGTGTCTGTATGTAAGTGTATGTAAGCATGTGTATGTAAGTGTCTATGTAAGTGTCTCAGTGTCTGTATGTAAGTGTCTGTATGTAAGTGTCTGTATGTAAGTGTCTTAGTGTCTGTATGTAAGTGTCTGTATGTAAGTGTCTTAGTGTCTGTATGTAAGTGTCTTTATGTAAGAGTCTGTATGTAAGTGTCTGTATGTAAGTGTCTAAGTGTCTGTATGTAAGGGTCTGTATGTAAGTGTCTCTATGTAAGTGTCTGTATGTAAGTGTCTGTATGTAAGTGTTTGTATGTAAGTGTCTGTATGTAAGTGTCTGTATGTAAGTGTCTGTATGTAAGTCTCAGTGTCTGTATGTCAGTGTGTGTTTGTAAGTGTCTGTATGTAAGTGTCTGTATGTAAGTGTCTGTATTTATGTGTCTCAGTGTCTGTAAGTAAGTGTCTCAGTAAGTGTCTGTATGTTAAGTGTTTGTATGTAAGTGTCTGTATGTAAATATCTCAGTGTCTGTATGTAAGTGTCTGTATGTAAGTGTCTGTATGTGTCTCAGTGTCTGTATGTAAGTGTCTGTATCTACGTGTCTGTATGTGTCTGTATGTAAGTGTCTGTATGTAAGTGTCTGTATGTAAGTCTCTGTATGTAGGTGGCTGTATTTAAGTGTCTGTAAGTGTCTGTATGTAAGTATCTGTATGTAAGTGTTTGTATTTAAGTGTCTCAGTGTCTGTAAGTAAATGTCTAAGTAAGTGTCTGTATGTAAGTGTCTGTATGTAAGTGTCTGTATGTTAAGTGTTTGTATGTAAGTGTCTGTATGTGAATTTCTCAGTGTCTGTATGTAAGTGTCTGTATGTAAGTGTCTCAGTGTCTGTATGTAAGTGTCTGTATGTAAGTGTCTGTATGTAAGTGTCTGTATGTTAAGTGTCTGTATGTAAGTGTCTGTATGTAAGTATCTCAGTGTCTGTATGTAAGTTTCTGTATGTAAGTGTCTGTATGTAAGTGTCTCAGTGTCTGTATGTAAGTGTCATTATGTAAGTGTCTTAATGTAATTGTCTGTGTGTAAGTGTCTTTATGTAAGAGTCTGTATGTAAGTGTCTGTATGTAAGTGTCTAAGTGTCTGTATGTAAGTGTCTTTATGTAAGAGTCTGTATGTAAGTGTCTGTATGTAAGTGTCTAAGTGTGTGTATGTAAGGGTCTGTATGTAAGTGTCTGTATGTAAGTGTCTGTATGTAAGTGTCTGTATGTAAGTGTTTGTATGTAAGTGTCTGTATGTAAGTGTCTCAGTGTCTGTTTGTGTCAGTATGTAAGTGTCTGTATGTAAGTGTCTATGTAAGTGTCTGTATGTAAGTGCCTGTATGTAAGTGTCTGTATGTAAGTGTCTGTATGTAAGTGTCTGTATGTAAGTGTGTGTATGTAAGTGTCTGTATGTAAGTGTCTGTATGTAAGTGTCTCAGTATCTGTATGTAAATGTCTTTATGTAAGTGTCTGTATGTAAGTGTCTGTATGTAAGTGTCTGTATGTAAGTGTCTCAGTGTCTGTATATAAGTGTCTGTATGTAAGCATCTGTATGTAAGTGTCTCAGTGTCTGTATGTAAGTGTCTGTATGTAAGTGTCTGTATGTAAGTGTCTCAGTGTCTGTATGTAAGTGTCTGTATGTAAGCATCTGTATGTAAGTGTCTATGTAAGTGTCTCAGTGTCTTTATGTAAGTGTCTGTATGTAAGTGTCTCAGTGTCTGTATGTAAGTGTCTGTATGTAAGTGTCTGTATGTAAGTGTCTCAGTGTCTGTATGTAAGTGTCTGTATGTAAGTGTCTGTATGTAAGTGTCTGTATGTAAGTGTCTCAGTGTCTGTATGTAAGTGTCTTATGTTAGTGTCTCAGTGTCTGTATGTAAGTGTCTGTATGTAAGTGTCTGTATGTAAGTGTCTGTATGTAAATGTCTCAGTGTCTGTATGTAAGCGTATGTAAGCGTCTGTATATAAGTGTCTATGTAAGTGTCTCAGTGTCTGTATGTAAGTGTCTGTATGTAAGTGTCTGTATGTAAGTGTCTTAGTGTCTGTATGTAAGTGTCTGTATGTAAGTGTCTGTATGTAAGTGTCTCAGCGTCTATATGTGTCTGTATGTAAGTGTCTGTATGTAAGTGTCTGTATGTAAGTGTCTATGTAAGTGTCTCAGTGTCTTTATGTAAGTGTCTGTATGTAAGTGTCTCAGTGTCTGTATGTAAGTGTCTCAGTGTCTGTATGTAAGTGTCTGTATTAAGTGTCTCAGTGTCTGTATGTAAGTGTCTGCATGTAAGTTTCTGCATGTAAGTGTCTGTATGTAAGTGTCTCAGTGTCTGTATGGAAGTGTCTGTATGTAAGTGTCTCAGTGTCTGTATGGAAGTGTCTGTTTGTAAGTGTCTGTATGTAAGTGTCTGTATGTAAGTGTATGTATGTAAGTGTCTCAGTGTCTGTATGTAAGTGTATGTAAGCGTCTGTATGTAAGTGTCTATGTAAGTGTCTCAGTGTCTCTATGTAAGTGTCTGTATGTAAGTGTCTGTATGTAAGTGTCTTAGTGTCTGTATGTAAGTGTCTTATGTAAGTGTTTGTATGTAAGTGTCTAAGTGTCTGTATGTAAGTGTCTTTATGTAAGAGTCTGTATGTCAGTGTCTGTATGTAAGTGTCTAAGTGTCTGTATGTAAGGGTCTGTATGTAAGTGTCTGTATGTAAGTGTCTGTATGTAAGTGTCTGTATGTAAGTGTCTTAGTGTCTGTATGTAAGTGTCTGTATGTAAGTGTCTGCATGTAAGTGTCTTTATGTAAGAGTCTGTATGTAAGTGTCTGTATGTAAGTGTCTAAGTGTCTGTATGTAAGTGTCTTTATGTAAGAGTCTGTATGTAAGTGTCTGTATGTAAGTGTCTAAGTGTGTGTATGTAAGGGTCTGTATGTAAGTGTCTGTATGTAAGTGTCTGTAGGTAAGTGTCTGTATGTAAGTGTTTGTATGTAAGTGCCTGTATGTAAGTGTCTCAGTGTCTGTTTGTGTCAGTATGTAAGTGTCTGTATGTAAGTGTCTATGTAAGTGTCTGTATGTAAGTGCCTGTATGTAAGTGTCTATATGTAAGTGTCTGTATGTAAGTGTCTGTATGTAAGTGTGTGTATGTAAGTGTCTGTATGTAAGTGTCTGTATGTAAGTGTCTGTATGTAAGTGTCTGTATGTAAGTCTCAGTGTCTGTATGTCAGTGTGTGTTTGTAAGTGTCTGTATGTAAGTGTCTGTATTTAAGTGTCTCAGTGTCTGTAAGTAAGTGTCTAAGTAATTGTCTGTATGTAAGTGCCTGTATGTAAGTGTCTGTATGTAAGTGTCTCGGTGTCTGTATGTAAGTGTCTGTATGTAAGTGTCTCAGTGTCTGTATGTAAGTGTCTGTATGCAAGCTTCTGTATGTAAGTGTCTGTAAGTAGTGTCTCTATGTAAGTGTCTCAGTGTCTGTATGTAAGTGTCTGTATGTAAGTGTCTCAATGTAAGTGTCTGTATGTAAGTGTCTGTATGTCAGTGTCACAGTGTCTGTATGTAAGTGTCTGTATGTAAGTGTCTCAGTGTCTGTATGTAAGTGTCTGTATGTAAGCATCTGTATGTGTCTATGTAAGTGTCTCAGTGTCTGTATGTAAGTGTCTGTATGTAAGTGTCTGTATGTAAGTGTCTCAGTGTCTGTATGTAAGTGTATGTAAGTGTCTGTATGTAAGTGTCTGTATGTAAGTGTCTCAGTGTCTGTATGTAAGTGTATGTAAGCGTCTGTATGTAAGTGTCTATGTAAGTGTCTCAGTGTCTGTATGTAAGTGTCTGTATGTAAGTGTCTGTATGTAAGTGTCTCAGTGTCTGTATGTAAGTGTCTGTATGTAATTGTCTGTATGTAAGTGTATTTATGTAAGAGTCTGTATGTAAGTGTATGTATGTAAGTGTCTAAGTGTCTGTATGTAAGTGTCTCTATGTAAGAGTCTGTATGTAAGTGTCTGTATGTAAGTGTCTAAGTGTCTATATGTAAGTGTCTGTATGTAAGTGTCTGTATGTAAGTGTCTGTATGTAAGTGTTTGTATGTAAGTGTATGTATGTAAGTGTCTCAGTGTCTGTTTGTAAGTGTCAGTATGCAAGTGTCTGTATGTAAGTGCCTTATGTAAGTGTCTGTATGTAAGTGTCTGTATGTAAGTGTCTGTATGTAAGTGACTGTATGTAAGTGTGTGTATGTAAGTGTTGTATGTAAGTGTCTGTATGTAAGTGTCTCAGTATCTGTATGTAAATGTCTGTATGTAAGTGTCTGTATGTAAGTGTCTCTATGTAAGTCTCAGTGTCTGTATGTCAGTGTGTGTTTGGAAGTGTCTGTATAGAAGTGTCTGTATGTAAGTGTCTGTATGTTAAGTGTTTGTATGTAAGTGTCTGTATGTGAATATCTCAGTGTCTGTATGTAAGTGTCTGTATGTAAGTGTCTGTATGTAAGTGTCTCAGTGTCTGTATGTAAGTGTCTGTATGTAAGTGTCTGTATGTAAGTGTCTGTATGTAAGTGTCTGTGTGTTAAGTGTCTGTATGTAAGTGTCTGTATGTAAGTCTCAGTGTCTGTATGTAAGTGTCTGTATGAAAGTTTCTGTATGTAAGTGTCTCAGTGTCTGTATGGAAGTGTCTGTATGTAAGTGTCTCAGTGTCTGTATGTAAGTGTCTGTATGTAAGTGTCTGTATGTAAGTGTCTGTGTGTTAAGTGTCTGTATGTAAGTGTCTGTATGTAAGTGTCTCAGTGTCTGTATGTAAGTGTCTGTATGTAAGTTTCTGTATGTAAGTGTCTCAGTGTCTGTATGGAAGTGTCTGTATGTAAGTGTCTCAGTGTCTGTATGTAAGTGTCTGTATGTAAGTGTCTGTATGTAAGTGTATGTATGTAAGTGTCTCAGTGTCTGTATGTAAGTGTATGTAAGCATGTGTATGTAAGTGTCTATGTAAGTGTCTCAGTGTCTGTATGTAAGTGTCTGTATGTAAGTGTCTGTATGTAAGTGTCTTAGTGTCTGTATGTAAGTGTCTGTATGTAAGTGTCTTAGTGTCTTATGTAAGTGTCTTATGTAAGTGTCTTTATGTAAGAGTCTGTATGTAAGTGTCTGTATGTAAGTGTCTAAGTGTCTGTATGTAAGTGTCTGTATGTAAGTGTCTGTATGTAAGTGTTTGTATGTAAGTGTATGTATGTAAGTGTCTCAGTGTCTGTTTGTAAGTGTCAGTATGCAAGTGTCTGTATGTAAGTGCCTTATGTAAGTGTCTGTATGTAAGTGTCTATATGTAAGTGTCTGTATGTAAGTGACTGTATGTAAGTGTCTATGTAAGTGTCTGTATGTAAGTGCCTTATGTAAGTGTCTGTATGTAAGTGTCTGTATGTAAGTGTCTGTATGTAAGTGACTGTATGTAAGTGTGTGTATGTAAGTGTTGTATGTAAGTGTCTGTATGTAAGTTTCTCAGTATCTGTATGTAAATGTCTGTATGTAAGTGTCTGTATGTAAGTGTCTCTATGTAAGTCTCAGTGTCTGTATGTCAGTGTGTGTTTGGAAGTGTCTGTATATAAGTGGCTGTATGTAAGTGTCTGTATGTTAAGTGTTTGTATGTAAGTGTCTGTATGTAAGTGTCTGTATGTAAGTGTCTCAGTGTCTGTATGTAAGTGTCTGTATGTAAGTGTCTGTATGTAAGTGTCTGTATGTAAGTGTCTGTGTGTTAAGTGTCTGTATGTAAGTGTCTGTATGTAAGTCTCAGTGTCTGTATGTAAGTGTCTGTATGTAAGTTTCTGTATGTAAGTGTCTCAGTGTCTGTATGGAAGTGTCTGTATGTAAGTGTCTCAGTGTCTGTATGTAAGTGTCTGTATGTAAGTGTCTGTATGTAAGTGTCTGTGTGTTAAGTGTCTGTATGTAAGTGTCTGTATGTAAGTGTCTCAGTGTCTGTATGTAAGTGTCTGTATGTAAGTTTCTGTATGTAAGTATCTCAGTGTCTGTATGGAAGTGTCTGTATGTAAGTGTCTCAGTGTCTGTATGTAAGTGTCTGTATGTAAGTGTCTGTATGTAAGTGTATGTATGTAAGTGTCTCAGTGTCTGTATGTAAGTGTATGTAAGCATGTGTATGTAAGTGTCTATGTAAGTGTCTCAGTGTCTGTATGTAAGTGTCTGTATGTAAGTGTCTGTATGTAAGTGTCTTAGTGTCTGTATGTAAGTGTCTGTATGTAAGTGTCTTAGTGTCTGTATGTAAGTGTCTTTATGTAAGAGTCTGTATGTAAGTGTCTGTATGTAAGTGTCTAAGTGTCTGTATGTAAGGGTCTGTATGTAAGTGTCTCTATGTAAGTGTCTATGTAAGTGTCTGTATGTAAGTGTTTGTATGTAAGTGTCTGTATGTAAGTGTCTCAGTGTCTGTTTGTGTCAGTATGTAAGTGTCTGTATGTAAGTGTCTATGTAAGTGTCTGTATGTAAGTGTCTGTATGTAAGTGTCTGTATGTTAAGTGTTTGTATGTAAGTGTCTGTATGTGAATTTCTCAGTGTCTGTATGTAAGCGTCTGTATGTAAGTGTCTGTATGTAAGTGTCTCAGTGTCTGTATGTAAGTGTCTGTATGTAAGTGTCTGTATGTAAGTGTCTGTATGTTAAGTGTCTGTATGTAAGTGTCTGTATGTAAGTATCTCAGTGTCTTTATGTAAGAGTCTGTATGTAAGTGTCTGTATATAAGTGTCTAAGTGTCTGTATGTAAGTGTCTTTATGTAAGAGTCTGTATGTAAGTGTCTGTATGTAAGTGTCTAAGTGTGTGTATGTAAGGGTCTGTATGTAAGTGTCTGTATGTAAGTGTCTGTATGTAAGTGTCTGTATGTAAGTGTTTGTATGTAAGTGTCTGTATGTAAGTGTCTCAGTGTCTGTTTGTGTCAGTATGTAAGTGTCTGTATGTAAGTGTCTATGTAAGTGTCTGTATGTAAGTGCCTGTATGTAAGTGTCTGTATGTAAGTGTCTGTATGTAAGTGTCTGTATGTAAGTGTGTGTATGTAAGTGTCTGTATGTAAGTGTCTGTATGTAAGTGTCTCAGTGTCTTTATGTAAGAGTCTGTATGTAAGTGTCTGTATATAAGTGTCTAAGTGTCTGTATGTAAGTGTCTTTATGTAAGAGTCTGTATGTAAGTGTCTGTATGTAAGTGTCTAAGTGTGTGTATGTAAGGGTCTGTATGTAAGTGTCTGTATGTAAGTGTCTGTAAGTGTCTGTATGTAAGTGTCTTAGTGTCTGTATGTAAGTGTCTGTATGTAAGTGTCTTAGTGTCTGTATGTAAGTGTCTTTATGTAAGAGTCTGTATGTAAGTGTCTGTATGTAAGTGTCTAAGTGTCTGTATGTAAGGGTCTGTATGTAAGTGTCTCTATGTAAGTGTCTGTATGTAAGTGTCTGTATGTAAGTGTTTGTATGTAAGTGTCTGTATGTAAGTGTCTCAGTGTCTGTTTGTGTCAGTATGTAAGTGTCTGTATGTAAGTGTCTATGTAAGTGTCTGTATGTAAGTGCCTGTATGTAAGTGTGTGTATGTAAGTGTGTGTATGTAAGTGTCTGTATGTAAGTGTCTGTATGTAAGTGTCTCAGTATCTGCATGCAAATGTCTTTATGTAAGTGTCTGTATGTAAGTGTCTGTATGTAAGTGTCTGTATGTAAGTCTCAGTGTCTGTATGTCAGTGTGTGTTTATAAGTGTCTGTATGTAAGTGTCTGTATGTAAGTGTTTGTATTTAAGTGTCTCAGTGTCTGTAAGTAAATGTCTAAGTAAATGTCTGTATGTAAGTGTCTGTATGTAAGTGTCTGTATGTTAAGTGTTTGTATGTAAGTGTCTGTATGTGAATTTCTCAGTGTCTGTATGTAAGTGTCTGTATGTAAGTGTCTGTATGTAAGTGTCTCAGTGTCTGTATGTAAGTGTCTGTATGTAAGTGTCTGTATGTAAGTGTCTGTATGTAAGTGTCTGTATGTAAGTATCTCAGTGTCTGTATGTAAGTTTCTGTATGTAAGTGTCTGTATGTAAGTGTCTCAGTGTCTGTATGTAAGTGTCATTATGTAAGTGTCTTAATGTAATTGTCTGTGTGTAAGTGTCTTTATGTAAGAGTCTGTATGTAAGTGTCTGTATGTAAGTGTCTAAGTGTCTGTATGTAAGTGTCTGTATGTAAGTGTCTAAGTGTGTGTATGTAAGGGTCTGTATGTAAGTGTCTGTATGTAAGTGTCTGTATGTAAGTGTCTGTATGTAAGTGTTTGTATATAAGTGTCTGTATGTAAGTGTCTCAGTGTCTGTTTGTGTCAGTATGTAAGTGTCTGTATGTAAGTGTCTATGTAAGTGTCTGTATGTAAGTGCCTGTATGTAAGTGTCTGTATGTAAGTGTCTGTATGTAAGTGTCTGTATGTAAGTGTGTGTATGTAAGTGTCTGTATGTAAGTGTCTGTATGTAAGTGTCTCAGTGTCTGTATATAAGTGTCTGTATGTAAGCATCTGTATGTAAGTGTCTCAGTGTCTGTATGTAAGTGTCTGTATGTAAGTGTCTGTATGTAAGTGTCTCAGTGTCTGTATGTAACTGTCTGTATGTAAGCATCTGTATGTAAGTGTCTATGTAAGTGTCTCAGTGTCTTTATGTAAGTGTCTGTATGTAAGTGTCTCAGTGTCTGTATGTAAGTGTCTGTATGTAAGTGTCTGTATGTAAGTGTCTCAGTGTCTGTATGTAAGTGTCTGTATGTAAGTGTCTGTATGTAAGTGTCTGTATGTAAGTGTCTCAGTGTCTGTATGTAAGTGTCTTATGTTAGTGTCTCAGTGTCTGTATGTAAGTGTCTGTATGTAAGTGTCTGTATGTAAGTGTCTGTATGTAAATGTCTCAGTGTCTGTATGTAAGCGTCTGTATATAAGTGTCTATGTAAGTGTCTCAGTGTCTGTATGTAAGTGTCTGTATGTAAGTGTCTGTATTTAAGTGTCTTAGTGTCTGTATGTAAGTGTCTGTATGTAAGTGTCTGTATGTAAGTGTCTCAGCGTCTATATGTGTCTGTATGTAAGTGTCTGTATGTAAGTGTCTGTATGTAAGTGTCTATGTAAGTGTCTCAGTGTCTTTATGTAAGTGTCTGTATGTAAGTGTCTCAGTGTCTGTATGTAAGTGTCTCAGTGTCTGTATGTAAGTGTCTGTATTAAGTGTCTCAGTGTCTGTATGTAAGTGTCTGTATGTAAGTTTCTGTATGTAAGTGTCTGTATGTAAGTGTCTCAGTGTCTGTATGGAAGTGTCTGTATGTAAGTGTCTCAGTGTCTGTATGTAAGTGTCTGTTTGTAAGTGTCTGTATGTAAGTGTCTGTATGTAAGTGTATGTATGTAAGTGTCTCAGTGTCTGTATGTAAGTGTATGTAAGCGTCTGTATGTAAGTGTCTATGTAAGTGTCTCAGTGTCTCTATGTAAGTGTCTGTATGTAAGTGTCTGTATGTAAGTGTCTTAGTGTCTGTATGTAAGTGTCTTATGTAAGTGTTTGTATGTAAGTGTCTAAGTGTCTGTATGTAAGTGTCTTTATGTAAGAGTCTGTATGTCAGTGTCTGTATGTAAGTGTCTAAGTGTCTGTATGTAAGGGTCTGTATGTAGGTGTCTGTATGTAAGTGTCTGTATGTAAGTGTCTGTATGTAAGTGTCTTAGTGTCTGTATGTAAGTGTCTGTATGTAATTGTCTGCATGTAAGTGTCTTTATGTAAGAGTCTGTATGTAAGTGTCTGTATGTAAGTGTCTAAGTGTCTGTATGTAAGTGTCTTTATGTAAGAGTCTGTATGTAAGTGTCTGTATGTAAGTGTCTAAGTGTGTGTATGTAAGGGTCTGTATGTAAGTGTCTGTATGTAAGTGTCTGTAGGTAAGTGTCTGTATGTAAGTGTTTGTATGTAAGTGCCTGTATGTAAGTGTCTCAGTGTCTGTTTATGTCAGTATGTAAGTGTCTGTATGTGAGTGTCTATGTAAGTGTCTGTATGTAAGTGCCTGTATGTAAGTGTCTATATGTAAGTGTCTGTATGTAAGTGTCTGTATGTAAGTGTGTGTATGTAAGTGTCTGTATGTAAGTGTCTGTATGTAAGTGTCTCACTATCTGTATGTAAATGTCTTTATGTAAGTGTCTGTATGTAAGTGTCTGTATGTAAGTGTCTGTATGTAAGTCTCAGTGTCTGTATGTCAGTGTGTGTTTGTAAGTGTCTGTATGTAAGTGTCTGTATTTAAGTGTCTCAGTGTCTGTAAGTAAGTGTCTAAGTAATTGTCTGTATGTAAGTGCCTGTATGTAAGTGTCTGTATGTAAGTTTCTCGGTGTCTGTATGTAAGTGTCTGTATGTAAGTGTCTCAGTGTCTGTATGTAAGTGTCTGTATGCAAGCTTCTGTATGTAAGTGTCTGTAAGTAGTGTCTCTATGTAAGTGTCTCAGTGTCTGTATGTAAGTGTCTGTATGTAAGTGTCTCAATGTAAGTGTCTGTATGTAAGTGTCTGTATGTCAGTGTCACAGTGTCTGTATGTAAGTGTCTGTATGTAAGTGTCTCAGTGTCTGTATGTAAGTGTCTGTATGTAAGCATCTGTATGTGTCTATGTAAGTGTCTCAGTGTCTGTATGTAAGTGTCTGTATGTAAGTGTCTGTATGTAAGTGTCTCAGTGTCTGTATGTAAGTGTATGTAAGCGTCTGTATGTAAGTGTCTATGTAAGTGTCTCAGTGTCTGTATGTAAGTGTCTGTATGTAAGTGTCTGTATGTAAGTGTCTCAGTGTCTGTATGTAAGTGTCTGTATGTAATTGTCTGTATGTAAGTGTATTTATGTAAGAGTCTGTATGTAAGTGTATGTATGTAAGTGTCTAAGTGTCTGTATGTAAGTGTCTCTATGTAAGAGTCTATATGTAAGTGTCTGTATGTAAGTGTCTAAGTGTCTATATGTAAGTGTCTGTATGTAAGTGTCTGTATGTAAGTGTCTGTATGTAAGTGTTTGTATGTAAGTGTATGTATGTAAGTGTCTCAGTGTCTGTTTGTAAGTGTCAGTATGCAAGTGTCTGTATGTAAGTGCCTTATGTAAGTGTCTGTATGTAAGTGTCTGTATGTAAGTGTCTGTATGTAAGTGACTGTATGTAAGTGTGTGTATGTAAGTGTTGTATGTAAGTGTCTGTATGTAAGTGTCTCAGTATCTGTATGTAAATGTCTTTATGTAAGTGTCTGTATGTAAGTGTCTGTATGTAAGTGTCTGTATGTAAGTCTCAGTGTCTGTATGTCAGTGTGTGTTTGTAAGTGTCTGTATGTAAGTGTCTGTATTTAAGTGTCTCAGTGTCTGTAAGTAAGTGTCTAAGTAATTGTCTGTATGTAAGTGCCTGTATGTAAGTGTCTGTATGTAAGTGTCTCGGTGTCTGTATGTAAGTGTCTGTATGTAAGTGTCTCAGTGTCTGTATGTAAGTGTCTGTATGCAAGCTTCTGTATGTAAGTGTCTGTAAGTAGTGTCTCTATGTAAGTGTCTCAGTGTCTGTATGTAAGTGTCTGTATGTAAGTGTCTCAATGTAAGTGTCTGTATGTAAGTGTCTGTATGTCAGTGTCACAGTGTCTGTATGTAAGTGTCTGTATGTAAGTGTCTCAGTGTCTGTATGTAAGTGTCTGTATGTAAGCATCTGTATGTGTCTATGTAAGTGTCTCAGTGTCTGTATGTAAGTGTCTGTATGTAAGTGTCTGTATGTAAGTGTCTCAGTGTCTGTATGTAAGTGTATGTAAGCGTCTGTATGTAAGTGTCTATGTAAGTGTCTCAGTGTCTGTATGTAAGTGTCTGTATGTAAGTGTCTGTATGTAAGTGTCTCAGTGTCTGTATGTAAGTGTCTGTATGTAATTGTCTGTATGTAAGTGTATTTATGTAAGAGTCTGTATGTAAGTGTATGTATGTAAGTGTCTAAGTGTCTGTATGTAAGTGTCTCTATGTAAGAGTCTATATGTAAGTGTCTGTATGTAAGTGTCTAAGTGTCTATATGTAAGTGTCTGTATGTAAGTGTCTGTATGTAAGTGTCTGTATGTAAGTGTTTGTATGTAAGTGTATGTATGTAAGTGTCTCAGTGTCTGTTTGTAAGTGTCAGTATGCAAGTGTCTGTATGTAAGTGCCTTATGTAAGTGTCTGTATGTAAGTGTCTGTATGTAAGTGTCTGTATGTAAGTGACTGTATGTAAGTGTGTGTATGTAAGTGTTGTATGTAAGTGTCTGTATGTAAGTGTCTCAGTATCTGTATGTAAATGTCTGTATGTAAGTGTCTGTATGTAAGTGTCTCTATGTAAGTCTCAGTGTCTGTATGTCAGTGTGTGTTTGGAAGTGTCTGTATAGAAGTGTCTGTATGTAAGTGTCTGTATGTTAAGTGTTTGTATGTAAGTGTCTGTATGTGAATATCTCAGTGTCTGTATGTAAGTGTCTGTATGTAAGTGTCTCAGTGTGTATGTAAGTGTCTGTATGTAAGTGTCTGTATGTAAGTGTCTGTATGTAAGTGTCTGTGTGTTAAGTGTCTGTATGTAAGTGTCTGTATGTAAGTCTCAGTGTCTGTATGTAAGTGTCTGTATGAAAGTTTCTGTATGTAAGTGTCTCAGTGTCTGTATGGAAGTGTCTGTATGTAAGTGTCTCAGTGTCTGTATGTAAGTGTCTGTATGTAAGTGTCTGTGTGTTAAGTGTCTGTATGTAAGTGTCTGTATGTAAGTGTCTCAGTGTCTGTATGTAAGTGTCTGTATGTAAGTTTCTGTATGTAAGTGTCTCAGTGTCTGTATGGAAGTGTCTGTATGTAAGTGTCTCAGTGTCTGTATGTAAGTGTCTGTATGTAAGTGTCTGTATGTAAGTGTATGTATGTAAGTGTCTCAGTGTCTGTATGTAAGTGTATGTAAGCATGTGTATGTAAGTGTCTATGTAAGTGTCTCAGTGTCTGTATGTAAGTGTCTGTATGTAAGTGTCTGTATGTAAGTGTCTTAGTGTCTGTATGTAAGTGTCTGTATGTAAGTGTCTTAGTGTCTGTATGTAAGTGTCTTTATGTAAGAGTCTGTATGTAAGTGTATGTATGTAAGTGTCTAAGTGTCTGTATGTAAGTGTCTGTATGTAAGTGTCTGTATGTAAGTGTCTGTATGTAAGTGTTTGTATGTAAGTGTATGTATGTAAGTGTCTATATGTAAGTGTCAGTATGCAAGTTTCTGTATGTAAGTGCCTTATGTAAGTGTCTGTATGTAAGTGTCTATGTAAGTGTCTGTATGTAAGTGCCTTATGTAAGTGTCTGTATGTAAGTGTCTGTATGTAAGTGTCTGTATGTAAGTGACTGTATGTAAGTGTGTGTATGTAAGTGTTGTATGTAAGTGTCTGTATGTAAGTGTCTCAGTATCTGTATGTAAATGTCTGTATGTAAGTGTCTGTATGTAAGTGTCTCTATGTAAGTCTCAGTGTCTGTATGTCAGTGTGTGTTTGGAAGTGTCTGTATATAAGTGGCTGTATGTAAGTGTCTGTATGTTAAGTGTTTGTATGTAAGTGTCTGTATGTGAATATCTCAGTGTCTGTATGTAAGTGTCTGCATGTAAGTGTCTGTATGTAAGTGTCTCAGTGTCTGTATGTAAGTGTCTGTATGTAAGTGTCTGTATGTAAGTGTCTGTATGTAAGTGTCTGTGTGTTAAGTGTCTGTATGTAAGTGTCTGTAAGTAAGTCTCAGTGTCTGTATGTAAGTGTCTGTATGTAAGTTTCTGTATGTAAGTGTCTCAGTGTCTGTATGGAAGTGTCTGTATGTAAGTGTCTCAGTGTCTGTATGTAAGTGTCTTTATGTACGTGTCTGTATGTAAGTGTCTGTGTGTTAAGTGTCTGTATGTAAGTGTCTGTATGTAAGTGTCTCAGTGTCTGTATGTAAGTGTCTGTATGTAAGTTTCTGTATGTAAGTGTCTCAGTGTCTGTATGGAAGTGTCTGTATGTAAGTGTCTCAGTGTCTGTATGTAAGTGTCTGTATGTAAGTGTCTGTATGTAAGTGTATGTATGTAAGTGTCTCAGTGTCTGTATGTAAGTGTATGTAAGCATGTGTATGTAAGTGTCTATGTAAGTGTCTCAGTGTCTGTATGTAAGTGTCTGTATGTAAGTGTCTGTATGTAAGTGTCTTAGTGTCTGTATGTAAGTGTCTGTATGTAAGTGTCTTAGTGTCTGTATGTAAGTGTCTTTATGTAAGAGTCTGTATGTAAGTGTCTGTATGTAAGTGTCTAAGTGTCTGTATGTAAGGGTCTGTATGTAAGTGTCTCTATGTAAGTGTCTGTATGTAAGTGTCTGTATGTAAGTGTTTGTATGTAAGTGTCTGTATGTAAGTGTTTCAGTGTCTGTTTGTGTCAGTATGTAAGTGTCTCTATGTAAGTGTCTATGTAAGTGTCTGTATGTAAGTGTCTGTATGTAAGTGTCTGTATGTTAAGTGTTTGTATGTAAGTGTCTGTATGTGAATTTCTCAGTGTCTGTATGTAAGTGTCTGTATGTAAGTGTCTGTATGTAAGTGTCTCAGTGTCTGCATGTAAGTGTCTGTATGTAAGTGTCTGTATGTAAGTGTCTGTATGTTAAGTGTCTGTATGTAAGTGTCTGTATGTAAGTATCTCAGTGTCTTTATGTAAGAGTCTGTATGTAAGTGTCTGTATATAAGTGTCTAAGTGTCTGTATGTAAGTGTCTTTATGTAAGAGTCTGTATGTAAGTGTCTAAGTGTGTGTATGTAAGGGTCTGTATGTAAGTGTCTGTATGTAAGTGTCTGTATGTAAGTATCTGTATGTAAGTGTTTGTATGTAAGTGTCTGTATGTAAGTGTCTCAGTGTCTGTTTGTGTCAGTATGTAAGTGTCTGTATGTAAGTGTCTATGTAAGTGTCTGTATGTAAGTGCCTGTATGTAAGTGTCTGTATGTAAGTGTCTGTATGTAAGTGTCTGTATGTAAGTGTGTGTATGTAAGTGTCTGTATGTAAGTGTCTGTATGTAAGTGTCTCAGTATCTGTATGTAAATGTCTTTATGTAAGTGTCTGTATGTAAGTGTCTGTATGTAAGTGTCTGTATGTAAGTGTCTCAGTGTCTGTATATAAGTGTCTGTATGTAAGCATCTGTATGTAAGTGTCTCAGTGTCTGTATGTAAGTGTCTGTATGTAAGTGTCTCAGTGTCTGTATGTAAGTGTCTGTATGTAAGCATCTGTATGTAAGTGTCTCAGCGTCTGTATGTGTCTGTATGTAAGTGTCTGTATGTAAGTGTCTGTATGTAAGTGGCTGTATGTAAGTGGCTGTATGTAAGTGTCCGTATGTAAGTGTCTGTATGTAAGTTTCTGTATGTGTCTGTATGTAAGTGTCTATGTAAGTGTTTGTATGTAAGTGTCTGTATGTAAGTGTCTGTATGTAAGTGTCTGTATGTAAGTGTCTGTATGTAAGTCTCAGTGTCTGTATGTCAGTGTGTGTTTGTAAGTGTCTGTATGTAAGTGTCTGTATGTAAGTGTCTGTATTTAAGTGTCTCAGTGTCTGTAAGTAAGTGTCTAAGTAAGTGTCTGTATGTAAGTGTCTCGATGTAAGTGTCTGTATATAAGTGTCTGTATGATAAGTGTTTGTTTGTAAGTGTCTGTATGTAAATATCTCAGTGTCTGTACGTAAGTGTCTGTATTTAAGTGTCCGTATGTAAGTGTCTCAGTGTCTGTTTGTAAGTGTGTGTATGTAAGTGTCTGTATGTGTCTGTATGTAAGTGTCTGTATGTAAGTGTCTGTATGTAAGTCTCTGTATGTAGGTGGCTGTATGTAAGTGTCTGTAAGTGTCTGTATGTAAGTATCTGTATGTAAGTGTCTATGTGTAAGTTTCTGTATGTAAGTGTCTGTTTGTAAGTGTCTGTATGCAAGTGTCTGTATGTAAGTGTCTGTATGTAAGTGTCTGTATGTAAGTGTCTTCGTGTCTGTATGTAAGTGTCTGTATGTAAGTGTCTGTATGTAAGTGTCTCAGCGTCTGTATGTATCTGTATGTAAGTGTCTGTATGTAAGTGTCTCAGTGTCTGTATGTAAGTGTCTGTATGTGAGCGTCTTATGTAAGTGTCTATGTAAGTGTCTCAGTGTCTTTATGTAAGTGTCTGTATGTAAGTGTCTCAGTGTCTGTATGTAAGTGTCTCAGTGTCTGTATGTAAGTGTCTGTATGTAAGTGTCTCAGTGTCTGTATGTAAGTGTCTGTATGTAAGTGTCTGTATGTACGTATCTGTATGTAAGTGTCTCAGTGTCTGTATGGAAGTGTCTGTATGTAAGTGTCTCAGTGTCTGTATGTAAGTGTCTGTATGTAAGTATCTCAGTGTCTGTATGTAAGTTTCTGTATGTAAGTGTCTGTATGTAAGTGTCTCAGTGTCTGTATTTAAGTGTCATTATGTAAGTGTCTGTATGTAATTGTCTGTGTGTAAGTGTCTTTATGTAAGAGTATGTATGTAAGTGTCTGTATGTAAGTGTCTAAGTGTCTGTATGTAAGTGTCTTTATGTAAGAGTCTGTATGTAAGTGTCTGTATGTAAGTGTCTAAGTGTGTGTATGTAAGGGTCTGTATGTAAGTGTCTGTATGTAAGTGTCTGTATGTAAGTGTCTGTATGTAAGTGTTTGTATGTAAGTGTCTGTATGTAAGTGTCTCAGTGTCTGTTTGTGTCAGTATGTAAGTGTCTGTATGTAAGTGTCTATGTAAGTGTCTGTATGTAAGTGCTTGTATGTAAGTGTCTGTATGTAAGTGTCTGTATGTAAGTGTCTGTATGTAAGTGTGTGTATGTAAGTGTCTGTATGTAAGTGTCTGTATGTAAGTGTCTCAGTATCTGTATGTAAATGTCTTTATGTAAGTGTCTGTATGTAAGTGTCTGTATGTAAGTGTCTGTATGTAAGTGTCTCAGTGTCTGTATATAAGTGTCTGTATGTAAGCATCTGTATGTAAGTGTCTCAGTGTCTGTATGTAAGTGTCTGTATGTAAGTGTCTGTATGTAAGTGTCTCAGTGTCTGTATGTAAGTGTCTGTATGTAAGCATCTGTAGGTAAGTGTCTCAGCGTCTGTATGTGTCTGTATGTAAGTGTCTGTATGTAAGTGTCTGTATGTAAGTGGCTGTATGTAAGTGGCTGTATGTAAGTGTCCGTATGTAAGTGTCTGTATGTAAGTGTCTGTATGTGTCTGTATGTAAGTGTCTATGTAAGTGTTTGTATGTAAGTGTCTGTATGTAAGTGTCTATGTAAGTGTCTGTATGTAAGTGTCTGTATGTAAGTCTCAGTGTCTGTATGTCAGTGTGTGTTTGTAAGTGTCTGTATGTAAGTGTCTGTATGTAAGTGTCTGTATTTAAGTGTCTCAGTGTCTGTAAGTAAGTGTCTAAGTAAGTGTCTGTATGTAAGTGTCTCTATGTAAGTGTCTGTATATAAGTGTCTGTATGTAAGTGTCTGTATGATAAGTGTTTGTTTGTAAGTGTCTGTATGTAAATATCTCAGTGTCTGTATGTAAGTGTCTGTATTTAAGTGTCCATATGTAAGTGTCTCAGTGTCTGTATGTAAGTGTCTGTATGTAAGTGTCTGTATGTGTCTGTATGTAAGTGTCTGTATGTAAGTGTCTGTATGTAAGTCTCTGTATGTAGGTGGCTGTATGTAAGTGTCTGTAAGTGTCTGTATGTAAGTATCTGTATGTAAGTGTCTGTGTGTAAGTTTCTGTATGTAAGTGTCTGTTTGTAAGTGTCTGTATGTAAGTGTCTGTATGTACGTGTCTGTATGTATGTAAGTGTCTGTATGTAAGTGTCTTCGTGTCTGTATGTAAGTGTCTGTATGTAAGTGTCTGTATGTAAGTGTCTCAGCGTCTGTATGTGTCTGTATGTAAGTGTCTGTATGTAAGTGTCTCAGTGTCTGTATGTAAGTGTCTGTATGTGAGCGTCTTATGTAAGTGTCTATGTAAGTGTCTCAGTGTCTTTATGTAAGTGTCTGTATGTAAGTGTCTCAGTGTCTGTATGTAAGTGTCTCAATGTCTGTATGTAAGTGTCTGTATGTAAGTGTCTCAGTGTCTGTATGTAAGTGTCTGTATGTAAGTGTCTGTATGTAAGTGTCTGTATGTAAGTGTCTCAGTGTCTGTATGGAAGTGTCTGTATGTAAGTGTCTCAGTGTCTGTATGTAAGTTTCTGTATGTAAGTGTATGTATGTAAGTGTCTCAGTGTCTGTATGTAAGTGTATGTAAGCGTCTGTATGTAAGTGTCTATGTAAGTGTCTGAGTGTCTGTATGTAAGTGTCTGTATGTAAGTGTCTGTACGTAAGTGTCTTAGTGTCTGTATGTAATTGTCTGTATGTAAGTGTCTTTATGTAAGAGTCTGTAGGTAAGTGTCTGTATGTAAGTGTCTAAGTGTCTGTATGTACGTGTCTTTATGTAAGAGTCTGTATGTAAGTGTCTGTATGTAAGTGTCTAAGTGTCTGTATGTAAGGGTCTGTATGTAAGTGTCTGTATGTAAGTGTCTGTATGTAAGTGTCTCAGTGTCTGTATGGAAGTGTCTGTATGTAAGTGTCTCAGTGTCTGTATGTAAGTGTCTGTATGTAAGTATCTCAGTGTCTGTATGTAAGTTTCTGTATGTAAGTGTCTGTATGTAAGTGTCTCAGTGTCTGTATGTAAGTGTCATTATGTAAGTGTCTGTATGTAATTGTCTGTGTGTAAGTGTCTTTATGTAAGAGTATGTATGTAAGTGTCTGTATGTAAGTGTCTAAGTGTCTGTATGTAAGTGTCTTTATGTAAGAGTCTGTATGTAAGTGTCTGTATGTAAGTGTCTAAGTGTGTGTATGTAAGGGTCTGTATGTAAGTGTCTGTATGTAAGTGTCTGTATGTAAGTGTCTGTATGTAAGTGTTTGTATGTAAGTGTCTGTATGTAAGTGTCTCAGTGTCTGTTTGTGTCAGTATGTAAGTGTCTGTATGTAAGTGTCTATGTAAGTGTCTGTATGTAAGTGCCTGTATGTAAGTGTCTGTATGTAAGTGTCTGTATGTAAGTGTCTGTATGTAAGTGTTTCTATGTAAGTGTCTGTATGTAAGTGTCTCAGTGTCTGTTTGTGTCAGTATGTAAGTGTCTGTATGTAAGTGTCTATGTAAGTGTCTGTATGTAAGTGCCTGTATGTAAGTGTCTGTATGTAAGTGTCTGTATGTAAGTGTCTGTATGTAAGTGTGTGTATGTAAGTGTCTGTATGTAAGTGTCTGTATGTAAGTGTCTCAGTATCTGTATGTAAATGTCTTTATGTAAGTGTCTGTATGTAAGTGTCTGTATGTAAGTGTCTGTATGTAAGTGTCTCAGTGTCTGTATGTAAGTGTCTGTATGTAAGCATCTGTATGTAAGTGTCTCAGCGTCTGTATGTGTCTGTATGTAAGTGTCTGTATGTAAGTGTCTGTATGTAAGTGGCTGTATGTAAGTGGCTGTATGTAAGTGTCCGTATGTAAGTGTCTGTATGTAAATGTCTGTATGTGTCTGTATGTAAGTGTCTATGTAAGTGTTTGTATGTAAGTGTCTGTATGTAAGTGTCTATGTAAGTGTCTGTATGTAAGTGTCTGTATGTAAGTCTCAGTGTCTGTATGTCAGTGTGTGTTTGTAAGTGTCTGTATGTAAGTGTCTGTATGTAAGTGTCTGTATTTAAGTGTCTCAGTGTCTGTAAGTAAGTGTCTAAGTAAGTGTCTGTATGTAAGTGTCTCTATGTAAGTGTCTGTATATAAGTGTCTGTATGTAAGTGTCTGTATGATAAGTGTTTGTTTGTAAGTGTCTGTATGTAAATATCTCAGTGTCTGTATGTAAGTGTCTGTATTTAAGTGTCCGTATGTAAGTGTCTCAGTGTCTGTCTGTGTGTGTATGTAAGTGTCTGTATGTGTCTGTATGTAAGTGTCTGTATGTAAGTGTCTGTATTTAAGTCTCTGTATGTAGGTGGCTGTATGTAAGTGTCTGTAAGTGTCTGTATGTAAGTATCTGTATGTAAGTGTCTGTGTGTAAGTTTCTGTATGTAAGTGTCTGTTTGTAAGTGTCTGTATGTAAGTGTCTGTATGTAAGTGTCTGTATGTAAGTGTCTGTATGTAAGTGTCTTCGTGTCTGTATGTAAGTGTCTGTATGTAAGTGTCTGTATGTAAGTGTCTCAGCGTCTGTATGTGTCTGTATGTAAGTGTCTGTATGTAAGTGTCTCAGTGTCTGCATGTAAGTGTCTGTATGTGAGCGTCTTATGTAAGTGTCTATGTAAGTGTCTCAGTGTCTTTATGTAAGTGTCTGTATGTAAGTATCTCAGTGTCTGTATGTAAGTGTCTCAGTGTCTGTATGTAAGTGTCTGTATGTAAGTGTCTCAGTGTCTGTATGTAAGTGTCTGTATGTAAGTGTCTGTTGTAAGTGTCTGTATGTAAGTGTCTCAGTGTCTGTATGGAAGTGTCTGTATGTAAGTGTCTCAGTGTCTGTATGTAAGTGTCTGTATGTAAGTGTCTGTATGTAAGTGTATGTATGTAAGTGTCTCACTGTCTGTATGTAAGTGTATGTAAGCATCTGTATGTAAGTGTCTATGTAAGTGTCTGAGTGTCTGTATGTAAGTGTCTGTATGTAAGTGTCTGTACGTAAGTGTCTTAGTGTCTGTATGTAATTGTCTGTATGTAAATGTCTTTATGTAAGAGTCTATAGGTAAGTGTCTGTATGTAAGTGTCTAAGTGTCTGTATGTAAGTGTCTTTATGTAAGAGTCTGTATGTAAGTGTCTGTATGTAAGTGTCTAAGTGTCTGTATGTAAGGGTCTGTATGTAAGTGTCTGTATGTAAGTGTCTGTATGTAAGTGTCTGTATGTAAGTGTTTGTATGTAAGTGTCTGTATGTAAGTGTCTCAGTGTCTGTTTGTGTCAGTACGTAAGTGTCTGTATGTAAGTGTCTATGTAAGTGTCTGTATGCAAGTGCCTGTATGTAAGTGTCTGTATGTAAGTGTGTGTATGATAAGTGTTTGTTTGTAAGTGTCTGTATGTAAATATCTCAGTGTCTGTATGTAAGTGTCTGTATTTAAGTGTCCGTATGTAAGTGTCTCAGTGTCTGTATGTAAGTGTCTGTATGTAAGTGTATGTATGTAAGTGTCTCAGTGTCTGTATGTAAGTGTATGTAAGCATCTGTATGTAAGTGTCTATGTAAGTGTCTGAGTGTCTGTATGTAAGTGTCTGTATGTAAGTGTCTGTACGTAAGTGTCTTAGTGTCTGTATGTAATTGTCTTTATGTAAGAGTCTGTATGTAAGTGTCTGTATGTAAGTGTCTAAGTGTGTGTATGTAAGGGTCTGTATGTAAGTGTCTGTATGTAAGTGTCTGTATGTAAGTGTCTGTATGTAAGTGTTTGTATGTAAGTGTCTGTATGTAAGTGTCTCAGTGTCTGTTTGTGTCAGTATGTAAGTGTCTGTATGTAAGTGTCTATGTAAGTGTCTGTATGTAAGTGCCTGTATGTAAGTGTCTGTATGTAAGTGTCTGTATGTAAGTGTTTCTATGTAAGTGTCTGTATGTAAGTGTCTCAGTGTCTGTTTGTGTCAGTATGTAAGTGTCTGTATGTAAGTGTCTATGTAAGTGTCTGTATGTAAGTGCCTGTATGTAAGTGTCTGTATGTAAGTGTCTGTATGTAAGTGTCTGTATGTAAGTGTGTGTATGTAAGTGTCTGTATGTAAGTTTCTGTATGTAAGTGTCTCAGTGTCTGTATGGAAGTGTCTGTATGTAAGTGTCTCAGTGTCTGTATGTAAGTGTCTGTATGTAAGTGTCTGTATGTAAGTGAAAATGTAACAACTAAGCTTGTGCCGGAGGCCCCGGGGGGCCAGGCGTCTATGACGTCTCCTGGCCAAACCCCAATTGGCGGAGCCAGGAGATTGAATACCTACCCTCGGGGCTACTCCAGAAACAACGAAAAGCCACTACGGGTGGCCACGTGGAATGTTCGAACGCTCACTGCAGAGGAGAGGCTGCCACTCCTCTGTCGGGAGCTGGACCGGTACCGCCTGGATCTATGCGGCATTCAGGAGGTCCGGTGGACCGGCTCTGGCTCCTGCCACCATGAGGGGTGGACAGTCCTCTACTCGGGGCAGCAGACTGCCAAACAACAGGGTGTGGGTCTTCTTTTGAACAAAAGAATGAAGGGGGCGTGGGAGCGTGGCGGTGAGGTGTGGGAAGCTGTAAGCCCCAGGCTACTTTGCGCTCGCCTTCCCATCAACCGGAGGCGAGGAATGGTGGTCGTGGTTACTTATGCCCCCACCGAAGATGAACATCCGTGGAGGGATGCAGGCAAAGCCGATGAGTCAGATGCCTTCTATGACCTCCTGTCACAGGTGCTGGCTAAAGTGGCCCCTCGGGATAGAGTCATCATGTTGGGTGACTTCAATGCCCGAGTTGGTCATGATACTGGCACCTGGTCTGGAGTGATTGGAGGGCATGGGCCAGATCAGCTCAATAACAACGGTAGGAGGCTGCTAGATTTTTGTGCAGCCCATGGGCTTGTAATTACCAACACGCTGTTCCGGCATCGGCGCATCCACACAACATCATGGATGCATGCCGGGTCCAAGCAAGAACATCTGCTGGACTACATAGTGACGGACCAGCGAATGCGAGCCCATGTCCTTGACACCAGGACCTACCGTGGAGCTGATCTGCCCTCTGACCATCGACTAGTCATCTGTAAGATGCGCCTGCCATTCTTCCACTCCGGTGGTGGGTGTACACCCAGGACCCCATTCCAACCTAAAGTGGCCTGGTCTCAGTTATCTGATGAAAGTTGCAAGCGAGAATTTCATCATCGCTTGCGGCTGGGATTGGCATCGTCCCCGACTCCTCCTGATGTCGAGGGTAAATGGGCGAGGTTTAGGACTGTGACTCATGCAGCTGCAATGGCTGCTTTGGGTACGCGGTCCAGACCTCCCCAGACACCCTGGATGACAGAGGAGTTGTTCAGGATGGTTGAGAAAAAGCGACAGGCCCACTGTCATCGGCTACAGAATCCCACGTCAGAGAATGAGGAGGCTTACCGCAGCCTTCGCTCGGAGGTTCGGAGAGCCGTGAGGCGCTGCAAGGATGGGTGGTGGTCGCGGGTTGCTGAGGAGATGGAGTCTGCCTCAGTGGCCCGTGATCACAAATCGCTATTTAACTCCATCAAAAAAGTAACCTGCAGCGCCACACCTATTACCATCATTAGGGGAAAAAACGGTGATCCAATTTCCGACCCCCAGGAACAGGTTCGCAGATTTGCTGAGCATTTCTGTGAGGTCCTGGGGGAGGGAAAATCCCACAGCCAGGAAAACATCGTGGCACAAAGTGAGGATGACCCTGCTGAGGCTGCGGTGCCTCAAATATTGGATGAAGTCACCCCCTGTGAGTGGCTGGCTGAGGTGCCATCTGCTGAGGAAGTATTGAAGGCGATCCGGAGTCTGAGACCAGGAAAGGCAGCGGGCAGAGATGATCTCCCAAGCGAAATGCTGAGGGAGGGTGGCGTTTGTGCACAGACTGCCCTATATGACATCATAACAACAGTCTGGACCACTGGACGGGTTCCGCAGGATTGGAAGGATGCCCTGGTGGTCCCCCTTTTTAAGAAGGGGGACCGCACAGACTGTAACAACTACAGGGGCATCTCACTCCTCAGTGTGCCGGGAAAGGTCCTGGCAAGGATTATTCAGCATCGCCTTGCCAGGCACGCTGAGGAGAGGCTTGCGGAGCCCCAATGCGGTTTCAGGAAAGGGCGGTCCTGCACAGATGCCATATTTTCTGTCCGTCTGCTACAGCAGAGGTGTAGGGAATTCCAACAAGACCTACATCTCTGCTTTATTGACCTGGTCAAGGCCTATGATACCATCAGTAGGCCTGGGCTCTGGGTCGTTCTTCGTGCTTTTGGAGTACCTGACCCTCTGCTCACGATCATTAAGGACCTTCATGATGGTGAGCGGGCCCGGGTAAAACTACGTGGCCGGGAGTCAGAGCCATTCCCTGTACACCTTGGGGTGCGACAGGGATGTCCTCTGGCTCCCACATTATTTAACATCTATTTTGACCACGTAGTTCGTGAAGCCTTCAATAGCTGTACCGGGGGAATCTCCATATGGTACAGATATAATGGGAGGCTAATCGATGCCCGGGTGCGGTCAAGGGATGGCTCCCTATTGCTCAACCACGTTATGTATGCTGATGACTTGGTAATAGCTGCTCAGTCAGAGGAGGAGTTGGAGACGCTGCTGCTGAGACTGGAGCGTGCCACTAAGAGGTGGGGCCTTACCATCAGCCCCACCAAAACTAAGCACCTGCCTGGGTATTTTGTACCATCGGACACTCCACCCCCACAACTCCCAATCGGTGATGGGGCAGTTGTGGAGAGAGTGGAGAGTTTCCCATACCTGGGCAGTGTGCTTATGACTGGCTCCAGTTTAACAGCAGAGGTCTCACTCCGAATCAGTCGAGCGGCAATATCTTTTCATCGGTTGCGTAACGCTGTGTGGAAGCTACCTGGTCTGTCGCTCCGCACTAAGCTTCAGGTCTTCTCGGCCACGGTCATTCCCTCCCTTCTCTACGCTTGCGAAACGTGGACCCCCCTAATGGAACATCTTCGCCGGTTAGAAACATTTAGGCTGACCTGCCTACGATCCATCCTGGGTTTAACCAGACTGGATTGTGTGAGGAGCTCACAAATCCTTGAAAGATCTGGGCAGGGTCCCATCGGTGAGCTCCTCCGGCAGGCAAGGCTGCGATGGCTGGGTCATGTAGCCCGCATGCCCAGCCACCGCATGCCGAAACAGCTTTTGTTTGGCCGGATTGAGGGGGCTAAGCGGGCGCGGCACGGGCTAGAGAAGAGATGGAGTGATGTGGTACAGGAGGACGTGGAGCTGAGTGGACTTGCCGATGACTGGTACCAGCGGTGTCAAGATCGGCCTCTGTGGAGGAGGCTCGTGAAGGATGCTACTGGGCAGTTGGAGGCAGTCGCCCTCCAACAACAACGGAGGGCGGAGGAGCGACGCTCACAACAGCGAGCGGAGCGCCGGGTGGCTAAAGCACAGCAGGTTGGCACAGTAGGGGGCACAGGTGGTGCATCAGCCAGTCATCTCAGTCAGTCGACCCGTGGCACCTGGGTCTGCCCCGTGACCTCCTGCCAGCGGGCGTTCGACACTTCACGTGGCCTCAGGGTGCACATAGCCTGGCACAAGCGTCGTGGTGACGTCACCGCCACTTAGTGGCGAATGGCGGTTGTTGTTGTTGTATCTGTGTGTGTCTGTGTGTGTGTGGAAGAGTAACGCATTGTAGTGTAGTGGTTAGCGCTACGCCGCGCTACGAACCCGGCGACCCAAGTTCGATTCCCGCTCACGGCCACCACCGGCAACGATTATTTGAACCGCTTCTGGGCCTCCCCTAGGTCGACTCAGCCTCAAACGAGTAACTGTTGTGGTGTGAACATCGCCACTGGGGAGACAAATGCGGCCGGACGTGGTGGATCCAAGTCCCGGGCGAAGCCGGGTAGTACAGCTAGTCATGAATACATGAATGAATATAGACGTGTAAGTCATGTGTGACTGTATATATTCATTCCTCCATGGCTCGATACTGACGTGTAGATGGTGTGGATATTCTTATTTTCTGTCTGCAGCTGACGCTGGTCTGATGGAGCAAATGCACTCAGCACAGCAGCTCGGTACGACAAGTCAACAATGCGACCAGCGTGCATACAGCACGGATCGGACTGGAAATTTGACACAGCACCAGAGAACTCGCACAGGAGAGAAACCCTTCAAGTGCACTGTGTGTGACAAGGCATTTTCAGATTCATCGACTCTTAAAAAACACCAGAGAACACACACGGGAGAGAAACCCTTCAAGTGCACTGTGTGTGGGAAGGCATTTTCAGATTCATCAACTCTTAAAAAACACCAGAGAACACACACGGGAGAGAAACTGTTCAAGTGCACTGTGTGTGGGAAGACATTTTCAGATTCATCTGCTCTTAAAACACACCAGAGAACACACACGGGAGAGAAACCTTTCAAGTGCAGTGTGTGTGGGAAGGCATTTTCAGATTCATCGACTCTTAAAAAACACCAGAGAACACACACGGGACAGAAACCCTTCAAGTGCACTGTGTGTGGGAAGGCATTTTCAGATTCATCGACTCTTAAAACACACCAGAGAACACACACGGGAGAGAAACCCTTCAAGTGCACTGTGTGTGGGAAGGCATTTTCACAGTCATCTGCTCTTAAAATTCACCAGAGAACACACACGGGAGAGAAACCCTTCAAGTGCAGTGTGTGTGGGAAGACATTTTCAGATTCATCTGCTCTTAAAACACACCAGAGAACACACACGGGAGAGAAACCTTTCAAGTGCAGTGTGTGTGGGAAGGCATTTTCAGATTCATCTACTCTTAAAAAACACCAGAGAACACACACGGGAGAGAAACCCTTCAAGTGCAGTGTGTGTGGGAAGGCATTTTCAGATTCATTTGCTCTTAAAACACACCAGAGAACACACACGGGAGAGAAACCCTTCAAGTGCAGTGTGTGTGGGAAGGCATTTTCAGATTCATCTCATCTTCAAAGACACCAGAGAACACACACGGGAGAGAAACCCTTCAAGTGCAGTGTGTGTGGGAAGACATTTTCAGATTCATTTGCTCTTAAAACACACCAGAGAACACACAGGGGACAGAAACCCTTCAAGTGCAGTGTGTGTGGAAAGGCATTTTCACAGTCATTTGCTCTTAAAAAACACCAGAGAACACACACGGGAGAGAAACCCTTCAAATGCACTGTGTGTGGGAAGACTTTTTCAGATTCATCTACTCTTAAAACACACCAGAGAACACACACGGGAGAGAAACCCTTCAAGTGCAGTGTGTGTGGGAGGACATTTTCAGATTCATCTACTCTTAAAAAACACCAGAGAACACACACGGGAGAGAAACCCTTCAGGTGCAGTGTGTGTCGGAAGACATTTTCAGGTTCATTTGCTCTTAAAACACACCAGAGAACACACACGGGAGAGAAACCCTTCAAATGCAGTGTGTGTGGGAAGACATTTTCAGATTCATCTACTCTTAAAACACACCAGAGAACACACACGGGAGAGAAACCCTTCAGGTGCAGTGTGTGTGGGAAGACATTTTCATGGTCATCTGCTCTTAAAACACACCAGAGAACACACACGGGAGAGAAACCCTTCAAATGCAGTGTGTGTGGGAAGACATTTTCAGATTCATCTACTCTTAAAACACACCAGAGAACACACACGGGAGAGAAACCCTTCAGGTGCAGTGTGTGTGGGAAGACATTTTCATGGTCATCTGCTCTTAAAAGACACCAGAGAACACACACGGGAGAGAAACCCTTCAAGTGCAGTGTGTGTGTGAAGACATTTTCAGATTCATTTGCTCTTAAAACACACCAGAGAACACACACGAGTGAGAAACCCTTCAAGTGCAGTGTGTGTGTGAAGGCATTTTCACGGTCATCTGCTCTTAAAACACACAAGAGAACACACACGGGAGAGAAACCCTTCTTGTGCAGTGTGTGTGGGAAGACATTTTCTGATTCATCTGCTCTTAAAAAACACCAGAGAACACACACGGGAGAGAAACCCTTCAGCTGCAGTGTGTGTGGGAAGACATTTTCAGATTCATCTACTCTTAAAAAACACCAGAGAACACACACGGGAGAGAAACCCTTCAAGTGCAGTGTGTATGGGAAGGCATTTCCAGATTCATGTAATAAAACACCAGAGAACACACACGGGAGAGAAACCCTTCAAGTGCAGTGTTTGTGGGAAGACATTTTCACGGTCATCTGCTCTTAAAAAACACCAGAGAACACACGGGAGAGAAACCCTTCAAGTGCAGTGTGTGTGTGAAGGCATTTTCACAGTCATCTGCTCTTAAAACACCAGAAAACACACACGGGAGAGAAACCCTTCAAGTGCAGTGTGTGTGGGAAGGCATTTTCACAGTCATCTGGTCTTAAATCACACCAGAGAACACACGGGAGAGAAACCCTTCAAGTGCAGTGTTTGTAGGACGGCATTTTCACATTCATCTGCTCTTAATAAACACCAGAGTACACACGGGAGAGAAACCCTTCAAGTGCAGTGTGTGCGGGAAGGCATTTGCACATTCATCAAATCTTCAAGTACACCAGAGAACACACAGGAGAGAAACCCTTGAGGTACACTCTGTGTGGGATGATGTTTGCACAGTCATCACATCTTAAAGTACACCAGAGAACACACACGGGAGAGAGACCCTTCAGGTGCACTCTGCGGGAAGGCGTTTGCACATTCATAAAATCTTCAAGTACACCAGAGAACACGGAAGCATCAGAAGATCTGCAAGGAGTGGAATCTGAAATCAGCTTGTGAAAGTCAAAGTGCCACAATAAGCCCATCCCTCATGAAACAAGAACCGGACAAAAATCCCAGCTTGGACACTTTTAAAGGTATCGAGGTGAAATATGAAGAGGTGATGATGAAGAGGGAAGAAGTGATGGTGAAGAGGGAAGAAGTGAAGGTGAAATGTGAAGATGAAGATTCATCTCCAAAATGGGACCTTCACATCAATGGAGGCAACGTGAAGCAGGAGGAGAATTCTGACTGTGAGGCAGAGCGAGGCAACTCCCAGCAGTTTGTGGAAGTAGAGGTGTGGGTGGACTTCCTCCGAGACAATCCAAAGTCAAGTGGAGACCCGGTAGATGTTTAAGCCAGAGACGATGTCGCTACAATAGATGCACCTTTGTCACAGGCCTTTAATGACAAGAATGTGAAGTTGAACACTTTGTGGGCCTGTGGGTTGGGTAGATCTCTAACCAGGAGCAAGAGCCAATAAGCTCCCAAGCATTCACTATCTTATCATAATTGCTTTTACATGGTGCTTGCTTAATCGCCTCAGCAACTCGGAGTTTTGTGTCTCATCACAAACACTCGAAGAGCATCCCCAAGTAGCAGCTGCCCCTGTGTGGCACAAGGTGGTGGCCCTGCACCGGCCTGCATGTGGACAAGAGCCTGTCAGTAGGGGGCGATGATTGATGTGTCATCTCAGTTGTGTAGTTTGTAGGTAATGCTTAGAATTTGCTACATTTTCACTCAGACGCCAGCATGCAATGGCCTACTCGTTTTGAATGACACAATAGTATGTTTTACATACACTGTGAAGCAGACTGCAATTTTTTTTAAAGCTTCTTGTTAATACGATGTAACGTGATGCAGTATATTTCACTGCAGTAATCCAATTTTGTTAATATGCTTGTCAATAATTTAGAATGAATACTTGTCTGGTTGTGTGCATACTTGTAACATTTGATCTGTAAGGGTCAAACATTGAATAAGTGATGTTAGGACAAAGTGTGCGTGTCTGTTTGGAAGTAACTTGTACAGAGAACTCAGGTGGGACCCGTTGTTCTTGTGATAAAGGTCAAACGGTGTTTTTGTGTTCCACGAAGCATCTGGAGCAACGCATTGTCTTTGAAATAGGTAGCACGCTCGGATCATTCATCAGTTACAAGGCATACCACTTAAAGGTTACACGTATAGGAGGAGGTACATTCTCTACAACACGAATTGCAGTTTTGTGTTACGTGTTGACGTAGATTTTGTCTAACTGGGACTAGAAATGCTCCTTGCTGATTCACGTCTGGATGTTCGTAACCATCGGTTGAAGCAAACCCCACTGCTGTTGTTGAGACGCTGTGCACCAATAAGGGTCCAACACATTGACGGCCTTCAGGCCAGGAAAGTCACAACATTTGCACACGAAGGACGCATTCACGCAAGTACCCCATGCTCCGTTTTGAAGTTTTAAAATGAAACATCTTTGAATTGTGTTTTGAGTTAGATGATTTTATTTCTTCATTAAAAGCTTATATCAATTTACATCTGGAAGACTTCATTGAAAAGGACATTTCGTGTGAATTTTCTCTCGTCATTAAGTAGATGGCCTTGCCGGGGGTTCGGTTCAATGCGGACACAAACAGTGTACACACACAATGTACACACACAGTGTACACACACAGTGCACACACACACAGTGTATACACACAGTGTACACACACACAGTGTACACACACACACAGTGTACACACACACAGTGTACACACACAGCATACACAGTGTATACACACAGTGTACACACACATTGTACACACAGTGTATACACACAGTGTACACACATAGTGTACACACACAGTGTATACACAGTGTACACACACAGTGTACACACAGTGTATACACATAGTGTATATACATACACAGTGTATACACAATAATGTCCACGTTGTTGCTGAGCTCACACACCCAAGGGAGGGAGCAATGGAAAATGAATCTAAATCAACTTAAACTCCAACTCTGTTACGTCACCACTCTTAATTACCTCATCGGCGTGAAATGCCAGGGTGAGGTGTACTTCGCTAGTGACGTCATGTCACCAAGGTATTCACCCCTCCCCCCATCCACCGCGCTCTTGAGCGTGACGTCACCTCCGCTCGGGTTACCGCCGATATCGTTCCAGTGGCAATCCTTATTTGGGCAAAGCTACGCCCAGTGACCGGTGGCTCATTAACATAATGTGACCGTTAAAGCCGTCGCGAGTTTGTTGCGACGGGTTCAGCGCCCACGCCTCCATCCCTCGACGTATGGTCTGGTCTCATTAACATAATTTATTCAGTTACAGAGCCGCTCGTGGGAGGGAAGTGACGTCATACTACTTCCTGCTGTCGCGAGGCAACAGGAAGCTGCCGTGTGCGCGCTTGCACTGAAATCTGAGGTAAGAAATTCTCATCGTTGTGGTGGTGGTTGTTGTTGTTTACCAAGGTAGAGCCTCTCTCTCTCGTAGGGATGTCAGTTGAGTAGCAGCGAGCATGGGAATCGATGTCCAGGTTGGAACTTTACAACGCGGGGCCTAGCCACGCGGGGCCTTGCTTCCTGCCCTCGCCTGATTGCGTTTGCTTCAATGATCTCGCTTAGTTGAGCAATCTTTGTAAGAAAGTAATCTACCAGGCTATGCGTTTATTGTGTGTTGACCGACTCTCTGTGTTGCATTGCATTACATTTGCAAGTTTTACTCAGTTTATTTGATTAAGTGTGCTTTTGATTTAAAGCTTTCTTGACTGCAGGGATTCATATTCTTGTTCTTTTGGTAAAGTCACCACCACGTAGAAGGGAAACAATAAAATAATAAAAATATAAAACAATAAAATTCTCACGACGTTTCGACTGCAAGACGAGCAATCATCATCAGGTGTGAAAACCACAGCAAGAAAATTTTCTTGCTGTGGTTTTTCTTGCAGTGGTTTTCACACCTGACGATGATTGGTTGTGTTGCAGTCGAAACGTCGTGATAATTTTATTGTTTTATATTTTTATTATTTTATTGTTTCCCCTTCTACGTGGTGACTTTACTGAAAGAACCAAGAATATAAGTGTGCTTTCTCTCTCTCTGCGTGTCCTCGTGTTATTATTATTTCCTGCAGTCACCAAAGTTCCAAATCTCTCATTGACACAAGGCCGTAATTATAATATATTATAATAATTATAATATATATTGGTGGGGGACATATCCCCCCACAATAATCAAACATGCTCAAAATGTCTCCCCCAATATATTGCTATAAAAATATATTTTTTAATAATAATTGCTATGCTATGTTAATAAAAACAATTTCGCTAAACCTTGGCCACAAAATGTGGACTTGTCTTCATATAACAATGCGTAGATTTCTGTTTATATGATTGTGTTGTACTTTATGAATCCCTAATCTCTGCCATTACATACTATGAAACAAGAAAAGTAAAAAAATAAACAGAGCAATGTAATACAATACAATATACATTATTGTATCAAATAAAAATACATTCCATCCCATGTGTTGGTGAAATTTTTCAATATTTAGGAAATGTCAGGAAATTAGTTTTCAAATTTAGATTTTTTTTCTGGGGGGGGGGGACCCCAGAGCCCCTGGTAGATTTGGTCCCCCCCAATGTTGACTCCATGGCTACGGCCTTGCATTGACTCGCGGATTTCTCTACACCCCCTCCCCTCTCTCTCTGCCCCCTCTCTCTATTTAAGCCCTCGACACAGAGGCGTTGTTTCTCTGTGTGCCTACAGTGAGGGAAAAAAGTATTTGATCCCCTGCTGATTTTGTACGTTTGCCCACTGACAAGGAAATTATCAGTCTATAATTTTAATGGTAGGTTTATTTGAACAGTGAGAGACAGAATAACAACAAGAAAATCCAGAAAAACGCATGTCAAAAATGTTATACATTGATTCGCATTGAGCAATCTTTGGAAGAACGTTATCAACCTGGTGGGGTGTTGACTGTTATGTTGACCGACTCTCTGTGTTGTACTGCATTACATTTCTAAGTTCACTAGGTTTGTTTTCTCTTGCATTTGTACCTGATGATGATTGCTTGTGTTGCAATTGAAACGTCGCATGCTATGTGCACACAGCGTTGGTGTACGGTGCTTTTTGTTGAATATTTTGCTGTTTTTCCCTGGATTTTATGTTTGCACAGTCACACAAAGTCACTTCAAGATGTTTTCTTGTTCATGTTTTAGTTTTTTGTTTGTTGTGGTTGCACCCGATTCAAGAGCCGAATGGCTCACAGGGCTATACCAAATAAATGAAACTGAAGCTATCAATTTATTTATTTATTTTTTCTACGTGCCTTTGCCGAAAGAACCAAAGAGTATCTTGCTTAAGTTATAATTTCTCTTCACCTGGCTCGCTACTTTGTAACTTTGTTTTGTTTTAAATATTCACAGTTTTTTTTCATTTTTTACCAGGCCACGCCCGCGTTCAGCTGCTGTACCGCTCTTGTTTACAGACGCAACCTGCCCACAACAACAATAACAACAACAAGGTGGGGCTTGTCAACAGCGTGGTGGTGTTCACTCTAGACGCGTGGTGGTGTTCACTCTAGACGCTTGGCGGTGTTCACTCTAGACGTGTAGTGGTGTTCACTCTAGATGTGTGGTGGTGTTCACTCTAGACACGTGGCGGTGTTCACTCTAGACGCGTGGCGGTGTTCACTCTAGACGCGTGGCGGTGTTCACTCTAGACGCATGGCGGTGTTCACTCTAGACGCTTAGTGGTGTTCACTCTAGATGCGTGGTGGTGTTCACTCTTAGACGCGTGTCGGTGTTCATTCTCTACATGTAGAGGGGAGACCGGGGGATCGGGAAGGAAATCCACACGACCACGGGGAGAGAGAGAGACACGCAGCCTCGGCTGTGTTGATTGATCCTCAATTAACTACTTGGTGGAGTGAGGAAGCATTAATACTGAGCAGGTGAAGGTGGCCAGGCGTGGGTCTAGACACACCACCACCTGTGAACCATGCCAGTGTGTGACAGTGGTGGAGCCAGTGAGGGGTGGGGTGGCACGTGCCCCCCCAACGATCCGATAGAAATCCCTAATTTTGATAGGATCATTGGGGTTTATTAGTAACGAGCTTCACTACCCAGCTTCGCCCAGGGGCCGACGGAGCTAGGGGGGGGGGGCGACGGAGCCAGCGGGGGGGCGATGGAGCCAGGGGGGGGGCGACGGAGCTGGGGGGGGGGGGCGACGGAGCCAGCGGTGGGGCGACGGAGCTGGGGGGGGCGACGGAGTCAGGGGGGGGGGGCGGGGCGACGGCGCAAGCAGAGGGAGCCGACACTGACTTTCTCACACATCATACACTGACTCACTCACACATCATACACTGACTCACTCACACATCATACACTGACTCACTCACACATCATACACTGACTCACTCACACATCATACACTGACTCACTCACACATCATGCACTGACTCACTCACACATCATACACTGACTCACTCACACATCATACACTGACTCACTCACACATCATACACTGGCTCACTCACACATCATACACTGACTCACTCACACATCATGCACTGACTCACTCACACATCATGCACTGACTCGCTCATCATGCGCTTACTCACACATCATACACTCGCACAACCACTGACCCATTCACTCATCATACACAGGTTCACTCATTGTTTGCTGGCTCACTTGCACATCATATACTGACTCACTCATCATGCGCTGACTAACACATCGTGCGCTGACTCACACATCATACACTCACTCACACTGCCACTGACTCGCTCACACATCATACACTCACTCACACATCATTCACTAACTCACTCTTCATACGCTGACTCGCACATCATACACTCACTCACGCTGCTGCTGACTCACTCATCATACACTGACTCGCACATCATGCACTCACTCACTCTGCTGCTGACTCACTCACACATCATACACTGGGAGTGTCGTGCTGCCAGCTATGGCTGCAGTTTTTTTGTCGTACGTGTTATGTATATCGTTTATTGTTAAATTTAAATTCACAGTTCCTATGATTATTGTTGTTACATTGTTTTTACAGCTTTATTTTGGAGATTCGAAAACATATGGTTAATATAAATTGTCTTGTGATTGTTGTTGTTGGCTTGCACCACATTGATTTTTGCACACGGCGTTTTAATACGTTTTTTTGCGTGGAATATTTGCTGGTTTATTCCAGAATGCTTCTGTTACGCGTTGTCGCTTTAAGATGTTCCGTGTTCAAATTTTGTTTGTTGCGGTTGCACCCGACTTAAGAGCCGCATGGCTCACAGGGCTATACCTAATAAATTAAACTTGAAACTTGATTTCACTGAAAACCCCTGGAAAAAATTGATGCTTGCAAGAAAGAAAAAAGCCGAAACAAATCAATTTACCTAAATCGGATGTTTTCACTCAAGGAAATTCAACCTTACCCCACTTCTACGTAAGGTCGATTTTGGCCACTCAGGAAGGGAATAATGACATGGCGAGCTGAAAATAGTCACGTTCACTTAGAAATTCCAGACAGCGTTAGCTGTGCAAATTTTCCCGACGCCAGAGCTCAGCATTGGAGAGGTTTTTGCTGCTTCGCACAAACAAACAGATGGAATGTTCTGCTTCATACTTAAGATAGCAGTTCTACCCGTTCTCCGCACGGAGGATATGCATTGAACTCCCGAGAAACCAATGGCTTCATCGGCCAGGAGCGAAGCGCCACCTAAAATCTCCCGGCACGCTGTTAACAGCTCTAAGCATTGCAGAGCGCTTAACTCAGAGGTGTTGCGGGTTGATGCCAGACACTTCATGGTCATTTCCCCCCCCCAAAAAATACAAAAGACTATTTTTATATTTTTTTACATTGTGTACAGTATGGAACATACGCACATGCCAAATTTCAAGTGTGTGGCACGTTGGGAAGTATGCTAAACATTTCGAACAGACACACGTATCCACACATTTCCCTTTCATATATATAGATAAATCAGCATTTTGCGACCCCCACTGCCACCGTGTGGCATATTATTACGTGCCAGGGACTCTATGAGAGGGCAACAGACCTTGTCCATAATTGGCAATAAGTAACGGCAAAGCAGTTGTAAGTGACTCACAGAATTTTGCGCAGTTGCGTATACAGTACACGACTTCCCTGAAGGCAAACACCTTCAGCGAGCGCAATGCCGATCACACGCGTCGAATAAAAATCAAGGGACAAGTCATTACTTACTAACAACTACTTACTAACAACTCCTTACTAACAACTCCTTACTAACTAACAACTCCTTACTAACAACTCCTTACTAACAACTCCTTACGTACTAACAACTCCTTACTAACAACTCCTTACTAACAACTCCTATCATTTTTCATTGCTGGAGGGGTTGCCCCCCCTACCTGAAAATCCTGGCTTCGCCTCTTGAGTGTGTGACAGTGTCAAGTTTGTGTTTGCAGTAAAGTCTATTAACTCTATTGAGCACGGAGGTTATATCAAAACAGGAGTTTAGTTTTGTTTTCCTCTGCAACTCTTTATAAGAATGGAGTCAGGAAGTTAACACAGCACACACGTGCAGCTGAAGTCGAATCTGTTTATCCCAGCATTCAAGGACATCTATGCCTGGCTTCACACCTCTAAGTTGCGATTGAACATTAATTTATGCATTTCTGCCGGACACAAGTAGTATTATTTTCAACACCCTTTGCAATGTCAGCTGAATTTAGCTCTCATAAATATTCCTTTTGAAGCCAGACAGCTGAAATTGTGTGCTCGGAGTTTTTGGTGAACATTCATTTTGAAGATACGAGGGATTTCCAGGCATGTTTATAACCATTTGCCCTCTCATTGTGTGCCATAACAGCCCGTGTGATGAATTTGGGACACTTTTCCACTATATCATGAATATATGAATAAGTATAGACGTGTAAGTCACGTGTTACTGTATATATGGTTTCCTCTGTGCATCGATACTGACGTGTCGATGGTGTGGATATTATTTTTTTCTGTCTGCAGCTGACGCTTCTTCTGACGCTTCCTCTGCAGAATTGGTCTGATGGAGCAAATGCACTCAGCGCAGCTCGGTAGGACAAGGCAACAATGCGACCGGTGTGCATACAGCACGGATCGTACTGGAGATTTCACACGGCACAAGAGAACTCACACAGGAGAGAAACCCTTCAAGTGCAGTGTGTGTGGGATGGCGTTTGCACATTCATCTACTCTATTAGAACACCAGAGAACACACACGGGAGAAAAACCATTCAGGTGCAGTCTGTGTGAGAAGGCGTTTCCACGTTCATCTGCTCTTGTAATACACCAGAGAACACACACGGGAGAGAAACCCTTCAAGTGCAGTGTGTGTGGGAAGGCGTTTGCACGTTCATCTCTTCTTGTAGTACACCAGAGAACACACACAGGAGAGAAACCCTTCAGGTGCACTCCGTGCGGGATAACGTTTGCACAACAACCACATCTTAAAGTACACCAGAGAACACAGAAGCATCAGAGGATCCACAAGGAGTGGAGTCTGAAATCAGCTTGTGAAAGTCAAAGTGCCACCATGAGCCCATCCCTCATGATACAAGAACCGGAGGAAAATCCCAGCTTTGACACTTTTAAAGGTATCGAGGTGAAATGTGAAGAGGTGAAGCTGAAGAGGGAAGATGAAGATTCAACTCCAAAATGGGACCTTCACATCGTGAAGCAGGAGGAGAATTCTGACTGTGAGGCAGAGCGAGGCAACTCCCAGCAGTTTGTGGAAGTGGAGGTGTGGGTGGACTTGCTCCTAGACAATACAAAGTCAAGTGGAGACCCGGTAGATGTGTAAGCCAGAGACGATGTCGCTACAATAGATGCACCTTTGTCACACACTTTGTGGGCCCGTGGGTTGGGTAGATCTCTAACCAGGAGCAAGAGCCAATAAGCTCCCAAGCATTCACTATGTTATCATAATTGCTTTTACATGGTGCTTGCTTAATCGCCTCAACAACTCGGAGTTTTGTGTCTCATCTCAAACGCTCGAAGAGCATCCCCAAGTAGCAGCTGTCCCTGTGTGGCACAAGATGGTGGCTCTGCACTGGCCTGCGTGTGGACAAGAGCCTGTCAGTAGGGGGCGATGATTGATGCGTCATCTCAGTTGTGTAGTTTGTAGGTAATGTTTAGAATTTGCTACATTTTCACTCAGACGCCAGCATTCAATGGCCTACTCGTTTTGAATGACACAATAGTATGTTTTACATACACTGTGAAGCAGAATGTGCAATTTTTTTTAAAAGCTTCTTGTTAATACGATGTAACGTGATGCAGTATATTTCACTGCAGTAATCCAATTTTGTTAATATGCCTGTCATTAATTTAGAATGTATACTTGTCTGGTTTTGTGCATACTTGTAACATTTGATCTATAAGGGTCAAACATTGAATAGGTGATGTTAGGACAAAGTGTGTGTGTGTTTGAAAGTAACCTGTACAGAAGTCTCAGGTGAGACCCGTTGTTCTTGTGATACAGGTCAAACGGTGTTTTTGTGTTCCACGAAGCATCCGGAGCAACTCATTGTCTTTGAAATAGGTAGCACACTCGGATCATTAATAAGTTACAAGGCATACCACTTAAAAGTTACACGTATAGGAGGAGATACATTCTCTACAACACGAATGATAGTTTTGTCTTACGTGTTGACGTAGATTTTGTCTAACTAGGACTAGAAATGCTCCTTGCTGATTCACGTCTGGATGTTCGTAACCATCGGTTGAAGCAAACCCCACTGCTGTTGTTGAGACGCTGTGCACCAATAAGCGTCCAACACATTGACGGCCTTCAGGCCAGGAAAGTCACAACATTTGCACACGAAGGACGCATTCACGCAAGCACCCCATGCTCCGTTTTGAAGTTTTAAAATGAAACATCTTTGAATTGTGTTGTGTTTTGAATTAGATAATTTGTATTTCTTCATTAAAAGCTCGTATCAATTTACATCTGGAAGACTTCATTGAAAAGGACATTTCGAGTGAATTTTCTCTCGTCATTAAGTAGATGGCCTTGCCGGGGGTTCGGTTCGATGCGGGCACACACAGTGTACACACACAGTGTACACACACACACACAGTGTACACACTGTACACACAGTGTATACACAATGTACACACACACAGTGTACACACATAGTGTACACACACAGTGTACACACACTGTACACACACACAATGTACACACACACAGTGTACACACACAGTGTACACACACACAGTGTACACACACAGTATACACACAGTGTATACACACAGTGTACACACACACAGTCCACGTTGTTGCTGAGCTCACACACCCAAGGGAGGGAGCAATGGAAAATGAATCTAAAACAACTTAAAATCCAACCCCGCTCTGTGACGTCACCACTCTGCATTACCTCATCGGCGTGAAACGCCATGGGGAGGTTTACCTCCATAGTGACGTCATGTCACCAAGGTTTTCACCCGTCCACCACGCTCTTGAGCGTGACGTCACCTCCGCTTGGGTCGCGGCCGATGTTACAGTGGCAATCCTTATTTGGGCAAAACTACGCCCAGTGACTGGTGGCTCATTAACATAATGTATTCGTTAAAGCCGTCGCGAGTTTATTACGAAGGGTTCAGCGCCCACGCCCCCACACCTCGACATATGGGCCGGGTTCATTAACATAATTAATTCAATTTTGATTTAAAGCTTTCGTGACTGCAGTAATTCATATTCTTAGTTTTTTCGGTAAAGTCACGTTGAAGAGAAACAACAAAATAACAAAATATATATAAAACAATAAAAAATTCTCACGACGTTTCGACCATAACTCAAACGGTCATCATCAGGTGTGTCGGTTTGCAAACCGACACATATATATATTTTGTTATTTTGTTGTTTCTCTTCAACGTGACTTTACCGAAAAAACTAAGAATATAATTAATTCAGTTACAGAGCCGCTCGTGGGAGGATGTGATGTCATACTACTCCTTGCTGTCGCGAGGCAACAGGAAGCTGCCGCCTGCGCTCTTGCACTGAAATCCGAGGTGAGAAATTCTCATCGTTGTGGTGGTTGTGGTGGTGGTGGTTGTTGTTGTTTACCAAGGTAGAGCCTCTCTCTCGTAGGGATGTCAGTTGAGTAGCAGCGAGCATAGGAATCGATGTCCAGGTTGGAACTTTACAGCGCGGGGCCTAGCCACGCGGGGCCTTGCCTCCTGCCCTCGCCTGATTGCATTCACTTTAATTATCTCGCTTAAGTTTAATTTGTCTTCACCCGGCTCGCCACTTTGTAACTTTGTTTTATTGTAAATATTCACGCAGTTTTTATTTTTTTCAGCAGGCCAAGCCCGCTTGAGCTGCTATACCGCTCTTGTTATCAGAAGCGACCTGCCCACAACAACACAAGGTGAGGCTTTGTCAACGTGTGTGAATGTTTTGACTTAAAACTTTGGTGACTGCAGGAATTAATATTCTTGGTTCTTTCGGTAAAGTCACGTAGATAGAAAATTAAATAAAAATAACAGATAATAAATTAAATGAAAAATAATTAATAATTGTAAACAAAGCAAAAAACCTACGACGTTTTGATCGCAACACAAGTGGTTATTGAATTTAATCTGTTATTTTTATTTTCTATCTACGTGACTTTACTGAAAGAACCAACAATACGTGTGTCAATGTATCTATCGGTCAAAAACGCTAAGCGCGTGCCGCTGTTGACTCTGAATGTGTGGAGGGGAACACCTTCACCACGGGGAGAGAGAGACAGAGACACGGATAGCCTCGGCTATGTTGATTGATCCTCGATTCATTACTTGGTGGAGTGAGGAAGAATTAATGCTGAGCAGATGAAGGTGGCCAGGCATGGTTCTGGTCACACCACCACCTGTTTACCCATGGCAGTGTGTGACAGTGTCAAGTTTGTGTTTGAAGTAAAGTCTATTAACTCTGTTGAACACGAGGATATATAAAACAATAATTTATTTTTGTTTTCCTCTGGAACTCTTTATACAAATGGAAACAGGAAGTTAACACAGCACACACATTCAGCTGAAGTCGGAACTGTTCATCCCCAGCATTCAAGGACATAGCCTGGATTCACACCTGAGTTGCGATTGAACGTTAATTAATGCATTTCTGCACAACAGAAATAGTATTGTTTTCAACACCCTTGGCTATGTCAGCCGAATTTAGCTTTCATAAATATTTCTTTTGTAGTCAGCCGAAATTGTGTGCTTAGAGTTTTGGGTTAACATTCATCTTGAAGATATGAAGGCTTCCAGGCATATTAATGACATTTTCCCTCTCATTGCATGCCATAACAGCCCGTGGAGAGAAACCCTTCAGGTGCACTCTGTGCGTGAAGGCATTTGCACGTTCATCAAATCTGATTAATTTGGGAATTTTTTTCACTACATCATGAATATATTAATAAGTATAGACGTGTAAGTCACGTGTGCATTCTTCTGTACCTGACGTGTAGATGGTGTGGATATTCTTTTTTTCTGTCTGCAGCTGACGCTTCCTCTGCAGAATTGTTCTGATGGAGCAAAGGCAGTCAGCGCAGCTCGGTACGACAAGTCAACAATGCGACCAGCGTGCATACAGCACGGACCGAACTGGAAATCTGACACGGCACCAGAGAAGTCACACAGGAGAGAAACCCTTCAAATGTACTGTGTGTGGGAAGGCATTTTCATGGTCATCTGCTCTTAAAAATCACCAGAGAACACACACGGGAGAGGAACCCTTCAAGTGCAGTGTGTGTGGGAAGGCATTTTCAGATTTATCTACTCTTAAAAAACACCAGAGAACACACACAGGAGAGAAACCCTTCAGGTGCACGATGTGCGGGATGGCGTTTGCACAGTCATGTAATCTTGTAACACACCAGAGAACACACACAGGAGAGAAACCCTTCAAGTGCAGTGTGTGTGGGAAGACATTTTCAGATTTATCTACTCTTAAAAAACACCAGAGAACACACACAGGAGAGAAACCCTTCAAGTGCAGTGTGTGCGTGAAGGCATTTGCACAGTCATCTGATCTTGTAAAACACCAGAGAACACACACGGGAGAGAAACCCTTCAGTTGCACGATGTGCGGGATGGCGTTTGCACAGTCATGTAATCTTGTAACACACCAGAGAACACACACAGGAGAGAAACCCTTCAATTGCACTGTGTGTGGGAAGACATTTTCATATTCATCTCATCTTCAAAGACACCAGAGAACACACACGGGAGAGAAACCCTTCAAGTGCAGTGTGTGTGGGAAGACATTTTCAGATTTATCTACTCTTAAAAAACACCAGAGAACACACACAGGAGAGAAACCCTTCAAGTGCAGTGTGTGCGTGAAGGCATTTGCACAGTCATCTGATCTTGTAAAACACCAGAGAACACACACGGGAGAGAAACCCTTCAGTTGCACGATGTGCGGGATGGCGTTTGCACAGTCATGTAATCTTGTAACACACCAGAGAACACACACAGGAGAGAAACCCTTCAATTGCACTGTGTGTGGGAAGACATTTTCATATTCATCTCATCTTCAAAGACACCAGAGAACACACACGGGAGAGAAACCCTTCAAGTGCAGTGTGTGTGGGAAGACATTTGCAGATTCATTTGCTCTTAAAACACACCAGAGAACACACACGGGAGAGAAACCCTTCAAGTGCAGTGTGTGTGGGAAGGCATTTTCACATTTATCTACTCTTAAAAATCACCAGAGAACACACACAGGAGAGAAACCCTTCAAGTGCAGTGTGTGTTGGAAGACATTTTCAGATTTATCTACTCTTAAAAAACACCAGAGAACACACACAGGAGAGAAACCCTTCAAGTGCAGTGTGTGCGTGAAGGCATTTGCACAGTCATCTGATCTTGTAAAACACAAGAGAACACACACAGGAGAGAAACCCTTCAGGTGCACGATGTGCGGGATGGCGTTTGCACAGTCATGTAATCTTGTAACACACCAGAGAACACACACAGGAGAGAAACCCTTCAATTGCACTGTGTGTGGGAAGACATTTGCATATTCATCTCATCTTCAAAGACACCAGAGAACACACACGGGAGAGAAACCCTTCAAGTGCACTGTGTGTGGGAAGACATTTGCAGATTCATTTGCTCTTAAAACACACCAGAGAACACACACGGGAGAGAACCCCTTCAAGTGCAGTGTGTGGGAAGGCATTTTCACATTTATCTACTCTTAAAAAAACACCAGAGAACACACACAGGAGAGAAACCCTTCAAGTGCAGTGTGTGTGGGAAGACATTTTCAGATTTATCTACTCTTAAAAAACACCAGAGAACACACACAGGAGAGAAACCCTTCAAGTGCAGTGTGTGCGTGAAGGCATTTGCACAGTCATCTGATCTTGTAACACACCAGAGAACACACACAGGAGAGAAACCCTTTAGGTGCACGATGTGCGGGATGGCGTTTGCACAGTCATCTACTCTTGTAACACACCAGAGAACACACAGAGGAGAGAAACCCTTCAATTGCACTGTGTGTGGGAAGACATTTTCAGATTCATCTACTCTTAAAACACACCAGAGAACACACACTGGAGAGAAACCCTTCAGGTGCAGTGTGTGGGAAGACATTTTCACATTCATCTACTCTTAAAAAGCACCAGAGAACACACACGGGAGAGAAACCCTTCAGGTGCAGTGTGTGGGAAGACATTTTCACATTCATCTCTTAAAAAGCACCAGAGAACACACACGGGAGAGAAGCCCTTCAGGTGCAGTGTGTGTCGGAAGACATTTTCAGGTTCATTTGCTCTTAAAACACACCAAAGAACACACAGGAGAGAAACCCTTCAAGTGCAGTGTGTGTGGAAAAGCATTTTCAGATTCATCTCATCTTCAAAGACACCAGAGAACATGCACGGGAGAGAAACCCTTCAAGTGCAGTGTGTGTGGGAAGACATTTTCAGATTCATTTGCTCTTAAAACACACCAGAGAACACACACAGGAGAGAACCCCTTCAAGTGCAGTGTGTGTGGAAAGGCATTTTCAGATTCATCTGCTCTTTAAAAACACCAGAGAACACACACGGGAGAGAAACCCTTCAAGTGCACTGTGTGTGGGAAGACATTTTCAGATTCATCTGCTCTTTAAACACAACAGAGAACACACACGGGAGAGAACCCCTTCAAGTGTACTGTATGTGGGAAGGCATTTGTACAGTCATTTGCTCTTAAAACACACCAGAGAACACACACGGGAGAGAAACCCTTCAGGTGCAGTGTGTGTGGGAAGACATTTTCACAGCCATCTGCTCTTAATACACACCAGAGTACACACACGGGAGAGAAACCCTTCAAGTGCAGTGTGTGTGGGAAGGCATTTTCACAGTCATCTGCTCTTAAAACACACCAGAGTACACAGAAGCATCAGAAGATCCACAAGGAGTGCAGTCTGAAATCAGCTTGTGAAAGTCAAAGTGCCGCAATGAGCCCATCCCTCATGAAACACGAACCGGAAAAAAATCCCAGCTTGGACACTTTTAAAGGTATCGAGGTGAAATGTGAAGAAGTGATGGTGAAGAGGGAAGAAGTGAAGGTAAAATGTGAAGATGAAGCTTCAACTCCAAAATGGGACCTTCACATCGATGGAGGCAACGTAAAGCAGGAGGAGAATTCTGACTGTGAGGCAGAGCGAGGCAACTCCCAGCAGTTTGTGGAAGTGGAGGTGTGGGTGGACTTCCTCCGAGACAATACAAAGTCAAGTGGAGACCCGATAGATGTGTAAGCTTGAGATGATGTCGCTCCAATAGATGCACCTTTGTCAAAGGCCTTTAATGACAAGAACGTGAAGTTGGACACTCAATGGCTAGGTTCAACCTGCAGAGTAAGAGCGGCCCGTCTTTGTAGACCTGTGGGTTGGGTAGATCTTTTACCAGGAGCGAGAGACAATAAGCCCCCAAGCATTCACTATGTTATCATAATTGCATTTACACGGTGCTTGCCTTATCGCCTCGGCAACTCGGAGTTTTATGTCGTACCTCGTCTGTAACACTTGAAGAGCATCCCCAAGTAGCAGCTGCCCCTGTGTGGCACAAGGTGGTGGCCCTGCACCGGCCTGCATGTGGACAAGAGCCTGTCAGTAGGGGGCGATGATTGATGCGTCATCTCAGTTGTGTAGTTTGTAGGCAATCTTGATTCGAAGCTTTCGTGACTGCAGGAATCCACACTGTTGAGTTATTTCGGTAAAGTCACCACGTGGGTAGAAACATAACAGATCACGGCGTTTAGATCACAACACAAGCAATCGTCATCAGGTGGGACAACCACAGCAAGAGAAACTGCTGAAGTAGTAGGCGCCTACTCCAGCAGTTTCTTCTTCTTGCTGCTGTGCTTGTCCCACCTGATGACGATTGCTTGTGTTGCCATCGAAGTGCCGTGATCTATTATTTGTAGCGTAATGTTTAGAATTTGCTACATTTTGACCCAGACGCCAGCATGCAACGGCCTACTCGTTTTGAATGATGCAACAATAGTACGTTGTACATACACTGTTAAGCAGACGGTGCGTATTTGTAAAATAACTTCTTGTTAATACGATGTAACGTGATGCAGTCAATTTCGCTGCAGTAATTCAATTTTGTTAATATGCCCGTCAATAATTTAGAATTATTACTTGTCTGATTGTGCGCGTACATGTAATATTTTGTCTGAGGGTCAAACATTGAATAAGTGATGTTAGGACAAAGTGTGTGTGTGTGTGTTTGGAAGTAACCTGTACAGAGAACTCAGGTGAGACCCGTTGTTCTTGTGATACAGGTCAAAGGGTACTTTTGTGTTTCACGAAGCGTCTGCCTCTGGAGCAACTCATCGTCTTTGAAATAGGGAGCACGCTCGGATCATTCATCAGTTACAAGGCATACCACTTAAAAGTTACACGTATAGGAGGAGGTACATTCTCTACAACACGAATTGTAGTTTTGTCTTACGTGTTGACCTAGATTTTGTCTAACTGGGACTAGAAATGCACCTTGCTGATTCACGTCTGGATGTCCGTGACCATCGGTTGAAGCAAACCCCACTACTGTTGTTGAGACGCTGTGCACCAATAAGGGTCCAACACATTGACGACCTTCAGGCCAGGAAAGTCACAACATTTGAACACGAAAGACGCATTCACGCAAGTACCCCATGCTCCGTTTTGAAGTTTTAAAATGAAACATCTTGGAATTGTGTTGTGTTTTGAATTAGATGATTTTATTTCCTCATTAAAAGCTTGTATCAATTTACATCTGGAAGACTTCATTGAAAAGGACATTTCGTGTGAATTTTCTCTCGTCATTAAGTAGATGGCCTTGCCGGGGGTTCGGTTCAATGCGGACACAAACAGTGTACACACACACACACAGTGTACACACACACAGTGTACACACAGAGTCTATACACAGTGTACACACAGAGTCTATACACACAGTGTACACTGTGTGTGTGTGTACACACACACAGTGTACACACACTGTGCAGGACCGCCCTTTCCTGAAATCGCATTGGGGCTCCGCAAGCCTCTCCTCAGCGTGCCTGGCAAGGCGATGCTGAATAATCCTTGCCAGGACCTTTCCCGGCACACTGAGGAGTGAGATGCCCCTGTAGTTGTTACAGTCTGTGCGGTCCCCCTTCTTAAAAAGGGGGACCACCAGGGCATCCTTCCAATCCTGCGGAACCCGTCCAGTGGTCCAGACTGTTGTTATGATGTCATATAGGGTAGTCTGTGCACAAACGCCACCCTCCCTCAGCATTTCGCTTGGGAGATCATCTCTGCCCGCTGCCTTTCCTGGTCTAAGACTCCGGATTGCCTTCAATACTTCCTCAGCAGATGGCACCTCAACCAGCCACTCACAGGGGGTGACTTCTTCCAATATTTGAGGCACCGCAGCCTCAGCAGGGTCATCCTCACTTTGTGCCACGATGTTTTCCTGGCTGAGGGATTTTCCCTCCCCCAGGACCTCACAGAAATGCTCAGCAAATCTGCGAACCTGTTCCTGGGGGTTGGAAATTGGATCACCGTTTTTTCCCCTAATGATGGTAATAGGTGTGGCGCTGCAGGTTACTTTTTTGATGGAGTTAAATAGAGATTTGTGATCACGGGCCACTGAGGCAGACTCCATCTCCTCAGCAACCTGCGACCACCACCCATCCTTGCAGCGCCTCACGGCTCTCCGAACCTCCGAGCGAAGGCTGCGGTAAGCCTCCTCATTCTCTGACGTGGGATTCTGTAGCCGATGACAGTGGGCCTGTCGCTTTTTCTCAACCATCCTGAACACCTCCTCTGTCAGCCAGGGTCTCTGGGGAGGTCTGGACCGCGTACCCAAAGCAGCCATTGCAGCTGCATGAGTCACAGTCCTAAACCTCGCCCATTTACCCTCGACATCAGGAGGAGTCGGGGACGATGCCAATCCCAGCCGCAAGCGATGATGAAATTCTCGCATGCAACTTTCATCAGATAACTGAGACCAGGCCACTTTATGTTGGAATGGGGTCCTGGGTGTACACCCACCACCAAGCTTGTGCCAGGCACAGTGACACACACACAGTGACACACAGTGACACACACAGTGTATACACATAGTGTACATACACACAGTGTACACACAGTTTATACACATAGTGTACACACACACAGTGTACACACACACAGTGTACATACACACACAGTGACACACTGTATACACATAGTGTACACACACACAGTGTACACACACACTGTACACACACAGTGTACACACACACAGTGTACAACAACAACAACCGCCATTCGCCACTAAGTGGCGGTGACATCACCACGACGCTTGTGCCAGGCTATGTGCACCCTGAGGCCACGTGAAGTGTCGAACGCCCGCTGGCAGGAGGTCACGGGGCAGACCCAGGTGCCACGGGTCGACTGACTGAGATGACTGGCTGATGCACCACCTGTGCCCCCTACTGTGCCAACCTGCTGTGCTTTAGCCACCCGGCGCTCCGCTCGCTGTTGTGAGCGTCGCTCCTCCGCCCTCCGTTGTTGTTGGAGGGCGACTGCCTCCAACTGCCCAGTAGCATCCTTCACGAGCCTCCTCCACAGGGGCCGATCTTGACACCGCTGGTACCAGTCATCGGCAAGTCCACTCAGCTCCACGTCCTCCTGTACCACATCACTCCATCTCTTCTCTAGCCCGTGCCGCGCCCGCTTAGCCCCCTCAATCCGGCCAAACAAAAGCTGTTTCGGCATGCGGTGGCTGGGCATGCGGGCTACATGACCCAGCCATCGCAGCCTTGCCTGCCGGAGGAGCTCACCGATGGGACCCTGCCCAGATCTTTCAAGGATTTGTGAGCTCCTCACACAATCCAGTCTGGTTAAACCCAGGATGGATCGTAGGCAGGCCAGCCTAAATGTTTCTAACCGGCGAAGATGTTCCATTAGGGGGGTCCACGTTTCGCAAGCGTAGAGAAGGGAGGGAATGACCGTGGCCGAGAAGACCTGAAGTTTAGTGCGGAGCGACAGACCAGGTAGCTTCCACACAGCGTTACGCAACCGATGAAAAGATATTGCCGCTCGACTGATTCGGAGTGAGACCTCTGCTGTTAAACTGGAGCCAGTCATAAGCACACTGCCCAGGTATGGGAAACTCTCCACTCTCTCCACAACTGCCCCATCACCGATTGGGAGTTGTGGGGGTGGAGTGTCCGATGGTACAAAATACCCAGGCAGGTGTTTAGTTTTGGTGGGGCTGATGGTAAGGCCCCACCTCTTAGTGGCACGCTCCAGTCTCAGCAGCAGCGTCTCCAACTCCTCCTCTGACTGAGCAGCTATTACCAAGTCATCAGCATACATAACGTGGTTGAGTAATAGGGAGCCATCCCTTGACCGCACCCGGGCATCGATTAGCCTCCCATTATATCTGTACCATATGGAGATTCCCCCGGTACAGCTATTGAAGGCTTCACGAACTACGTGGTCAAAATAGATGTTAAATAATGTGGGAGCCAGAGGACATCCCTGTCGCACCCCAAGGTGTACAGGGAATGGCTTTGACTCCCGGCCACGTAGTTTTACCCGGGCCCGCTCACCATCATGAAGGTCCTTAATGATCGTGAGCAGAGGGTCAGGTACTCCAAAAGCACGAAGAACGACCCAGAGCCCAGGCCTACTGATGGTATCATAGGCCTTGACCAGGTCAATAAAGCAGAGATGTAGGTCTTGTTGGAATTCCCTACACCTCTGCTGTAGCAGACGGACAGAAAATATGGCATCTGTGCAGGACCGCCCTTTCCTGAAATCGCATTGGGGCTCCGCAAGCCTCTCCTCAGCGTGCCTGGCAAGGCGATGCTGAATAATCCTTGCCAGGACCTTTCCCGGCACACTGAGGAGTGAGATGCCCCTGTAGTTGTTACAGTCTGTGCGGTCCCCCTTCTTAAAAAGGGGGACCACCAGGGCATCCTTCCAATCCTGCGGAACCCGTCCAGTGGTCCAGACTGTTGTTATGATGTCATATAGGGTAGTCTGTGCACAAACGCCACCCTCCCTCAGCATTTCGCTTGGGAGATCATCTCTGCCCGCTGCCTTTCCTGGTCTAAGACTCCGGATCGCCTTCAATACTTCCTCAGCAGATGGCACCTCAGCCAGCCACTCACAGGGGGTGACTTCTTCCAATATTTGAGGCACCGCAGCCTCAGCAGGGTCATCCTCACTTTGTGCCACGATGTTTTCCTGGCTGAGGGATTTTCCCTCCCCCAGGACCTCACAGAAATGCTCAGCAAATCTGCGAACCTGTTCCTGGGGGTTGGAAATTGGATCACCGTTTTTTCCCCTAATGATGGTAATAGGTGTGGCGCTGCAGGTTACTTTTTTGATGGAGTTAAATAGAGATTTGTGATCACGGGCCACTGAGGCAGACTCCATCTCCTCAGCAACCTGCGACCACCACCCATCCTTGCAGCGCCTCACGGCTCTCCGAACCTCCGAGCGAAGGCTGCGGTAAGCCTCCTCATTCTCTGACGTGGGATTCTGTAGCCGATGACAGTGGGCCTGTCGCTTTTTCTCAACCATCCTGAACACCTCCTCTGTCAGCCAGGGTCTCTGGGGAGGTCTGGACCGCGTACCCAAAGCAGCCATTGCAGCTGCATGAGTCACAGTCCTAAACCTCGCCCATTTACCCTCGACATCAGGAGGAGTCGGGGACGATGCCAATCCCAGCCGCAAGCGATGATGAAATTCTCGCTTGCAACTTTCATCAGATAACTGAGACCAGGCCACTTTATGTTGGAATGGGGTCCTGGATGTACACCCACCACCAAGCTTGTGCCAGGCACAGTGACACACACACAGTGACACACAGTGACACACACAGTGTATACACATAGTGTACATACACACAGTGTACACACACAGTTTATACACATAGTGTACACACACACAGTGTACACACACACAGTGTACATACACACACAGTGACACACTGTATACACATAGTGTACACACACACAGTGTACACACACACTGTACACACACAGTGTACACACACACAGTGTACAACAACAACAACCGCCATTCGCCACTAAGTGGCGGTGACATCACCACGACGCTTGTGCCAGGCTATGTGCACCCTGAGGCCACGTGAAGTGTCGAACGCCTGCTGGCAGGAGGTCACGGGGCAGACCCAGGTGCCACGGGTCGACTGACTGAGATGACTGGCTGATGCACCACCTGTGCCCCCTACTGTGCCAACCTGCTGTGCTTTAGCCACCCGGCGCTCCGCTCGCTGTTGTGAGCGTCGCTCCTCCGCCCTCCGTTGTTGTTGGAGGGCGACTGCCTCCAACTGCCCAGTAGCATCCTTCACGAGCCTCCTCCACAGGGGCCGATCTTGACACCGCTGGTACCAGTCATCGGCAAGTCCACTCAGCTCCACGTCCTCCTGTACCACATCACTCCATCTCTTCTCTAGCCCGTGCCGCGCCCGCTTAGCCCCCTCAATCCGGCCAAACAAAAGCTGTTTCGGCATGCGGTGGCTGGGCATGCGGGCTACATGACCCAGCCATCGCAGCCTTGCCTGCCGGAGGAGCTCACCGATGGGACCCTGCCCAGATCTTTCAAGGATTTGTGAGCTCCTCACACAATCCAGTCTGGTTAAACCCAGGATGGATCGTAGGCAGGCCAGCCTAAATGTTTCTAACCGGCGAAGATGTTCCATTAGGGGGGTCCACGTTTCGCAAGCGTAGAGAAGGGAGGGAATGACCGTGGCCGAGAAGACCTGAAGTTTAGTGCGGAGCGACAGACCAGGTAGCTTCCACACAGCGTTACGCAACCGATGAAAAGATATTGCCGCTCGACTGATTCGGAGTGAGACCTTTGCTGTTAAACTGGAGCCAGTCATAAGCACACTGCCCAGGTATGGGAAACTCTCCACTCTCTCCACAACTGCCCCATCACCGATTGGGAGTTGTGGGGGTGGAGTGTCCGATGGTACAAAATACCCAGGCAGGTGTTTAGTTTTGGTGGGGCTGATGGTAAGGCCCCACCTCTTAGTGGCACGCTCCAGTCTCAGCAGCAGCGTCTCCAACTCCTCCTCTGACTGAGCAGCTATTACCAAGTCATCAGCATACATAACGTGGTTGAGTAATAGGGAGCCATCCCTTGACCGCACCCGGGCATCGATTAGCCTCCCATTATATCTGTACCATATGGAGATTCCCCCGGTACAGCTATTGAAGGCTTCACGAACTACGTGGTCAAAATAGATGTTAAATAATGTGGGAGCCAGAGAACATCCCTGTCGCACCCCAAGGTGTACAGGGAATGGCTTTGACTCCCGGCCACGTAGTTTTACCCGGGCCCGCTCACCATCATGAAGGTCCTTAATGATCGTGAGCAGAGGGTCAGGTACTCCAAAAGCACGAAGAACGACCCAGAGCCCAGGCCTACTGATGGTATCATAGGCCTTGACCAGGTCAATAAAGCAGAGATGTAGGTCTTGTTGGAATTCCCTACACCTCTGCTGTAGCAGACGGACAGAAAATATGGCATCTGTGCAGGACCGCCCTTTCCTGAAATCGCATTGGGGCTCCGCAAGCCTCTCCTCAGCGTGCCTGGCAAGGCGATGCTGAATAATCCTTGCCAGGACCTTTCCCGGCACACTGAGGAGTGAGATGCCCCTGTAGTTGTTACAGTCTGTGCGGTCCCCCTTCTTAAAAAGGGGGACCACCAGGGCATCCTTCCAATCCTGCGGAACCCGTCCAGTGGTCCAGACTGTTGTTATGATGTCATATAGGGCAGTCTGTGCACAAACGCCACCCTCCCTCAGCATTTTGCTTGGGAGATCATCTCTGCCCGCTGCCTTTCCTGGTCTAAGACTCCGGATCGCCTTCAATACTTCCTCAGCAGATGGCACCTCAGCCAGCCACTCACAGGGGGTGACTTCTTCCAATATTTGAGGCACCGCAGCCTCAGCAGGGTCATCCTCACTTTGTGCCACGATGTTTTCCTGGCTGAGGGATTTTCCCTCCCCCAGGACCTCACAGAAATGCTCAGCAAATCTGCGAACCTGTTCCTGGGGGTCGGAAATTGGATCACCGTTTTTTCCCCTAATGATGGTAATAGGTGTGGCGCTGCAGGTTACTTTTTTGATGGAGTTAAATAGAGATTTGTGATCACGGGCCACTGAGGCAGACTCCATCTCCTCAGCAACCTGCGACCACCACCCATCCTTGCAGCGCCTCACGGCTCTCCGAACCTCCGAGCGAAGGCTGCGGTAAGCCTCCTCATTCTCTGACGTGGGATTCTGTAGCCGATGACAGTGGGCCTGTCGCTTTTTCTCAACCATCCTGAACACCTCCTCGGTCAGCCAGGGTCTCTGGGGAAGTCTGGACCGCGTACCCAAAGCAGCCATTGCAGCTGCATGAGTCACAGTCCTAAACCTCGCCCATTTACCCTCGACATCAGGAGGAGTCGGGGACGATGCCAATCCCAGCCGCAAGCGATGATGAAATTCTCGCATGCAACTTTCATCAGATAACTGAGACCAGGCCACTTTATGTTGGAATGGGGTCCTGGGTGTACACCCACCACCAAGCTTGTGCCAGGCACAGTGACACACACACAGTGACACACAGTGACACACACAGTGTATACACATAGTGTACATACACACAGTGTACACACACAGTTTATACACATAGTGTACACACACAGTGTACACACACACAGTGTACATACACACACAGTGACACACTGTATACACATAGTGTACACACACACAGTGTACACACACACTGTACACACACAGTGTACACACACACAGTGTACAACAACAACAACAACCGCCATTCGCCACTAAGTGGCGGTGACGTCACCACGACGCTTGTGCCAGGCTATGTGCACCCTGAGGCCACGTGAAGTGTCGAACGCCCGCTGGCAGGAGGTCACTGGGCAGACCCAGGTGCCACGGGTTGACTGACTGAGATGACTGGCTGATGCACCACCTGTGCCCCCTACTGTGCCAACCTGCTGTGCTTTAGCCACCCGGCGCTCCGCTCGCTGTTGTGAGCGTCGCTCCTCCGCCCTCCGTTGTTGTTGGAGGGCGACTGCCTCCAACTGCCCAGTAGCATCCTTCACGAGCCTCCTCCACAGAGGCCGATCTTGACACCGCTGGTACCAGTCATCGGCAAGTCCACTCAGCTCCACGTCCTCCTGTACCACATCACTCCATCTCTTCTCTAGCCCGTGCCGCGCCCGCTTAGCCCCCTCAATCCGGCCAAACAAAAGCTGTTTCGGCATGCGGTGGCTGGGCATGCGGGCTACATGACCCAGCCATCGCAGCCTTGCCTGCCGGAGGAGCTCACCGATGGGACCCTGCCCAGATCTTTCAAGGATTTGTGAGCTCCTCACACAATCCAGTCTGGTTAAACCCAGGATGGATCGTAGGCAGGCCAGCCTAAATGTTTCTAACCGGCGAAGATGTTCCATTAGGGGGGTCCACGTTTCGCAAGCGTAGAGAAGGGAGGGAATGACCGTGGCCGAGAAGACCTGAAGTTTAGTGCGGCGCGACAGACCAGGTAGCTTCCACACAGCGTTACGCAACCGATGAAAAGATATTGCCGCTCGACTGATTCGGAGTGAGACCTCTGCTGTTAAACTGGAGCCAGTCATAAGCACACTGCCCAGGTATGGGAAACTCTCCACTCTCTCCACAACTGCCCCATCACCGATTGGGAGTTGTGGGGGTGGAGTGTCCGATGGTACAAAATACCCAGGCAGGTGTTTAGTTTTGGTGGGGCTGATGGTAAGGCCCCACCTCTTAGTGGCACGCTCCAGTCTCAGCAGCAGCATCTCCAACTCCTCCTCTGACTGAGCAGCTATTACCAAGTCATCAGCATACATAACGTGGTTGAGTAATAGGGAGCCATCCCTTGACCGCACCCGGGCATCGATTAGCCTCCCATTATATCTGTACCATATGGAGATTCCCCCGGTACAGCTATTGAAGGCTTCACGAACTACGTGGTCAAAATAGATGTTAAATAATGTGGGAGCCAGAGGACATCCCTGTCGCACCCCAAGGTGTACAGGGAATGGCTCTGACTCCCGGCCACGTAGTTTTACCCGGGCCCGCTCACCATCATGAAGGTCCTTAATGATCGTGAGCAGAGGGTCAGGTACTCCAAAAGCACGAAGAACGACCCAGAGCCCAGGCCTACTGATGGTATCATAGGCCTTGACCAGGTCAATAAAGCAGAGATGTAGGTCTTGTTGGAATTCCCTACACCTCTGCTGTAGCAGACGGACAGAAAATATGGCATCTGTGCAGGACCGCCCTTTCCTGAAATCGCATTGGGGCTCCGCAAGCCTCTCCTCAGCGTGCCTGGCAAGGCGATGCTGAATAATCCTTGCCAGGACCTTTCCCGGCACACTGAGGAGTGAGATGCCCCTGTAGTTGTTACAGTCTGTGCGGTCCCCCTTCTTAAAAAGGGGGACCACCAGGGCATCCTTCCAATCCTGCGGAACCCGTCCAGTGGTCCAGACTGTTGTTATGATGTCATATAGGGCAGTCTGTGCACAAACGCCACCCTCCCTCAGCATTTCGCTTGGGAGATCATCTCTGCCCGCTGCCTTTCCTGGTCTAAGACTCCGGATCGCCTTCAATACTTCCTCAGCAGATGGCACCTCAGCCAGCCACTCACAGGGGGTGACTTCTTCCAATATTTGAGGCACCGCAGCCTCAGCAGGGTCATCCTCACTTTGTGCCACGATGTTTTCCTGGCTGAGGGATTTTCCCTCCCCCAGGACCTCACAGAAATGCTCAGCAAATCTGCGAACCTGTTCCTGGGGGTTGGAAATTGGATCACCGTTTTTTCCCCTAATGATGGTAATAGGTGTGGCGCTGCAGGTTACTTTTTTGATGGGAGTTAAATAGAGATTTGTGATCACGGGCCACTGAGGCAGACTCCATCTCCTCAGCAACCTGCGACCACCACCCATCCTTGCAGCGCCTCACGGCTCTCCGAACCTCCGAGCGAAGGCTGCGGTAAGCCTCCTCATTCTCTGACGTGGGATTCTGTAGCCGATGACAGTGGGCCTGTCGCTTTTTCTCAACCATCCTGAACACCTCCTCTGTCAGCCAGGGTCTCTGGGGAGGTCTGGACCGCGTACCCAAAGCAGCCATTGCAGCTGCATGAGTCACAGTCCTAAACCTCGCCCATTTACCCTCGACATCAGGAGGAGTCGGGGACGATGCCAATCCCAGCCGCAAGCGATGATGAAATTCTCGCATGCAACTTTCATCAGATAACTGAGACCAGGCCACTTTATGTTGGAATGGGGTCCTGGGTGTACACCCACCACCAAGCTTGTGCCAGGCACAGTGACACACACACAGTGACACACAGTGACACACACAGTGTATACACATAGTGTACATACACACAGTGTACACACACAGTTTATACACATAGTGTACACACACACAGTGTACACACACACAGTGTACATACACACACAGTGACACACTGTATACACATAGTGTACACACACACAGTGTACACACACACTGTACACACACAGTGTACACACACACAGTGTACAACAACAACAACAACCGCCATTCGCCACTAAGTGGCGGTGACGTCACCACGACGCTTGTGCCAGGCTATGTGCACCCTGAGGCCACGTGAAGTGTCAAACGCCTGCTGGCAGGAGGTCACTGGGCAGACCCAGGTGCCACGGGTCGACTGACTGAGATGACTGGCTGATGCACCACCTGTGCCCCCTACTGTGCCAACCTGCTGTGCTTTAGCCACCCGGCGCTCCGCTCGCTGTTGTGAGCGTCGCTCCTCCGCCCTCCGTTGTTGTTGGAGGGCGACTGCCTCCAACTGCCCAGTAGCATCCTTCACGAGCCTCCTCCACAGAGGCCGATCTTGACACCGCTGGTACCAGTCATCGGCAAGTCCACTCAGCTCCACGTCCTCCTGTACCACATCACTCCATCTCTTCTCTAGCCCGTGCCGCGCCCGCTTAGCCCCCTCAATCCGGCCAAACAAAAGCTGTTTCGGCATGCGGTGGCTGGGCATGCGGGCTACATGACCCAGCCATCGCAGCCTTGCCTGCCGGAGGAGCTCACCGATGGGACCCTGCCCAGATCTTTCAAGGATTTGTGAGCTCCTCACACAATCCAGTCTGGTTAAACCCAGGATGGATCGGCGAAGATGTTCCATTAGGGGGGTCCACGTTTCGCAAGCGTAGAGAAGGGAGGGAATGACCGTGGCCGAGAAGACCTGAAGTTTAGTGCGGAGCGACAGACCAGGTAGCTTCCACACAGCGTTACGCAACCGATGAAAAGATATTGCCGCTCGACTGATTCGGAGTGAGACCTCTGCTGTTAAACTGGAGCCAGTCATAAGCACACTGCCCAGGTATGGGAAACTCTCCACTCTCTCCACAACTGCCCCATCACCGATTGGGAGTTGTGGGGGTGGAGTGTCCGATGGTACAAAATACCCAGGCAGGTGTTTAGTTTTGGTGGGGCTGATGGTAAGGCCCCACCTCTTAGTGGCACGCTCCAGTCTCAGCAGCAGCGTCTCCAACTCCTCCTCTGACTGAGCAGCTATTACCAAGTCATCAGCATACATAACATGGTTGAGTAATAGGGAGCCATCCCATGACCGCACCCGGGCATCGATTAGCCTCCCATTATATCTGTACAATATGGAGATTCCCCCGGTACAGCTATTGAAGGCTTCACGAACTACGTGGTCAAAATAGATGTTAAATAATGTGTGAGCCAGAGGACATCCCTGTCGCACCCCAAGGTGTACAGGGAATGGCTCTGACTCCCGGCCACGTAGTTTTACCCGGGCCCGCTCACCATCATGAAGGTCCTTAATGATCGTGAGCAGAGGGTCAGGTACTCCAAAAGCACGAAGAACGACCCAGAGCCCAGGCCTACTGATGGTATCATAGGCCTTGACCAGGTCAATAAAGCAGAGATGTAGGTCTTGTTGGAATTCCCTACACCTCTGCTGTAGCAGACGGACAGAAAATATGGCATCTGTGCAGGACCGCCCTTTCCTGAAATCGCATTGGGGCTCCGCAAGCCTCTCCTCAGCGTGCCTGGCAAGGCGATGCTGAATAATCCTTGCCAGGACCTTTCCCGGCACACTGAGGAGTGAGATGCCCCTGTAGTTGTTACAGTCTGTGCGGTCCCCCTTCTTAAAAAGGGGGACCACCAGGGCATCCTTCCAATCCTGCGGAACCCGTCCAGTGGTCCAGACTGTTGTTATGATGTCATATAGGGCAGTCTGTGCACAAACGCCACCCTCCCTCAGCATTTCGCTTGGGAGATCATCTCTGCCCGCTGCCTTTCCTGGTCTAAGACTCCGGATCGCCTTCAATACTTCCTCAGCAGATGGCACCTCAGCCAGCCACTCACAGGGGGTGACTTCTTCCAATATTTGAGGCACCGCAGCCTCAGCAGGGTCATCCTCACTTTGTGCCACGATGTTTTCCTGGCTGAGGGATTTTCCCTCCCCCAGGACCTCACAGAAATGCTCAGCAAATCTGCGAACCTGTTCCTGGGGGTTGGAAATTGGATCACCGTTTTTTCCCCTAATGATGGTAATAGGTGTGGCGCTGCAGGTTACTTTTTTGATGGGAGTTAAATAGAGATTTGTGATCACGGGCCACTGAGGCAGACTCCATCTCCTCAGCAACCTGCGACCACCACCCATCCTTGCAGCGCCTCACGGCTCTCCGAACCTCCGAGCGAAGGCTGCGGTAAGCCTCCTCATTCTCTGACGTGGGATTCTGTAGCCGATGACAGTGGGCCTGTCGCTTTTTCTCAACCATCCTGAACACCTCCTCTGTCAGCCAGGGTCTCTGGGGAGGTCTGGACCGCGTACCCAAAGCAGCCATTGCAGCTGCATGAGTCACAGTCCTAAACCTCGCCCATTTACCCTCGACATCAGGAGGAGTCGGGGACGATGCCAATCCCAGCCGCAAGCGATGATGAAATTCTCGCATGCAACTTTCATCAGATAACTGAGACCAGGCCACTTTATGTTGGAATGGGGTCCTGGGTGTACACCCACCACCAAGCTTGTGCCAGGCACAGTGACACACACACAGTGACACACAGTGACACACACAGTGTATACACATAGTGTACATACACACAGTGTACACACACAGTTTATACACATAGTGTACACACACACAGTGTACACACACACAGTGTACATACACACACAGTGACACACTGTATACACATAGTGTACACACACACAGTGTACACACACACTGTACACACACAGTGTACACACACACAGTGTACAACAACAACAACAACCGCCATTCGCCACTAAGTGGCGGTGACGTCACCACGACGCTTGTGCCAGGCTATGTGCACCCTGAGGCCACGTGAAGTGTCAAACGCCTGCTGGCAGGAGGTCACTGGGCAGACCCAGGTGCCACGGGTCGACTGACTGAGATGACTGGCTGATGCACCACCTGTGCCCCCTACTGTGCCAACCTGCTGTGCTTTAGCCACCCGGCGCTCCGCTCGCTGTTGTGAGCGTCGCTCCTCCGCCCTCCGTTGTTGTTGGAGGGCGACTGCCTCCAACTGCCCAGTAGCATCCTTCACGAGCCTCCTCCACAGAGGCCGATCTTGACACCGCTGGTACCAGTCATCGGCAAGTCCACTCAGCTCCACGTCCTCCTGTACCACATCACTCCATCTCTTCTCTAGCCCGTGCCGCGCCCGCTTAGCCCCCTCAATCCGGCCAAACAAAAGCTGTTTCGGCATGCGGTGGCTGGGCATGCGGGCTACATGACCCAGCCATCGCAGCCTTGCCTGCCGGAGGAGCTCACCGATGGGACCCTGCCCAGATCTTTCAAGGATTTGTGAGCTCCTCACACAATCCAGTCTGGTTAAACCCAGGATGGATCGGCGAAGATGTTCCATTAGGGGGGTCCACGTTTCGCAAGCGTAGAGAAGGGAGGGAATGACCGTGGCCGAGAAGACCTGAAGTTTAGTGCGGAGCGACAGACCAGGTAGCTTCCACACAGCGTTACGCAACCGATGAAAAGATATTGCCGCTCGACTGATTCGGAGTGAGACCTCTGCTGTTAAACTGGAGCCAGTCATAAGCACACTGCCCAGGTATGGGAAACTCTCCACTCTCTCCACAACTGCCCCATCACCGATTGGGAGTTGTGGGGGTGGAGTGTCCGATGGTACAAAATACCCAGGCAGGTGTTTAGTTTTGGTGGGGCTGATGGTAAGGCCCCACCTCTTAGTGGCACGCTCCAGTCTCAGCAGCAGCGTCTCCAACTCCTCCTCTGACTGAGCAGCTATTACCAAGTCATCAGCATACATAACATGGTTGAGTAATAGGGAGCCATCCCATGACCGCACCCGGGCATCGATTAGCCTCCCATTATATCTGTACAATATGGAGATTCCCCCGGTACAGCTATTGAAGGCTTCACGAACTACGTGGTCAAAATAGATGTTAAATAATGTGTGAGCCAGAGGACATCCCTGTCGCACCCCAAGGTGTACAGGGAATGGCTCTGACTCCCGGCCACGTAGTTTTACCCGGGCCCGCTCACCATCATGAAGGTCCTTAATGATCGTGAGCAGAGGGTCAGGTACTCCAAAAGCACGAAGAACGACCCAGAGCCCAGGCCTACTGATGGTATCATAGGCCTTGACCAGGTCAATAAAGCAGAGATGTAGGTCTTGTTGGAATTCCCTACACCTCTGCTGTAGCAGACGGACAGAAAATATGGCATCTGTGCAGGACCGCCCTTTCCTGAAATCGCATTGGGGCTCCGCAAGCCTCTCCTCAGCGTGCCTGGCAAGGCGATGCTGAATAATCCTTGCCAGGACCTTTCCCGGCACACTGAGGAGTGAGATGCCCCTGTAGTTGTTACAGTCTGTGCGGTCCCCCTTCTTAAAAAGGGGGACCACCAGGGCATCCTTCCAATCCTGCGGAACCCGTCCAGTGGTCCAGACTGTTGTTATGATGTCATATAGGGCAGTCTGTGCACAAACGCCACCCTCCCTCAGCATTTCGCTTGGGAGATCATCTCTGCCCGCTGCCTTTCCTGGTCTAAGACTCCGGATCGCCTTCAATACTTCCTCAGCAGATGGCACCTCAGCCAGCCACTCACAGGGGGTGACTTCTTCCAATATTTGAGGCACCGCAGCCTCAGCAGGGTCATCCTCACTTTGTGCCACGATGTTTTCCTGGCTGAGGGATTTTCCCTCCCCCAGGACCTCACAGAAATGCTCAGCAAATCTGCGAACCTGTTCCTGGGGGTCGGAAATTGGATCACCGTTTTTTCCCCTAATGATGGTAATAGGTGTGGCGCTGCAGGTTACTTTTTTGATGGAGTTAAATAGAGATTTGTGATCACGGGCCACTGAGGCAGACTCCATCTCCTCAGCAACCTGCGACCACCACCCATCCTTGCAGCGCCTCACGGCTCTCCGAACCTCCGAGCGAAGGCTGCGGTAAGCCTCCTCATTCTCTGACGTGGGATTCTGTAGCCGATGACAGTGGGCCTGTCGCTTTTTCTCAACCATCCTGAACACCTCCTCTGTCAGCCAGGGTCTCTGGGGAGGTCTGGACCGCGTACCCAAAGCAGCCATTGCAGCTGCATGAGTCACAGTCCTAAACCTCGCCCATTTACCCTCGACATCAGGAGGAGTCGGGGACGATGCCAATCCCAGCTGCAAGCGATGATGAAATTCTCGCATGCAACTTTCATCAGATAACTGAGACCAGGCCACTTTATGTTGGAATGGGGTCCTGGGTGTACACCCACCACCAAGCTTGTGCCAGGCACAGTGACACACACACAGTGACACACAGTGACACACACAGTGGATACACATAGTGTACATACACACAGTGTACGCACACAGTTTATACACATAGTGTACACACACACAGTGTACACACACACAGTGTACATACACACACAGTGACACACTGTATACACATAGTGTACACACACACAGTGTACACACACACTGTACACACACAGTGTACACACACACAGTGTACAACAACAACAACAACCGCCATTCGCCACTAAGTGGCGGTGACGTCACCACGACGCTTGTGCCAGGCTATGTGCACCCTGAGGCCACGTGAAGTGTCGAACGCCCGCTGGCAGGAGGTCACTGGGCAGACCCAGGTGCCACGGGTCGACTGACTGAGATGACTGGCTGATGCACCACCTGTGCCCCCTACTGTGCCAACCTGCTGTGCTTTAGCCACCCGGCGCTCCGCTCGCTGTTGTGAGCGTCGCTCCTCCGCCCTCCGTTGTTGTTGGAGGGCGACTGCCTCCAACTGCCCAGTAGCATCCTTCACGAGCCTCCTCCACAGAGGCCGATCTTGACACCGCTGGTACCAGTCATCGGAAAGTCCACTCAGCTCCACGTCCTCCTGTACCACATCACTCCATCTCTTCTCTAGCCCGTGCCGCGCCCGCTTAGCCCCCTCAATCCGGCCAAACAAAAGCTGTTTCGGCATGCGGTGGCTGGGCATGCGGGCTACATGACCCAGCCATCGCAGCCTTGCCTGCCGGAGGAGCTCACCGATGGGACCCTGCCCAGATCTTTCAAGGATTTGTGAGCTCCTCACACAATCCAGTCTGGTTAAACCCAGGATGGATCGGCGAAGATGTTCCATTAGGGGGGTCCACGTTTCGCAAGCGTAGAGAAGGGAGGGAATGACCGTGGCCGAGAAGACCTGAAGTTTAGTGCGGAGCGACAGACCAGGTAGCTTCCACACAGCGTTACGCAACCGATGAAAAGATATTGCCGCTCGACTGATTCGGAGTGAGACCTCTGCTGTTAAACTGGAGCCAGTCATAAGCACACTGCCCAGGTATGGGAAACTCTCCACTCTCTCCACAACTGCCCCATCACCGATTGGGAGTTGTGGGGGTGGAGTGTCCGATGGTACAAAATACCCAGGCAGGTGTTTAGTTTTGGTGGGGCTGATGGTAAGGCCCCACCTCTTAGTGGCACGCTCCAGTCTCAGCAGCAGCGTCTCCAACTCCTCCTCTGACTGAGCAGCTATTACCAAGTCATCAGCATACATAACATGGTTGAGTAATAGGGAGCCATCCCATGACCGCACCCGGGCATCGATTAGCCTCCCATTATATCTGTACAATATGGAGATTCCCCCGGTACAGCTATTGAAGGCTTCACGAACTACGTGGTCAAAATAGATGTTAAATAATGTGTGAGCCAGAGGACATCCCTGTCGCACCCCAAGGTGTACAGGGAATGGCTCTGACTCCCGGCCACGTAGTTTTACCCGGGCCCGCTCACCATCATGAAGGTCCTTAATGATCGTGAGCAGAGGGTCAGGTACTCCAAAAGCACGAAGAACGACCCAGAGCCCAGGCCTACTGATGGTATCATAGGCCTTGACCAGGTCAATAAAGCAGAGATGTAGGTCTTGTTGGAATTCCCTACACCTCTGCTGTAGCAGACGGACAGAAAATATGGCATCTGTGCAGGACCGCCCTTTCCTGAAATCGCATTGGGGCTCCGCAAGCCTCTCCTCAGCGTGCCTGGCAAGGCGATGCTGAATAATCCTTGCCAGGACCTTTCCCGGCACACTGAGGAGTGAGATGCCCCTGTAGTTGTTACAGTCTGTGCGGTCCCCCTTCTTAAAAAGGGGGACCACCAGGGCATCCTTCCAATCCTGCGGAACCCGTCCAGTGGTCCAGACTGTTGTTATGATGTCATATAGGGCAGTCTGTGCACAAACGCCACCCTCCCTCAGCATTTCGCTTGGGAGATCATCTCTGCCCGCTGCCTTTCCTGGTCTAAGACTCCGGATCGCCTTCAATACTTCCTCAGCAGATGGCACCTCAGCCAGCCACTCACAGGGGGTGACTTCTTCCAATATTTGAGGCACCGCAGCCTCAGCAGGGTCATCCTCACTTTGTGCCACGATGTTTTCCTGGCTGAGGGATTTTCCCTCCCCCAGGACCTCACAGAAATGCTCAGCAAATCTGCGATCCTGTTCCTGGGGGTCGGAAATTGGATCACCGTTTTTTCCCCTAATGATGGTAATAGGTGTGGCGCTGCAGGTTACTTTTTTGATGGAGTTAAATAGAGATTTGTGATCACGGGCCACTGAGGCAGACTCCATCTCCTCAGCAACCTGCGACCACCACCCATCCTTGCAGCGCCTCACGGCTCTCCGAACCTCCGAGCGAAGGCTGCGGTAAGCCTCCTCATTCTCTGACGTGGGATTCTGTAGCCGATGACAGTGGGCCTGTCGCTTTTTCTCAACCATCCTGAACACCTCCTCTGTCAGCCAGGGTCTCTGGGGAGGTCTGGACCGCGTACCCAAAGCAGCCATTGCAGCTGCATGAGTCACAGTCCTAAACCTCGCCCATTTACCCTCGACATCAGGAGGAGTCGGGGACGATGCCAATCCCAGCTGCAAGCGATGATGAAATTCTCGCATGCAACTTTCATCAGATAACTGAGACCAGGCCACTTTATGTTGGAATGGGGTCCTGGGTGTACACCCACCACCAAGCTTGTGCCAGGCACAGTGACACACACACAGTGACACACAGTGACACACACAGTGGATACACATAGTGTACATACACACAGTGTACGCACACAGTTTATACACATAGTGTACACACACACAGTGTACACACACACAGTGTACATACACACACAGTGACACACTGTATACACATAGTGTACACACACACAGTGTACACACACACTGTACACACACAGTGTACACACACACAGTGTACAACAACAACAACAACCGCCATTCGCCACTAAGTGGCGGTGACGTCACCACGACGCTTGTGCCAGGCTATGTGCACCCTGAGGCCACGTGAAGTGTCGAACGCCCGCTGGCAGGAGGTCACTGGGCAGACCCAGGTGCCACGGGTCGACTGACTGAGATGACTGGCTGATGCACCACCTGTGCCCCCTACTGTGCCAACCTGCTGTGCTTTAGCCACCCGGCGCTCCGCTCGCTGTTGTGAGCGTCGCTCCTCCGCCCTCCGTTGTTGTTGGAGGGCGACTGCCTCCAACTGCCCAGTAGCATCCTTCACGAGCCTCCTCCACAGAGGCCGATCTTGACACCGCTGGTACCAGTCATCGGAAAGTCCACTCAGCTCCACGTCCTCCTGTACCACATCACTCCATCTCTTCTCTAGCCCGTGCCGCGCCCGCTTAGCCCCCTCAATCCGGCCAAACAAAAGCTGTTTCGGCATGCGGTGGCTGGGCATGCGGGCTACATGACCCAGCCATCGCAGCCTTGCCTGCCGGAGGAGCTCACCGATGGGACCCTGCCCAGATCTTTCAAGGATTTGTGAGCTCCTCACACAATCCAGTCTGGTTAAACCCAGGATGGATCGTAGGCAGGCCAGCCTAAATGTTTCTAACCGGCGAAGATGTTCCATTAGGGGGGTCCACGTTTCGCAAGCGTAGAGAAGGGAGGGAATGACCGTGGCCGAGAAGACCTGAAGTTTATTGCGGAGCGACAGACCAGGTAGCTTCCACACAGCGTTACGCAACCGATGAAAAGATATTGCCGCTCGACTGATTCGGAGTGAGACCTCTGCTGTTAAACTGGAGCCAGTCATAAGCACACTGCCCAGGTATGGGAAACTCTCCACTCTCTCCACAACTGCCCCATCACCGATTGGGAGTTGTGGGGGTGGAGTGTCCGATGGTACAAAATACCCAGGCAGGTGTTTAGTTTTGGTGGGGCTGATGGTAAGGCCCCACCTCTTAGTGGCACGCTCCAGTCTCAGCAGCAGCGTCTCCAACTCCTCCTCTGACTGAGCAGCTATTACCAAGTCATCAGCATACATAACGTGGTTGAGTAATAGGGAGCCATCCCTTGACCGCACCCGGGCATCGATTAGCCTCCCATTATATCTGTACCATATGGAGATTCCCCCGGTACAGCTATTGAAGGCTTCACGAACTACGTGGTCAAAATAGATGTTAAATAATGTGGGAGCCAGAGGACATCCCTGTCGCACCCCAAGGTGTACAGGGAATGGCTCTGACTCCCGGCCACGTAGTTTTACCCGGGCCCGCTCACCATCATGAAGGTCCTTAATGATCGTGAGCAGAGGGTCAGGTACTCCAAAAGCACGAAGAACGACCCAGAGCCCAGGCCTACTGATGGTATCATAGGCCTTGACCAGGTCAATAAAGCAGAGATGTAGGTCTTGTTGGAATTCCCTACACCTCTGCTGTAGCAGACGGACAGAAAATATGGCATCTGTGCAGGACCGCCCTTTCCTGAAATCGCATTGGGGCTCCGCAAGCCTCTCCTCAGCGTGCCTGGCAAGGCGATGCTGAATAATCCTTGCCAGGACCTTTCCCGGCACACTGAGGAGTGAGATGCCCCTGTAGTTGTTACAGTCTGTGCGGTCCCCCTTCTTAAAAAGGGGGACCACCAGGGCATCCTTCCAATCCTGCGGAACCCGTCCAGTGGTCCAGACTGTTGTTATGATGTCATATAGGGCAGTCTGTGCACAAACGCCACCCTCCCTCAGCATTTCGCTTGGGAGATCATCTCTGCCCGCTGCCTTTCCTGGTCTAAGACTCCGGATCGCCTTCAATACTTCCTCAGCAGATGGCACCTCAGCCAGCCACTCACAGGGGGTGACTTCTTCCAATATTTGAGGCACCGCAGCCTCAGCAGGGTCATCCTCACTTTGTGCCACGATGTTTTCCTGGCTGAGGGATTTTCCCTCCCCCAGGACCTCACAGAAATGCTCAGCAAATCTGCGAACCTGTTCCTGGGGGTCGGAAATTGCATCACCGTTTTTTCCCCTAATGATGGTAATAGGTGTGGTGCTGCAGGTTACTTTTTTGATGGAGTTAAATAGAGATTTGTGATCACGGGCCACTGAGGCAGACTCCATCTCCTCAGCAACCTGCGACCACCACCCATCCTTGCAGCGCCTCACGGCTCTCCGAACCTCCGAGCGAAGGCTGCGGTAAGCCTCCTCATTCTCTGACGTGGGATTCTGTAGCCGATGACAGTGGGCCTGTCGCTTTTTCTCAACCATCCTGAACACCTCCTCTGTCAGCCAGGGTCTCTGGGGAGGTCTGGACCGCGTACCCAAAGCAGCCATTGCAGCTGCATGAGTCACAGTCCTAAACCTCGCCCATTTACCCTCGACATCAGGAGGAGTCGGGGACGATGCCAATCCCAGCTGCAAGCGATGATGAAATTCTCGCATGCAACTTTCATCAGATAACTGAGACCAGGCCACTTTATGTTGGAATGGGGTCCTGGGTGTACACCCACCACCAAGCTTGTGCCAGGCACAGTGACACACACACAGTGACACACAGTGACACACACAGTGGATACACATAGTGTACATACACACAGTGTACACACACAGTTTATACACATAGTGTACACACACACAGTGTACACACACACAGTGTACATACACACACAGTGACACACTGTATACACATAGTGTACACACACACAGTGTACACACACACTGTACACACACAGTGTACACACACACAGTGTACAACAACAACAACAACCGCCATTCGCCACTAAGTGGCGGTGACGTCACCACGACGCTTGTGCCAGGCTATGTGCACCCTGAGGCCACGTGAAGTGTCGAACGCCCGCTGGCAGGAGGTCACTGGGCAGACCCAGGTGCCACGGGTCGACTGACTGAGATGACTGGCTGATGCACCACCTGTGCCCCCTACTGTGCCAACCTGCTGTGCTTTAGCCACCCGGCGCTCCGCTCGCTGTTGTGAGCGTCGCTCCTCCGCCCTCCGTTGTTGTTGGAGGGCGACTGCCTCCAACTGCCCAGTAGCATCCTTCACGAGCCTCCTCCACAGAGGCCGATCTTGACACCGCTGGTACCAGTCATCGGAAAGTCCACTCAGCTCCACGTCCTCCTGTACCACATCACTCCATCTCTTCTCTAGCCCGTGCCGCGCCCGCTTAGCCCCCTCAATCCGGCCAAACAAAAGCTGTTTCGGCATGCGGTGGCTGGGCATGCGGGCTACATGACCCAGCCATCGCAGCCTTGCCTGCCGGAGGAGCTCACCGATGGGACCCTGCCCAGATCTTTCAAGGATTTGTGAGCTCCTCACACAATCCAGTCTGGTTAAACCCAGGATGGATCGTAGGCAGGCCAGCCTAAATGTTTCTAACCGGCGAAGATGTTCCATTAGGGGGGTCCACGTTTCGCAAGCGTAGAGAAGGGAGGGAATGACCGTGGCCGAGAAGACCTGAAGTTTAGTGCGGAGCGACAGACCAGGTAGCTTCCACACAGCGTTACGCAACCGATGAAAAGATATTGCCGCTCGACTGATTCGGAGTGAGACCTCTGCTGTTAAACTGGAGCCAGTCATAAGCACACTGCCCAGGTATGGGAAACTCTCCACAACTGCCCCATCACCGATTGGGAGTTGTGGGGGTGGAGTGTCCGATGGTACAAAATACCCAGGCAGGTGTTTAGTTTTGGTGGGGCTGATGGTAAGGCCCCACCTCTTAGTGGCACGCTCCAGTCTCAGCAGCAGCGTCTCCAACTCCTCCTCTGACTGAGCAGCTATTACCAAGTCATCAGCATACATAACGTGGTTGAGTAATAGGGAGCCATCCCTTGACCGCACCCGGGCATCGATTATCCTCCCATTATATCTGTACCATATGGAGATTCCCCCGGTACAGCTATTGAAGGCTTCACGAACTACGTGGTCAAAATAGATGTTAAATAATGTGGGAGCCAGAGGACATCCCTGTCGCACCCCAAGGTGTACAGGGAATGGCTCTGACTCCCGGCCACGTAGTTTTACCCGGGCCCGCTCACCATCATGAAGGTCCTTAATGATCGTGAGCAGAGGGTCAGGTACTCCAAAAGCACGAAGAACGACCCAGAGCCCAGGCCTACTGATGGTATCATAGGCCTTGACCAGGTCAATAAAGCAGAGATGTAGGTCTTGTTGGAATTCCCTACACCTCTGCTGTAGCAGACGGACAGAAAATATGGCATCTGTGCAGGACCACCCTTTCCTGAAATCGCATTGGGGCTCCGCAAGCCTCTCCTCAGCGTGCCTGGCAAGGCGATGCTGAATAATCCTTGCCAGGACCTTTCCCGGCACACTGAGGAGTGAGATGCCCCTGTAGTTGTTACAGTCTGTGCGGTCCCCCTTCTTAAAAAGGGGGACCACCAGGGCATCCTTCCAATCCTGCGGAACCCGTCCAGTGGTCCAGACTGTTGTTATGATGTCATATAGGGCAGTCTGTGCACAAACGCCACCCTCCCTCAGCATTTCGCTTGGGAGATCATCTCTGCCCGCTGCCTTTCCTGGTCTAAGACTCCGGATCGCCTTCAATACTTCCTCAGCAGATGGCACCTAAGCCAGCCACTCACAGGGGGTGACTTCTTCCAATATTTGAGGCACCGCAGCCTCAGCAGGGTCATCCTCACTTTGTGCCACGATGTTTTCCTGGCTGAGGGATTTTCCCTCCCCCAGGACCTCACAGAAATGCTCAGCAAATCTGCGAACCTGTTCCTGGGGGTTGGAAATTGGATCACCGTTTTTTCCCCTAATGATGGTAATAGGTGTGGCGCTGCAGGTTACTTTTTTGATGGAGTTAAATAGAGATTTGTGATCACGGGCCACTGAGGCAGACTCCATCTCCTCAGCAACCTGCGACCACCACCCATCCTTGCAGCGCCTCACGGCTCTCCGAACCTCCGAGCGAAGGCTGCGGTAAGCCTCCTCATTCTCTGACGTGGGATTCTGTAGCCGATGACAGTGGGCCTGTCGCTTTTTCTCAACCATCCTGAACACCTCCTCTGTCAGCCAGGGTCTCTGGGGAGGTCTGGACCGCGTACCCAAAGCAGCCATTGCAGCTGCATGAGTCACAGTCCTAAACCTCGCCCATTTACCCTCGACATCAGGAGGAGTCGGGGACGATGCCAATCCCAGCCGCAAGCGATGATGAAATTCTCGCATGCAACTTTCATCAGATAACTGAGACCAGGCCACTTTATGTTGGAATGGGGTCCTGGGTGTACACCCACCACCAAGCTTGTGCCAGGCACAGTGACACACACACAGTGACACACAGTGACACACACAGTGTATACACATAGTGTACATACACACAGTGTACACACACAGTTTATACACATAGTGTACACACACACAGTGTACACACACACAGTGTACATACACACACAGTGACACACTGTATACACATAGTGTACACACACACAGTGTACACACACACTGTACACACACAGTGTACACACACACAGTGTACAACAACAACAACAACCGCCATTCGCCGCTAAGTGGCGGTGACGTCACCACGACGCTTGTGCCAGGCTATGTGCACCCTGAGGCCACGTGAAGTGTCAAACGCCCGCTGGCAGGAGGTCACTGGGCAGACCCAGGTGCCACGGGTCGACTGACTGAGATGACTGGCTGATGCACCACCTGTGCCCCCTACTGTGCCAACCTGCTGTGCTTTAGCCACCCGGCGCTCCGCTCGCTGTTGTGAGCGTCGCTCCTCCGCCCTCCGTTGTTGTTGGAGGGCGACTGCCTCCAACTGCCCAGTAGCATCCTTCACGAGCCTCCTCCACAGAGGCCGATCTTGACACCGCTGGTACCAGTCATCGGCAAGTCCACTCAGCTCCACGTCCTCCTGTACCACATCACTCCATCTCTTCTCTAGCCCGTGCCGCGCCCGCTTAGCCCCCTCAATCCGGCCAAACAAAAGCTGTTTCGGCATGCGGTGGCTGGGCATGCGGGCTACATGACCCAGCCATCGCAGCCTTGCCTGCCGGAGGAGCTCACCGATGGGACCCTGCCCAGATCTTTCAAGGATTTGTGAGCTCCTCACACAATCCAGTCTGGTTAAACCCAGGATGGATCGTAGGCAGGCCAGCCTAAATGTTTCTAACCGGCGAAGATGTTCCATTAGGGGGGTCCACGTTTCGCAAGCGTAGAGAAGGGAGGGAATGACCGTGGCCGAGAAGACCTGAAGTTTAGTGCGGAGCGACAGACAAGGTAGCTTCCACACAGCGTTACGCAACCGATGAAAAGATATTGCCGCTCGACTGATTCGGAGTGAGACCTCTGCTGTTAAACTGGAGCCAGTCATAAGCACACTGCCCAGGTATGGGAAACTCTCCACTCTCTCCACAACTGCCCCATCACCGATTGGGAGTTGTGGGGGTGGAGTGTCCGATGGTACAAAATACCCAGGCAGGTGTTTAGTTTTGGTGGGGCTGATGGTAAGGCCCCACCTCTTAGTGGCACGCTCCAGTCTCAGCAGCAGCGTCTCCAACTCCTCCTCTGACTGAGCAGCTATTACCAAGTCATCAGCATACATAACGTGGTTGAGTAATAGGGAGCCATCCCTTGACCGCACCCGGGCATCGATTAGCCTCCCATTATATCTGTACCATATGGAGATTCCCCCGGTACAGCTATTGAAGGCTTCACGAACTACGTGGTCAAAATAGATGTTAAATAATGTGTGAGCCAGAGGACATCCCTGTCGCACCCCAAGGTGTACAGGGAATGGCTCTGACTCCCGGCCACGTAGTTTTACCCGGGCCCGCTCACCATCATGAAGGTCCTTAATGATCGTGAGCAGAGGGTCAGGTACTCCAAAAGCACGAAGAACGACCCAGAGCCCAGGCCTACTGATGGTATCATAGGCCTTGACCAGGTCAATAAAGCAGAGATGTAGGTCTTGTTGGAATTCCCTACACCTCTGCTGTAGCAGACGGACAGAAAATATGGCATCTGTGCAGGACCGCCCTTTCCTGAAATCGCATTGGGGCTCCGCAAGCCTCTCCTCAGCGTGCCTGGCAAGGCGATGCTGAATAATCCTTGCCAGGACCTTTCCCGGCACACTGAGGAGTGAGATGCCCCTGTAGTTGTTACAGTCTGTGCGGTCCCCCTTCTTAAAAAGGGGGACCACCAGGGCATCCTTCCAATCCTGCGGAACCCGTCCAGTGGTCCAGACTGTTGTTATGATGTCATATAGGGCAGTCTGTGCACAAACGCCACCCTCCCTCAGCATTTCGCTTGGGAGATCATCTCTGCCCGCTGCCTTTCCTGGTCTCAGACTCCGGATCGCCTTCAATACTTCCTCAGCAGATGGCACCTCAGCCAGCCACTCACAGGGGGTGACTTCATCCAATATTTGAGGCACCGCAGCCTCAGCAGGGTCATCCTCACTTTGTGCCACGATGTTTTCCTGGCTGAGGGATTTTCCCTCCCCCAGGACCTCACAGAAATGCTCAGCGAATCTGCGAACCTGTTCCTGGGGGTCGGAAATTGGATCACCGTTTTTTCCCCTAATGATGGTAATAGGTGTGGCGCTGTAGGTTACTTTTTTGATGGAGTTAAATAGAGATTTGTGATCACGGGCCACTGAGGCAGACTCCAACTCCTCAGCAACCCGCGACCACCACCCATCCTTGCAGCGCCTCACGGCTCTCCGAACCTCCGAGCGAAGGCTGCGGTAAGCCTCCTCATTCTCTGACGTGGGATTCTGTAGCCGATGACAGTGGGCCTGTCGCTTTTTCTCAACCATCCTGAACAACTCCTCTGTCATCCAGGGTGGCTGGGGAGGTCTGGAGCGCGTACCCAAAGCAGCCATTGCAGCTGCATGAGTCACAGTCCTAAACCTCGCCCATTTACCCTCGACATCAGGAGGAGTCGGGGACGATGCCAATCCCAGCCGCAAGCGATGATGAAATTCTCGCTTGCAACTTTCATCAGATAACTGAGACCAGGCCACTTTAGGTTGGAATGGGGTCCTGGGTGTACACCCACCACCGGAGTGGAAGAATGGCAGGCGCATCTTACAGATGACTAGTCGATGGTCAGAGGGCAGATCAGCTCCACGGTAGGTCCTGGTGTCAAGGACATGGGCTCGCATTCGCTGGTCCGTCACTATGTAGTCCAGCAGATGTTCTTGCTTGGACCCGGCATGCATCCATGATGTTGTGTGGATGCGCCGATGCCGGAACAGCGTGTTGGTAATTACAAGCCCATGGGCTGCACAAAAATCTAGCAGCCTCCTACCGTTGTTATTGAGCTGATCTGGCCCATGCCCTCCAATCACTCCAGACCAGGTGCCAGTATCATGACCAACTCGGGCATTGAAGTCACCCAACATGATGACTCTATCCCGAGGGGCCACTTTAGCCAGCACCTGTGACAGGAGGTCATAGAAGGACACACAGTGTATACACAGTGTACACACACATTGTACACACACACACAGTGTATACACAATAATGTCCACGTTGTTGCTGAGCTCACACACCCAAGGGAGAGAGCAATGGAAAATGAATCTAAATCAACTTAAACTTCAACTCTGTGACGTCACCGCTCTGCATTACCTCATTGGCGTGAAACGCTAGGGTGACGTTTACCTCGCTAGTGACGTCATGTCAGCAAAGTATTCATCCCTCCCCCGTCCACCGCGCTCTTGAGCGTGACGTCACCTCCGCTCGGGTCACTGCCTATATCGTTCCAGTGGCAATCCTTATTTGGGCAAAGCTACGCCCAATGACTGGCGGCTCATTAACATAATGTGTTCGTTAAAGCCGTCGCGAGTTTATTGCGACGGGTTCAGCACCCACGCCCCAATCCCTCCACATATAGAGGGATTGGGGCGTGGGCGCTGACCGTTTGAGTCATCATCATGGATGATGATGACCGTTTGAGTTATGGTCGAAACGTCGTGAGAATTTTTTTATTGTTTTATATATATTTTGTTATTTTGTTGTTTCTCTTCAACGTGACTTTACCGAAAAAACTAAGAATATGAATTACTGCAGTCACGAAAGCTTTAAATCAAAATATAATTTATTCAGTTACAGAGCCGCTCGTGGGAGGGAAGTGACGTCATACTACTTCCTGCTGTCGCGAGGTAACAGGAAGCTGCCGTGTGCGCGCTTGCACTGAAATCCGAGGTGAGAAATTCTCATCGTTGTGGTGGTGGTGGTGGTCGTTGTGGTGGTGGTTGTTGTTGTTTACCAAGGTAGAGCCTCTCTCTCGTAGGGATGTCAGTTGAGTAGCAGCGAGCATTGGAATCGATGTCCAGGTTGGAACTTTACAACGCGGGGCCTAGCCACGCGGGGCCTTGCCTCCTGCCCTCGCCTGATTGCATTCACTTTAATTATCTCGCTTAAGTTTAATTTGTCTTCACCCGGCTCGCCACTTTGTAACTTTGTTTTATTGTAAATATTCACGCAGTTTTTATTTTCGTTCTTTTGTTAGCAGGCCAAGCCCGCTTGAGCTGCTATACCGCTCTTGTTATCAGAAGCGACCTGCCCACAACAACACAAGGTGGGGCTTTGTCAACGTGTGTGAATTTTTTGACTTAAAACTTTGGTGACTGCAGGAATTAATATTCTTGGTTCTTTCGGTAAAGTCACGTAGATAGAAAATAAAAATAACTATAAAAAATAGTAAAAGCAAAAAAAACCCACGTTTTGATCGCGACAAAAGTAGTCTTTATTTAATGTAATTGTATTATCTGTTATTGTTATCTTCTGTCTACGTAACTTTACTGAAAGAACCAAGAATACGTGTGTCAATGTCTATCGGTCAAAGACGCTAAACGGAGAGACGCGCAAACTCCAAATATACAGCAGGCGTCAGGGTCGGGATCGAACCCACGACTTCCTGTATACCAGGTGAGGTAGTTAACATCTCACCATGGAGAGAGACACGCAAACTACAGTTAGCCTCGGCTATGTTCATTGATCCTCGATTAATTACTTGGTGGAGTGAGAAAGCATTAATGCTGAGCAGATGAAGGTGGCCAGGCATGATTCTAGACACGCCACCGCCAGTGTGTGACAGTGTCAAGTTTGTATTTGCAGTCAAGTCTATCAACTCTATTGAACACGGAGATTATATCAAAACAATAGTTTATTTTTATATTCCTCTGGAACTCTTACTAAGGATGGAAACAGGAGGTGAACACAGCACACACATGCAGCTGAAGTCGGGACTGTTCATCCCAGCATTCAAGGACATCTGAGTTGCGATTGAACATTAATTCATGCATTTCAGCACAACACAAATAGTATTGTTTTCAACACCCTTTGCTATGTCAGCTGAATTTAGCTCTTATAAATATTCATTTTGTAGCCAGACAGCCGAAATTGTGTGCTTAGAGTTTTGGGTTAACATTCATTTTGAAGATACGAGGGCTTCCAGGCATGTTTATAACCATTTGCCCTCTCATTGTGTGCCATCACAGCCCGTGTGATGAATTTGGGACACTTTTTCACTACATCATGAATATATGAATAAGTATCGACGTGTAAGTCACATGTGACTATATATGCATTCCTCTGTGCCTCGATACTGACGTGTAGATGGTGTGGATATTCTTATTTTCTGTCTGCAGCTGACGCTGGTCTGATGGAGCAAAGGCAGTCAGCACAGCAGCTCGGTACGACAAGTCAACATTGCGACCAGCGTGCATACAGCACGGATCGGACTGGAAATTTGACACAGCACCAGAGAACTCGCACAGGAGAGAAACCCTTCAAGTGCAGTGTGTGTGGGAAGGCTTTTGCATGGCCATCTGCTCTTAAAGTACACCAGAGAACACACACGGGAGAGAAACCTTTCAAGTGCAGTGTGTGTGTGAAGGCATTTTCACAGTCATCTGCTCTTGTAGAACACCTGAGAACACACACGGGAGAGAAACCCTTCAAGTGCAGTGTGTGTGGGAAGGCATTTGCACGGTCATCTACTCTTGTAGAACACCAGAGAATACACACGGGAGAGAAACCCTTCAAGTGCAGTGTGTGTGGGAAGGCATTTGCGCAGTCATCTGCTCTTGTAGCACACCAGAGAACACACACGGGAGAGAAACCCTTCAAGTGTACTCTGTGTGGGAAGGCGTTTACACTTTCATCTACTCTTGTAATACACCAGAGAACACACACGGGAGAGAAACCCTTCAGGTGCACGATGTGTGGGATAGCGTTTACACAGTCATATAATCTCGTATTACACCAGAGAACACACACGGGAGAGAAACCCTTCAAGTGTACTCTGTGTGGGAAGGCGTTTACACTTTCATCTACTCTTGTAATACACCAGAGAACACACACGGGAGAGAAACCCTTCAGGTGCACTCCGTGCGGGAAGGCGTTTGCACAGCAACCACATCTTATAGATCACCGGAAAACACAGAAGCATCAGAAGATCCACAAGGAGTGGAGTCTGAAATCAGCTTGTGAAAGTCAAAGTGCCACAATAAGCCCATCCCTCTTGAAACAAGAACCAGAAGAAAATCCCAGCTTGGACACTTTTAAAGGTATCGAGGTGAAATATGAAGAGGTAATGGTGAAGAGGGAAGAAGTGATGGTGAAGAGGGAAGAAGTGATGGTGAAGAGGGAAGAGGTGATGGTGAAGAAGTGAAGGTGAAATGTGAAGATGAAGATGAAACTCCAAAATGGGACCTTCACATCGATGGAGGCAACGTGAAGCAGGAGGAGAATTCTGACTGTGAGGCAGAGCGAGGCAACTCCCAGCAGTTTGTGGAAGTGGAGGTGTGGGTGGACTTGCTCCTAGACAATACAAAGTCAAGTGGAGACCCGGTAGATGTGTAAGCCAGAGACGATGTCGCTCCAATAGATGCACCTTTGTCACAGGCCTTTATTGACAAGAATGTGAAGTTGAACACTCAATTCCTAGGTTCAACCTGCAGAGTAAGAACGAGTGGCCAGTCTTTGTGGACCTGTGGGTTGGGGAGATCTCTGACCAGGAGCGAGAGCCAATACACCCCCAAACATTCACTATGTTATCATAATAATTGCTTTTACACGGTGGTTGCTTAACCGCCTCGGCAACTCGGAGTTTTGTATCTCGTCTGAAACACTCGAAGAGCATCCCCAAGTAGCAGCTGCCCCTGTGTGGCACAGGGTGGTGGCCCTGCACCGGCCTGCATTTATTATTTTTTCCGCCTGAGGACAACCGCTTGTGTTACGATCGAAACGTCGTGATCTATTATTATTTTGTCTACCGACGTGACTTTACTGAAAGAACCAAAGAGTATGTGAACAAGAGGCTGTCAGTAGGGGGCGATGATTGATATTTCATCTCAGTTATGTAATTTGTCGCTAATGTTTAGAATTCGCCAGCATGCAATGGCCTCGTTTTGAATGTCACAATAGTATGTTTTACATCCACTGTTAAGCAGACGGTGCATATTTCCTTTTTCAAATAGCTTCTTAATCAGATGTTATCTGATGCAGTATATTTCACTGCAGTAATTACATTTTGTTAAAATGCCTGTCAATAATTCAGAATGAACACTTGTCTTATTTTGTGTGTACATGCATCACTTTATTTTTTATAAGGGTCAAACATTGAATAAGTGATGTTAGGACAAAGTGTGTGTGTGTGTTTTGGAAGTAACCTGTACAGAGAACTCAGGTGAGACCCATTGTTCTTGTGATACAGGTCAAAGGGTACTTTTGTGTTTCAGGAAGCATCTGGAGCAACTCATTGTCTTTGACATAGGAAGCACACTCAGATCATTCATCAGTTACAAGGCATACCACCTTAAAGTTACACGTAGAGGAGATACATTCTCTGCAACACGAATTATAATTTTGTCTTACGTGTTGACGTAGATTTTGTCGAACTTGGACTAGAAATGCTCCTTGCTGATTAACGTCTGGATGTTCACAACCATGGCTTGAAGCAAGCCCCTCTGCTGTTGAGACATTGTCCACCAAAACCGGTCCACAGTTGGCTTTCACACACAGTGTACACACACACAGTGTACACACACAGTGTACCCACAGTGTACACACACAGTGTACACACACAGTGTACACAGTGTACACACACAGTCTACACACACACACAGTGTACACACACACACAGTGTACACACACACAGTGTACACAAAGTGTACACACACAGTGTATACACAGTATGTACATACAGTGTATATACGTACACACAGTGTACACACACAGTTTACACACACACAGTGTACACACACACAGTGTATACACAATAATGTCCACGTTGTTGTAGCTGGGCCCACGCACCCAAGGGAGGGAGCAATGTAAAATGAATCTAAATCAACTTAAACTCCAATCCCGCTCTGTGACGTCACCACTCAGCATTACTTCATCGGCGTGAAACGCCAGGGGGAGGTGTACCTCGCTAGTGACGTCATGTCACCAAGGTATTCACACTCCCCCAACCCCGTCCACGGCGCTCTTGAGCGTGACGTCACCTTCGCTTGGGTCACTGTCGATATCAATCCAGTGGCAATCCTAATTTGGGCAAAGGTACGCCCAGTGACTGGCGGTTCATTAACATAATGTATCCGTTGAAGCCGTCGAGAGTTTATTGCGATGGGTTTAGCAGCCACGCCCCCATCCCTCCACATATGGGCCGGCATCATTAACATAATTTATTCAGTTACAGAGCCGCTCATTGTGGGAGGGGCGTGTCTCTTACCCCAGAAGTGACGTCATGTTACCTACTTACCCACGTGATGTCGAGAGGTAACAGGAGGCTGCCGATCCGCGCTTGCACTGAAATCCGACGTGAGAAATTCTCATGCTGGTGGTGGTTGTTGTTGTTGTTTACCAAGGTAGAGCCTCTCTCTCTCGTAGGGATGTCAGTTGAGTAGCAGCGAGCATGGGAATCGATGTCCAGGTTGGAACTTTACAACGCGGGGCCTAGCCACGCGGGGCCTTGCCTCCTGATTGCGTTCGCTTTAATTATCTCGCTTAAGTTTAATTTGTCTTCACCCGGCTCGCAACTTTGTAACTTTGTTTTATTGTAAATATTCACGCAGTTTTTATTTTCGTTCTTTTTTCACCAGGCCATGCCCGCTTGAGCTGCTATACCGCTCTTGTTATCAGAAGCGACCTGCCCACAACAACACAAGGTGAGGCTTTGTTAACGTGTGTGAATGTTTTGACTTAAAACTTTTGTGACTGCAGGAATTAATATTCTTGGTTTATTCGGTAAAGTCACGTAGATAGAAAATAAAATTAAAATAACAATAAAATAAAAAATTGAAAATAAAGTAAAAAACCCACGACGTTTCGATCGCAACACAAGTGGTCTTTATCTTATTGAATTTAATCTGTTTTTATTTTCTATCTACGTGACTTTACTGAAAGAACCAACAATACGTGCGTCAATGTATCTTATCGGTCAAAGATGCTAAGCTTGTGCCGCTGCTGACTCTGAATGTGTGGAGGGGAACACCTTCACCACGGGGAGAGAGAGACAGAGACACGGATAGCCTCGGCTATGTTGATTGATTATCGATTCATTACTTGGTGGAGTGAGGAAGAATTAATGCTGAGCAGATGAAGGTGGCCAGGCATGGTGCTGGTCACACCACCACCTGTTTACTCATGGCAGTGTGTGACAGTGTCAAGTTTGTGTTTGCAGTAAAGTCTGTTAACTCTATTGCACACGGAGGTTATATCAAAACAATAGTTTATTTTTGTTTTCCTCTGGAACTCTCCAGATATACAGCAGGCGTCAGTGTCGGGATCGAACCCACGACTTCCTGTATACCAGGTGAGGTAGTTAACATCTCACCACAGAGAGAGACACGCAAACTCCAGTTAGCCTCGGCTATGCTAATTGATCCTCGATTAATTACTTGGTGGAGTGAGGAAGCATTCATGCCAAGCAGATTAAGATGGCCAGGCGTGATTCTAGACACGCCACCGCCTGTTTACCCAGTGACAGTGTACAGTTTGTGTTTGCAGTAACATCTATTAACTCTGTTGAACACGGAGGTTATAGCATAACAGTAGTTTACTTTTGTTTTCCTCTGGAACTCTTTATACAAATGGAAACAGGAGGTGAACACAGCACACACATTCAGCTGAAGTCGGATCTGTTCATCCCCAGCGTTTGTGGGGGCTCATGCCCCCCCCACTCCCCATTACGTGGGGGCTGATCTCCCTCTCACTCACCACGAGCGGTGGGGGGGGGGCGCCACGTCTAATGGGTGGGGGCTGATGCCCCCCCCACCCACCCACTCGTGTGTGTCTCACCGTTAACACTGCGGTGCACACACAGACACTAGTGACACTCGCGTGTGTCTCACCGTTAACACTGTGGTGCACGCACAGACACTAGTGACACTCGTGCGTGTCTCACCGTTAACACTGTGGTGCACACACAGACACTAGTGACACTCTCACGTGTCTCACCGTTAACACTGTGGTGCACGCACAGACACTAGTGACACTCTCACGTGTCTCACCGTTAACACTGCGGTGCACACACAGACACTAGTGACACTCGTGCGTGTCTCACCGTTAACACTGTGGTGCACACACAGACACTAGTGACACTCGCGCGTGTCTCACCGTTAACACTGCGGTGCACGCACAGACACTAGTGACACTCGTGTGTGTCTCACCGTTAACACTGCGGTGCACACACAGACACTAGTTACACTCTCACGTGTCTCACCGTTAACACTGCGGTGCACACACAGACACTAGTTACACTCGCGCGTGTCTCACCGTTAACGCCGTGGTGCACGCACAGACACGCGCCGGCACGGGCCACCGTTGGTATTTTAATATGCGCGCGCGTCACACCCACACTGATTTATAGTCACCCACACACCGTCGTACGCTGATCGCTGTCCCACCGCTCTTCACACACACACATGCACCACGCGTCACAACGTCAGTCTGTGCTAAGATTTATGTCCCGGAGCGAATAGGGACCCCCGTTTATGGCCCCCTCCAGCCAGCACCCTTCGGACAGCGCCTAACCTCCTGTCACCTGGCCGTCGCAGAGTGCGTCTATCCCCAAAGCTCGAGCTGACTCAATTGGCCCCCCTTCCCGTACCCACTCACCTATTCAGCTGCCCCATGGGGGCTGGGGAAGATGCTCGCCTCGGGGACTTTTTCTGTCCGACCGTTTCCAGCTCCACCCTGCATTGGTCGCACGGACGCTAAGGACGGCTGGTCTCCTCCGCCGCTCCAGAAGGACTCTGATTCAATCCGCCCCTCCGGCCCCCTTATGTCTCCAAAGCCCCTTAACCCCCGGGGCACATGACGTCATCCTGCGCATCCAATCGAATTCTCTTTGCGGCTGCTTTGAGCGCTCTGGCCGTTGGGGGGGAGGTGGGGGTCGCGTCATCCCCCCCTTCCCATTGTCTCTGTGCCTGCGTTCCTCGCCGTTGACTCATCGATAATCCCCTCGCTCCCTCCAACTTGAGTAAACTCTTATCTGCCTAGGGGCTTTTCCCTCCCACCCCACTGTTTACCCTGCTGCTGGGTACTGGCTGAAGGTCCCACCCCCCCGTGCTGTGTATGCTTCATCGCGGCCGGCCTGTAAAGCTCTATGCCCCCTTCTTGGGGGGGGGCGCCATGTAATCCGGTCTGGGGGGCTCGGCCAATTTCCTGGTCCGGGGAAACCGTGGAACGTCCCTGCTAGTGGGGTCCTCGGGTGAAAACCCATCGCACCAGGTGATCCCTCCTCGCGACCCTACGGGGGTGCATGCGGGTGTTTAGTGGGGCGTGCGTGCGTTCGTGGGATGGGGAGGGGGGTGCGAGGAGAGGGTAGAGCCGGCGGAGTTGCTCCGCTGTGGTGGCGCCACAGTTACGATGGCGATAGCAATATTACAAAATAGCAAAATATTTTTAATTTTGCGCGGCAGGCAAACGCAGCAGCGTGCTACGAGGTACGAGACTGTAACTTGATCATCGCCATCCTCCTCTTCCAACAACTAAGTTAATGTGGCCATCAACAACCTAACATCATTCAAGTGTGCAGACGACGGACAGAATCTTGGTGAGTCCAGTACAATATGATACGTTACGATACGTTCAATGCGTGTATGATAACATAGCTTTAGCGATTTCATTTTAGGGTTACTACGATACATACGTTTAATGCATGTTAAAAGTTTTTTATAGCAGAGGATTGTTTCCTGAAAACACTTTCTATGAAATTGCAGTTCACATAGGTAGGCTAAGAATTTACCTTGTTTTTTACTTTGAATTTTACTGTGCAATACAGTATTGTAATTAATAAATACATACAGTATATAGTTTATACAGTACGATCCTGTAAATTGCTCTGTTTTGCTAAACTATCACCATTCTTTAAGACTCCTGGGTAGGCTAGGCCATTTTCGCCTTACGATATTTTCGACTTACGATGGGGTCGTGGTAACGCATCTCCATCGTAAGTCGGGGACTATCTGTATATATAATAATGTGGTGTGTGTGGTCTATATGGGGAGCGGTAGTGTAGCGGTTGGCGCGCTGCGCTATGAACCCAGCGACCCGAGTTCGATTCCCGCTCACGGCCAACACAATCAGTGACGATTATCTAAACCGATCCTGGGCCTCCCCTAGGTCGACTCAGCCTCAAATGAGTACCTGTTGCGGTGTGTAAACATCGCCACTGGGGAGACAAAGGCGGTTGGGCGTGGTTGCTGGCCACCCACCCCCTCGTGTACCGTTACCGGCCTTCATAGGCGCTCGCAAACAGCACTTGCCCCTACTGTCTGTTAAGGCTACATGGGGGGGTCTTTGTCTCTCTAACCTATACAATTAATTTTATCGTCTGTCTGTGTCCGTCTGCGCACGCGTGCTTGCGAGGGATTTGGCTACCAAACCGTGGGGTTCACGTGAGAAATGTTTCTGCCAGGAAGCACGCCGTGGGCAAGCGCTGTGCCGTCTTCCCGTCGCTCGCATTCAAAAGAGTTAAAGTTGAGTTGTGTTGGCGATTTCCCTTCAAATATTTAGTTAGGTTTGCGGCTATTTATTTATTTATTTCCCCACGCGCCTCGGCCCGGAGACAACGTCATCAGCTGCGCGCACGTGCACAACGCTCACACGGTTGGCCCCTGCAAACTCTCACGCACCATCGACGGAGGCGTGCGTCCTTTTTTATTCGCCTGCACACTCTACAAGGCAAGTCGCACACATTGGTATCGTAAGCATTTATATAATTACACTTTGCACCGCTGGCAGGGGTTGCCCCTAGCAATGCACACACGATCGGCACACATTTTCATTCGCGTTAAAACTGCAACAAAAACGCACACAACACGCTGAGGTTGAATGTCCTCTTCTCCCCACTCCACACCAATGCGTCCTGTTACTACTATAGAGCCCCTAGATATTATTATTACTGCGCTTAGATAGTATTATTGTAGCGTGGCCGGGGGAGCGGCCCAGCCCACACCCTACCAAGGTGAGTGGGTCTCTCTGGTCTCGCAGTGGGTGGGTTTCTGTGGATCTCTGTGCCTGTAGAAACGTGCCTTTTCAAGTATTTGGCTGCTGCTGTAATTATAAATGTCCACGAGGTGACGACGACGATGATGAGCCACTTTGTTGAGCTATCGTTCACGACAGCCAATTCGGTTCTCAAAAAGCACTACCCGGTAGCTCAGCGGGGCGCCTTACCTGGCAAAATAAAATAGTTTGGTTTGTGTTTGGTCTTGATCTGACATGTTAGAGGAGGAGGAGGACCGACACCCCATTGGGAGCGCCAGACTTTGGCGTCGCCCACCTCTCCGACCGCGGCTCCGTGTCGTCGGCGGCTCTCGGGCGCAGAGCCTGACGCCCAACACGATGGCCTCGGCGCTCCTCCCGCTGCTGCTCCTGCTGCTGCTGCCGCCGTGCAGGAAATGCCTCGATGGGCAACGGGGCCGGCCGAAGCCCGCCCTGCGCTTCACCAGCTTGTCCTACAAAGCCACCGTCTACGAAAACTCCGCGCCCGGGACGTACGTGGAGAGCCACGACAAGATGGGGATCCACGTCGGCCGCTCGGCCCCCGGGGCCCGGTACGCCGTCGTGTCCGGGGACGAGGGGGCCGCGTTCGAGGCAGAGGGGCTCGTCGTGGGCGACTTTTGGTTCCTGCGCGTCCGCACGAGGGGCGTGCCGTTGGACCGCGAGGAGCGCCGCGGCTACGCGCTGGGGGTGAAGGCGTTCTCCGAGAACGGCCGCGGGGCGGCGTCCGCCACGGTCTTCGTCCAGGTGCTGGACCGCAACGACCTGAATCCGCTGTTTTCGGCTTTGTCGTACGCCGCGAGCGTCGCCAACGACGCGCCGGCGGGCACCACGGTCCTACGTGTCGCCGCCACGGACGCCGACGAGGGCCCCAACGGGCGCTTCAGTTACGCCCTGGCGCGGCACTCGGACGCGTTCGCCGTGCACCCGACGAGCGGCGCGGTGACGCTCGCCAGGAGGCTGACGGAGCCCGGTGACGCGGGGCTGCACGAGTTCAAGGTGATGGCCGTCGACGGCGGCGGGCTGAGCGGCTCGGCGCGCGTCGCGGTGAACGTGAGCCGGGCGAACGCCCACGCCCCGCGCGTCACGGTCGTCGCGACCCGCGGGCAAGGGGCGCCGTTCGCCGACCCCGCCGCCGCGTACGCGGAGCTCGTCGCGGTGGACCGCGACGCCGGCCCCGAGGGGGAGATCGTCGCCGTGGAGATCGTCGCCGGCGACCCCCTCCGGGCGTTCTCCGTCGCCCCGACGGACGGCGCCGGCCCCGCCTCGGCCTACGCGGTGAGGCTCTCGGGGCGGCTGGACTGGGCGGACTTCCCCTTCGGGGTGAACCTCACCGTGCAGGCTCGCGACGGGGGGAGGCCACCCAGGCACTCGCGGCCCGTCACGGTCACGCTCCGGGGGGGCGGCGCCGCCGGCGCGTTCGAGCGGAGCGTCTACGCAGGCGCCGTCGAGCGGCGGTCTCCGCCCCGCGCCGTCGTGCTCGCGGTCCGAGCCTCTTGCGGCGCGCGGGGCTGCCGGTACGTCGTCCGAGGCGGCGCCGACGGCGACTTCTTCGCCGTGAACCCCGCCACCGGGGTCGTCTCCGTCCGCGAGTCCCTGGCGGCGGTCGACAGACGCCGCTTCGAGTTCAACGTTGGCACCGACGCCGGCCCGGGCGTCGCCGGGGTCGCGATCGACGTCGCGGACTACAACGCCCACGCCCCGGTCTTCGAACGGCCCAACTACTCCGCCTCGTTGAGCGAGGACGTCCCGGCGGGCACGTTCGTGCTCATCCTGCACGCCGCCGACGACGACGAGGGGGACGACGGCCGCGTGACGTACGGCCTGGCGGAGGACGAGCCTGGCCCCTTCGCCGTCGACCCTCGCACGGGCATCGTCGTCACGACGGGGCCGCTGGACCACGAGGAGATGGCGGGGGCCTACCGGCTGCGCGTGCGAGCCTCGGACTGGGGGACTCCGTTCCGCCGGGAGGCCGAGGCGACCGTGACGGTGAACGTCACCAACATGAACGACAACGCGCCCGTCTTCGAGTCCGTAGACTGCGTGGGCGAGATCCCCCGGGACCTCCGGCCGGGCGAGCCGATCTTCACCGCGTCGGCCATCGACGCCGACGAGCTCCGGCCGGTGCTCTACGGCATCGCGTCCGGGAACGAGGGCGGCTTCTTCGCGCTGGACGGCGCCCTCGGTGTCGTGACGCTCGCGCGCTCCCTCGCCGACGTCGCCGCCGGGCCGGCGGGGGCCTTCCGCCTCGGCCTCACGGCCACCGACGGGGAGCTCTCGGCGGAGACGGCGTTCCTGAACGTCTCGGTCGTGGACGCCGCTCCCGGACGGGCGCCGTCATGGCGGTGCGTGGAGACGGGGATCGCCCGGAGGATGGTCGCGTGGCTCCACCGGGCAAACCAATGGCGAGACCGCCCGCGCCCCCTCGCCGCCGGCGCCGTCAATCGGCACGCGCCGGCGTTCGCCGCCCCGGCGGTCGCCGTGGAAGTCCGCGAAGATTTGCCAGTCGGGGCCGAGGTCACCCGAATGGAGGCCACGGATCCGGACGACGGCTTCGAGGGGAAGCTGCTGTACGCCCTGACGGACGACGGCGGGGCGAGCGGCCTCGCCGTGGACGCGGAGACCGGCGTCGTGAGGGTCCTGGTGCCGCTGGACCGCGAGGCCGCCGCCTCCTACCTCGTGAACATCGTCGTCCGCGACCTGGGCACGCCGCGGCGCTCCGCGAGCGCCGCCCTCCGCGTCGTCGTCTCGGACGTCAACGACAACCGGCCGGAGTTCTCGCGGCGCGCCTACGAGGCCCGGGTGCCGGAGAGCGCGCGGCCGGGCCGCGAGGTGCTCCGGCTGGAGGCCGCCGACGGCGACGCGGGCGCCGCGGGCGTCGTGCGCTACCGCCTGCTGTCCGACACCGACCTCTTCCGCGTGGACGCCGAGACGGGCGCCCTGGAGGTGGCGGCGCCGCTGGACCGCGAGCGGCGCGCCGAGCACGCGCTGCTAGTGGAGGCGTCGGACCTGGCGCCGGAGGAGAGCCGCCTCTCCTCCGTCGCCGCGGTGACCGTGACGGTGGAGGACGTGGACGACCACGCGCCCGCGTGCGCGCCGGCGCCCCTCCGCCTCCGCGTGCCCGAGGACTTCCCGGTGGGGGCCGTCCTCGGCTGGCTGGACGCTCGCGACCCCGACGCGGGGCCGGCCGGGGAGGTGCGCTACTCCCTGCCGGGCGAGGACGAGGACGGCGGCACGTTCGGGGTGCACGAGACGAGCGGGGCCCTGCGTCTGGCGCGGCCGCTCGACTTCGAGAGGCGGCGCCGCCACGACCTGACGGTGGCCGCGCGCGACGGCGACCCCGGGGGGCCGCCGCCGGCCGCCTGCCGGGCGACGGTGGAGGTGGTGGACGTGGACGAGAACGACCACGCCCCGCGGTTCGTGGAGTTCGCGGCGGCTGCCGCCGTGCGGGAGGACGCCCCCGTGGGCGCCGTCGTCGTCACCGTCACGGCCACGGATGAAGACCGGGGGATCGACGGGGAGGTGCGGTACTCCCTCGTGGACGAATCCGGCCTGGGCGTCTTCAGCATTCATCCAGAGAATGGTAAACCGCACCTACTCCCCCCCCTCCTTCCTCCCTTCCCCCCCCCCCCCCCATCCTCCTCCTCACGGCTCACGACGCCGACTGACGGCTCACGCCGGCGCCCGTCTCTGCCGCGTGTCGTGCACGGCGCTCCGTGCCGGCAGGGATGATCGTCACGGTGCAGCCGCTGGATCGGGAGACTGCTGACAGCTACTGGCTCACGGTGCGCGCGACGGATCGCGGAGTCGTCCCTCGCTTCTCCACACTGCACGTCTACGTGGACGTGCAGGTACGGAAACTCACACACACGTACACACACACACACGTATATACACACACACGTATACACACACACGTATACACACACACACACACGTATTCACACACATATACACATGTATATACACACACACGTACACACACACACGTACACACACACACACACGTATACACACAACAACAACAACCGCCATTCGCCACTAAGTGGCAGTGACGTCACCACGACGCTTGTGCCAGGCTATGTGCACCCTGAGGCCACGTGAAGTGTCGAACGCCCGCTGGCAGGAGGTCACGGGGCAGACCCAGGTGCCACGGGTCGACTGACTGAGATGACTGGCTGATGCACCACCTGTACCCCCTACTGTGCCAACCTGCTGTGCTTGAGCCACTCGGCGCTCCGCTCGTTGTTGTGAGCGTCGCTCCTCCGCCCTCCGTTGTTGTTGGATGGCGACTACCTCCAACTGCCCAGTAGCGTCCTTCACGAGCCTCCTCCACAGAGGCCGATCTTGACACCGCTGGTACCAGTCATCGGCAAGTCCACTCAGCTCCACGTCCTCCTGTACCACATCACTCTATCTCTTCTCTAGCCCGTGCCGCGCCCGCTTAGCCCCCTCAATCCGGCCGAACAAAAGCTGTTTCGGCATGCGGTGGCTGGGCATGTGGGCTACATGACCCAGCCATCGCAGCCTTCCCCGCCGGAGGAGCTCACCGATTGGACCTTGCCCAGATCTTTCAAGTATTTGTGAGCTCCTCACACAATCCAGTCTGGTTAAACCCAGGATGGATCGTAGGCAGGCCAGCCTAAATGTTTCTAACCGGCGAAGATGTTTCATTAGGGGGGTCAACGTTTCGCAAGCGTAGAGAAGGGAGGGAATGACCGTGGCCGAGAAGACCTGAAGCTTAGTGCGGAGCGACAGACCAGGTAGCTTCCACACAGCGTTACGCAACCGATGAGTCCTCTGCTGTTAAACTGGAGCCAGTCATAAGCACACTGCCCAGGTATGGGAAACTCTCCACTCTCTCCACAACTGCCCCATCACCGATTGGGAGTTGTGGGGGTGGAGTGTCCGATGGTACAAAATACCCAGGCAGGTGCTTAGTTTTGGTGGGGCTGATGCTAAGGCCCCACCTCTTAGTGGCACGCTCCAGTCTCAGCAGCAGCGTCTTCAACTCCTCCTCTGAATGAGCAGCTATTACCAAATCATCAGCATACATAACGTGGTTGAGCAATAGGGAGCCATCCCTTGACCGCACCCGGGCATCGATCAGCCTCTCATTATATCTGTACCATATGGAAATTCCCCCGGTACAGCTATTGAAGGCTTCACGAACTACCTGGTCAAAATAGATGTTAAATAATGTGGGAGTCAGAGGACATCCCTGTCGCACCCCAAGGTGTACAGGGAATGGCTCGGACTCCCGGCCACGTAATTTTACCCGGGCCCACTCACCATCATGAAGGTCCTTAATGATCGTGAGCAGAGGGTCAGGTACTCCAAAAGCACGAAGAACAACCCAGAGCCCAGGCCTACTGATGGTATCATAGGCCTTGACCAGGTCAATAAAGCAGATATGTAGGTCTTGTTGGAATTCCCTACACCTCTGCTGTAGCAGACGGACAGAAAATATGGCATTTGTGCAGGACCGCCCTTTCCTGAAACCGCATTGGGGCTCCGCAAGCCTCTCCTCAGCGTGCCTGGCAAGGCGATGCTGAATAATCCTTGCCAGGACCTTTCCCGGCACACTGAGGAGTGAGATGCCCCTGTAGTTGTTACAGTCTGTGCGGTCCCCCTTCTTAAAAAGGGGGACCACCATGGCATCCTTCCAATCCTGCAGAACCCGTCCAGTGGTCCAGACCGTTGTTATGATGTCATATAGGGCAGTCTGTGCACAAACGCCACCCTCCCTCAGCATTTCGCTTGGGAGATCATCTCTGCCCGCTGCCTTTCCTGGTCTCAGACTCCGGATTGCCTTCAGGACTTCCTCAACAGATGGCACCTCAGCCAGCCACTCACAGGGGGTGACTTCTTCCAATATTTGAGGTACCGCAGCCTCAGCAGGGTCATCCTCACTTTGTGCCACGATGTTTTTCTGTCTGAGGGATTTTCCCTCCCCCAGGACCTCACAGAAATGCTCAGCAAATCTGAAAACCTGTTCCTGGGGGTTGGAGATTGGATCACTGTTTTTTCCCCTAATGATGGTAATAGGTGTGGCGCTGCAGGTTACTTTTTTGATGGAGTTAAATAGAGATTTGTGATCACGGGCCACTGAGGCAGACTCCATCTCCTCAGCAACCCGCGACCACCACCCATCCTTGCAGCGCCTCACGGCTCTCCGAACCTCCGAGCGAAGGCTGCGGTAAGTCTCCTCATTCTCTGACGTGGGATTCTGTAGCCGATGACAGTGGGCCTGTCGCTTTTTCTCAATCATCCTGAACACCTCCTCTGTCAGCCAGGGTCTCTGGGGAGGTCTGGACCGTGTACCCAAAGCAGCCATTGCAGCTGCATGTCACAGTCCTAAACCTCGCCCATTTACCCTCGACATCAGGAGTCAGGGACGATGCCAATCCCAGCCGCAAGCGATGATGAAATTCTCGCTTGCAACTTTCATCAGATAACTGAGACCAGGCCACTTTAGGTTGGAATGGGGTCCTGGGTGTACACCTACCACCGGAGTGGAAGAATGGCAGGCGCATCTTACAGATGACTAGTCGATGGTCAGAGGGCAGATCAGCTCCACGGTAGGTCCTGGTGTCAAGGACGAGGGCTCGCATCCGCTGGTCCGTCACTATGTAGTCCAGCAGATGTTCTTGCTTGGACCCGGCATGCAACCATGATGTTGTGTGGATGCGCCGATGCCGGAACAGCGTGTTGGTAATTACAAGCCCATGGGCTGCACAAAAATCTAGCAGCCTCCTACCGTTGTTATTGAGCTGATCTGGCCCATGCCCTCCAATCACTCCATACCAGGTGCCAGTATCATGACCAACTCAGGCATTGAAGTCACCCAACATGATGACTCTATCCCGAGGGGCCACTTTAGCCAGCACCTGTGACAGGAGGTCATAGAAGGCATCTGACTCATCGGCTTTGCCTGCATCCCTCCACGGATGTTCATCTTCGGCGGGGGCATAAGTAACCACGACCACCATGCCTTGCCTCCGGTTGATGGGAAGGCGAGCCCAAAGTAGCCTGGGGCTTACAGCTTCCCACACCTCACCGCCACGCTCCCACACCCCCTTCATTCTTTTGTTCAAAAGAAGAGGCACACCCTGTTGTTTGGCAGTCTGCTGCCACGAGTAGAGGACTGTCCACCCCTCATGGTGGCAGGAGCCAGAGCCAGTCCACCGGACCTCCTGAATGCCACATAGATCCAGGCGGTACCGGTCCAGCTCCCGACAGAGGAGTGGCAGCCTCTCCTCCGCTGTGAGCATTCAAACATTCCACATGGCCACCCGTAGTGGCTTTTCGTTGTTTCTGGAGGACACACACACACACACGTATACACACACACACACGTACACACACACACGTATACACACACACACGTATACACACACGTATACACACACGTATATACACACACACACACGTATATACACACACACGTACACACACACACACATATACACACACACACACGTACACACACACACACGTATACACACACACAAACACACGTACACACACACGTATATACACACGTACACACACACAAGTACACACACACATACACACACATGCGTATGCACCCCTGCATTTTAAAACGACACACAATGCGAGTACCGTGTGTCTCTCCCCCCCCCCCCCAGGACGTTAACGACAACCCCCCGCGGGCATCGCGTCCGTGGTACCAGGCCGCGGTGGCGGAGAACTCCCGTGGGGGCGTCAGGGCAGTGCAGGTGGACGCCTGGGACCTGGACAACGCCGCCGCCATGTCCTCCAACGATGCCCGGGGCAGGGGCCTCACGTTCAACATCGTCAGCGGAGACCCACAGGGATTCTTCACCATAAACAACGCGACAGGTGGGGGTTGGTGGTGGTGGAGAGCAAATCCAGAACATTTACAATTATAGTGTAGTGTAGAAAGCAAATCTATAACATTTACAATTATAATGTAGTGTATAGTGTACACTACATTATGCACGACACAAATATATACTACAGAATGTGCCAATTCGTTACTAGTACAGCACTAACCGGTGTGTTGGTGAGCAAATCCAGCAACATTTACTATCCACGTTGGCCCCCACCCCACTGCGTGCGTGTGCCGGCCGGCGTGGGATGGTTGTTGTTGACCTCCGGTGAACGGACTCGTTGCAGGCGTCATCCACACCACCAGCAGGCGGCTGGACAGAGAGAGGCAGGCGGAGCACGAGCTGGAGGTGAGAGTCACCGTGATGGTGGTGGTGGTGGTAGTGGCCTTCAATAGCTGTACCGGAGGAATTTCCATCTGGTACAGATATAATGGGAGGCTCATCGATGCCCAGGTGCGGTCAAGTGATGGCTCCCTATTGCTCAACCTTGCCGATGATCTGGTAATTGCTGCTCACTCAGAGGAGGAGTTGGAGGCGCTGCTGCTAAACGTGGAGCTTGCCACTAAGAGGTTGGGACTTACCATCAGCCCCACCAAAGCTAAGCACCTGCCTGGGTATTTTGTACCATCGGACAATCCACCCCCACAACTCACAATTGGTGATAGGGCAGTTGTGGAGAGAGTGGAGAGTTTCCCATACCCTGGCAGTGTGCTCATGACTGGCTTCAGTTTGACAGCGGAGGTCTCACTCCGAATCAGTCGAGCGGCATTATCTTTTCATCGGTTGCATAACGCTGTGTGGAAGCTACCTGGTCTGTCGCTCCGCACTAAGCTTCGGGTCTTCTCGGCAAATCATTCCCACCCTTCTCTACGCTTGCGAAACGTGGACCCCCCCTAATTGAACATCTTTGGCTGGTTAGAAACATTTAGGCTCACCTGCCTACGATCCATCCTGGGTTTAACCAGGGTGGATTGTGTGAGGAGCTCACAAATCATTAAAACATCTGGACAAAGACCCATCGGAGCGCCGGGTGGCTAAAGCACAGTAGGGGGCACAGGTGGTGCATCGGCTACTCATCTCAGTCAGTCGACCCGTGGCACCTGGGTGTGCCCCGTGACCTCCTGCCAGCGGACGTTCGACACGTGGCCTCGACGTGCCCATGGCTTGGCACAAGCGTCGTGGTGCCGTCACGGCCACTTAGTGGAGGTCGTTGTTGTTGTTGCGCGTGTGTCTGCGTGCGTCCCGCCCGCCGGCGCCAGGTGTCCATCGTGGACGGCGGCGTGCCCCCGCGTGAAGCGAGGGTGGCGGTGACGCTGAGCGTCTCCGACGAGAACGACAACGCCCCGCGCTTCCGCAGGAACCTCACGCGCGTTTACGCGGTGGCGGCGAAGGAGCCGACGGTGGTGGCCATCGCCCGCGTCTACGCCGCCGACGCCGACTGGGGCAACAACGGCATGCTGTTGTACACCGTCCGCGGGTGGCAACACAATTACTATTCCGATGAGCACGGAGTCGTCTACAGCCGGAGCGACTTGCACCGTGCGGGGACATCCCACTCCATCCTGGTACTGGGCACACTCCCCTCGCGGTCCTCCCCCCTCATCCTCACGGACACGCTTGACAATGTTGACCCCCCACCGTGAAGCAGAACTCGCCGATCTTGCCGTTGCCTGCCCCGCAGATCGAAGCCAGGGACTCGGGGCAACCGCCAACCTTGCCGTCGACGGCCGTCATCCACGTGGAGTGGATCGCCGCTCCCCGGCCACCGGAGACGCCCGCCGCCTTCGGCCTGAGCCGGCACGCGGTCACCGTGTCGGAGACGGCCGCCGTGGGCTCCGTGGTGATCGCGCTGCCCACGCAGAGCACGGCGGGGAGCCTCCTCTGGTTCAGCATCACAGGTCACGTGGTGCCACCACACACATTCCACATCCCACCCCACATCATGATGGTGTGTTAATGGTGACATCATGATGATGGATTAACGGTGACATCATGATGATGGTGCGTTAATGGTGACATCATGACGAAGTGTTAACGGTGACATCATGATGATGTGTTAATGGTGACCTCATGAAGATGGGTTAACGGTGACCTCATGATGGTGTGTTAACGGTGACCTCATGATGATGTGTTAATGGTGACCTCATGATGATGGGTTAATGGTGACCTCATGATGGTGTGTTAACGGTGACCTCATGATGGTGTGTTAATGGTGACGATGATAGTGTGTTAATGGTGACCTCATGATGATGGGTTAATGGTGACATCATGATGGTGTGTTAACGGTGACGATGATGATGTGTTAACGGTGACATGATGGTGTGTTAATGGTGACGATGATGATGGGTTAATGGTGACGATGATGTGTTAACGGTGACCTCACGATGGTGTGTTAACGGTGACATCATGATGGTGTGTTAATGGTGACCTCATGATGATGTGTTAATGGTGACCTCACGATGATGGGTTAACGGTGACATGATGATGGGTTAACGGTGACATGATGATGGTGTGTTAATGGTGACGATGATGATGTGTTAACGGTGACGATGATGGTGTGTTAATGGTGACAATGATGATGTGTTAACGGTGACGATGATGGTGTGTTAAT